>NC_044274.1:70733449-71047199 GCF_003957555.1 Calypte anna | reverse complement strand
TTTTTTAATTTGTTATAACTGCTCTGAGACAAGCCTTAACCTTCAAGATATGCATATTCAATATCCATCCTTAGAAATACTAAAAAAAAAAGTTAATTATAAATAAATAAATAAATGGTATTTTTCAAGGCTGTATGAGGGGCCACTTATGTAATTACTCCATGCAGTCCCTTTTTGTACCATAAACAAAAGAGTAAAGTATGACTATGGATGTATCATAGAACCCATGCTTATCAGACCTTAGCCAAATTTGAAGAGATCTAAATCAAGCTGAAATTTTGTCACTAAGAAAGAATGAATATTTCAAGAAATGTCCAAATAACAAATATTTTTTTTCTACAACCCCAACGTTAAAAATCCCCACAACCCTTTATCTCGTAATACAACCATCAGTGCAAATTTGATTGACCATTTGAACAAGATAGATGCTCTTTATATCTCAGAACAGTAACAAGCACTGGACTACTTAGTGAAATCTTTTAATACTCTACTGTCCCTTTTAAGTTTAGATGATGCTTAGTGAATTGAGGGAAATTATTGATGAATCTTCCAAAAGTTTATAAAATCTAGGTGGCTGCGTGCAGTAAAGGGAGAACAGAGATGCACTTCTAATGAAATCTACACTTGTTTATAAAACTAGGATATTTTTTGGTTTTTTTCCCTCAAAAACCACCATGAAAACAAAAGAAATACTCCAAGGTTCCCACTGAGCCTCCTGTTTTCATGCCACTGGTCTAAACCGCCGCAACTTTATTTTGGGAACATTATTGTGTTTGAGATTGTTCTGACAGAGACCGACTGATACTTCCTGTTTTGCATGAGACAGATTTTTTCTTTCAAGCACGTTTCAGCTGTGAGCAGCACCAGGGCATTTAAAACAGAGGCCTTAACTCCAAACACTCCAACACAAAGCTGGTGCCTGGCTCCGCAGCCACCAAATATACTGCAAAACACAAGGGCCAGCAGCAGCTGTGTCCATCACCTGAGCAGAGGACCCTCACTCCTCCTGGGCAGCCCCCTGGGACATCCTTTCATCATTAAAATACTTTGATTGACTTCAAAGGGACCACTAGCACGCTTAATCTGAAATGGGTGTGTTGGTTATCTACCAAACTGTTGCTTCTAGGATGGGTGTTTCTAGAAGGGTTTTTCTGAACTGGTGAGAAGAGTCTGTACTCTTCTGGAAGCCCAACCTGTTTGTGTAGGGGTAGCCTATAAACTGTACCTGCAGCATTCGTCCTTCCTCTGAAAATATCATCGTATGCTTTCCATTGTGGGGTCACCTGGTAGGCATGGATGAACACCACGAAAACCACGACCAAGCACATTAATGGCACCAGAGCAGCAGTGAAGAGAGCAGCGTAGGCATTTGGAATGAAGCACCTGGTGGGAAAAAAAAAAAAAATGGGGAAAAATGCTGTTGGTGAATGTAAAAGACAGGCTGAACTGCTGCGAGTGAAATCTCAAGACCAAATATTTTTGAGGAATTTACTTTACAAACCACAAATAAATCTTTAAATCTGTTTCCAGAGTAACCCTGATAGGTTACTTGATGCATTGCTTTCAGTTGGATCTTTATCTACTCAAAAATTCTTACAGAATATATCATTTGCACCTTAAAAGCATTCATGTTCTATTTTAGGCTAACCAAGTTTGGAGAGATTTTAACTGTTGAAATGGAACAAATTATATTTTAATAAACTCCATGTATGCTATATTCATTTAATGTGATCAATCTTAGTCACCAAAATATAAAAGGGCAGTATGCAATTTTCTATACTTAGCTCCTGAAACCACAAATTAAGTTTTGCGAACTATATTTTTAAAATAAATGAAGAAGTCTTAAAGGCAAGATAGCTATTCCTCCTCAAGTTGTTGGAAATTGCATGTCACTTGCACAATGAAGCCAAATACACACTCCCTCCCTGGTTTTTTTCTATTTTTTTTTTTAAATTGGCCTCTCTTTCCTTACCCTTTCCATTTATTAAAGTTATAATTACTTACAAAGATGCGAAAGGAACTTAAGTTATTCCTGAAAAAGGGTCAGATTATGCATGTGTGACGAAGACTTGAAGGACATGGAGATGATAATTTAAGAGGGCTCTCAGTGGTATGAGAGAGCAGGGGTTTCTGTCAGCTCCCTGGAGATCCATGTGTGCTTTACAGCCACTGACCTACTCTAGAGATGACGCACAATGGAGCAGCCCAAGGGACATCTCGGGAGTCAGCATGTCTAGAGAGTATGCAGTCACTGCTGTCCCTAACAAGAGGGTGTAACTTACCCAGCCCTTCTGTTTGTCAGGTCAGGTCAGGTCTGCTAAAAAAGCTGAGAGTCAGTGCTGATGGAACATGCAGTTGAGAAGTGGCTGGGTAGGTGTATTAATGGTAGTATCTAACATTAATGCAGGGTTTGCTTAGGTGGGCATGTGTGCTCTGTACAAGCAAGTCAAGGTTATATTCCTGTTAGCTTTTCCAAAGCATCAATTCAGTGCACCCAGTGAATCCCTAAATCATTTCCTGCAGAACCTAGATACCTTCTGCCACTGTCTTCAGAGGATACAGGGTCAGTCAGACACCAAGCTGAGGTACCACCTGAGAGCATCACTGACTGTAAGTGAGAAACAGGAACTCTTTTATACAATTAAAGATGTTTGTTTCACAGAATCACAGAAGATTTGAGGCAGAAAGGCATCTCTGGAGGTCACCTGCACCTAACCACATACAGCTGGTTACCCAAGAGCATGTCAGTGTTTATTTAATATCCAAGGATGGGGATTCCATGACCTTTCTGGGCAACCTATGCCAGTGCCTGTCACTCTCACAGTGAAAAAGTGTCTCCTGATATTCAGATGGAGTGTTCTCTCTTTCAGTGTGTGCCCATGGCCTCTTGTGCTGTTACTGGGAGCCACTGAAAAGACCCTGGCTCCATCCTCTTCACAACCTCCTTTCAGATATTTATACACATTTATAAGATCCCCCTGAGTCTCCTATTCTCCAGGCTGAACAGACACAATTCTCTTTTCATAGGAAAGGCTCTCAAGTCCCTTATTCATCTTGGTGGTCCTTGTTGGGCTTTGTATATTCTGTCCAACTCTCTTTTTCACTGAGACTTAGCATTAAGACAGGCTGGCTCATTAACATAACATATGATGCTTTTCATGATTTTATTGAAGCCAAAAATCCTAGCACAGCTATAGACTTCTATAAAATCATATTTATGTTTGTAAACCTGTAATTTTTTCAATTCAAATGTATCAATTTGATACATTTTTCTATTTCAGAGCTCTTAAAACCAATCTGAATGTTTTGAAAGTTTGTTGGTGAATGCTTCCTTATGTGAATGAAACTTGCATACAAATGAAAACTCACAGAGTTGGGTCACTGTTACTAATACCACCAAGTACTTGGTCTAAAAAAGACACTGAAAAATTATGTGGACAAGAAATACACAAAGCCTTACTAACTGACAGAGCTTACTTAGAGTCTTTTTCTTGAAAGCAATGGTGAGCAATTTAATGAAAAACACTACTTGCTTCTGAGTTTTATTCACTCAGAGAAGAGTAATGGTATATATTGAATATATTGAAACATATATATTTTTTACTGACCACCATGTAGGATATCACCATAGAGACCTACTAAAACCATTTATTGTATTTGACACCAGGGGCACGTTTTTAATATGGCATTCCCATGACCCATTTGTCACATGGAACTACAATTTCTCACGTTCCTGGGTGACAGGATCAGAGACAGAATGTCTCAAAATATCAAGAAGCTGATGTTCCAGAACACAGCTGCTTTCAAAAAAGGCTTAGAAACACTAATGTAGACTAATGAACTACAAATTTTGTTTAAGGCAGAGCATTATCACCTGCAGTAGAGCCTTCATGGAAGTATTTTTTTATTTTTAAATAAAATAAGGCACTAGCCTTTGTAAAGGAAGTCTTTAATCCATGCATGACAGAGCCTTTGTGTATAAAGTTATTTTTCTATTTCTTTTTTTGTTTGTTTTGAATCAAAGTATCAGGAAAAAACCCCAACAAAACAAAACAATACAAAAAATCCACTCAAAATCACACCCCCCCCCAAAAAAAAACCCCACAAACAAACAAAAAAAAACACTCAAAAAACAACCCCAAGAACCCCCCAGAAAAATACAGACACCAGCTGAAATACTTGCTCTGGGGACAACAAGAGGGAAATGGGGACATGAAAAACCAAAGACTGCCAGCTTCTTCAGGGACTGACATTTCTGTGACTTCCTAGGATCACTTTCTATTACGAAAATACATATATTTTTATCTGACTGTTTTGAGAAGTTTTGTTGCCAGCTTACATATCTTCTAGCATGGAAAAGACAGCTGTTCAGCTTTTGTTCCAAGCTGCCTCTATTTTTGTCCTTGACTTTTCTGATGTGACTGGAGGGTCCATCCTTAGAGCTGCTTTGACCACTGTGTTATGACCACTGACTTTGTTCAGATCCCAGATTACCACAATTTTTTCCGGTAACCTTGACAGCAACATAGAGTAACATATTCCTACAAGTTGATTCTCTTTTATTGCTCCTGGATAAATTGATTTCTTTTCCTTATCTGTGAGACCCCCTCTGGTAGTCTCTCAACCTCCACTCCATTGACAGTGTCACTTTTGCTGTAAATATTATCTGAATTGATTCTTACAATATTTTTTTTTCAATTTATGAGGCCATTAAACAAGTTATCCAAAGCCCTCTATAGGTCTGTATCTGTTAAAATTCTACAAAAATAGGTAGAAATATTTTTAGAAAATTTGCCTTTATTATGTGTCTTCTCCAGGACATAATTCCATACTAGTATGCAATGATTTCTTAATACTTTTAGACTGGAAAAAAAACAATCTATAGAAACTATATAAGGGTTTTCTCCTTCAAAATAAAGCAATAATAATTTTTTTTCCCCAGGGAAGAATGATGAGAAAGAGCTTTAGTATATAAGTTGTTATTTTTTTTCTCTATTGAGAACTACAGGAGATGTTAAATCAAACTAAACTGATACAACAAACACAAAGAGATTAGGACAGTCAGATTAACAAAAAACATCATCTTCCCTTTGGAAAAAATATAACCTCAGAAAACCATATACAATATGGTATCTTCTGCCATCCAGAATCAGGGATTTATCCTGGCTTTGGTTGGGTTTTTTTGTTTTGGCTTTTTTTTTTTTAATTTTTCTTCCCCCCCTCTTACTCTATAAAAAAAGATTGATAGCCTTGCTTTTTTCTCAAAGGGTGAAGCATGTTTATCTGACCCTTTGTAAAGTCTCTGATCTTTTAAAGCATAACATTTCCTAAAATCTGGAGAAGTATTCCAGCTGCATAAGATACTGAAAGGCTTTTATTTTTCTCAGTGCTTTTAAAGGAAATAAAGAAAACAGCTGCCAAGGTGTGTACTAGAAATATTTGTTAGCATGACTACATTTTTAAATTTTTTTTTTAATAGGTGTAAAAAAACCTAGACAGGCAACATTACTAAGCAAATAAGCAACAAAAATTCAGGAAGATATTCAATGATAGGACTGACAGCTATTTTTTTCCTTTCCAAGCAAGAGAGATTTATCATAGGTTATTGTATTGAAGACAGTTTCATTCTGTTATTGCTATACCTTGAATTCTTAGGACAATCTCCTTCAAATGCATCCTAAATCTACTGAAAGTTAAATTTAACAAGAAAATTGGAAGTGTTCTTGTCCTAGTGTGGTATTATCAAGTACCTGGTGTTCTCATTTAGTTTTGTTAGCAGGAAGCTAACCTTTTGACTTTTACTTGTCATGCAAGTTTCTCTCCAGAGCTAGACCTAGATTATTACTATTACAGTTGTTGCTATTAGAAACTGTATTTTCTTTAATTTCCATTACTGTCATGTAATCCTTGGGCCTGAAGCTTGACAGCTCTTGAGCTTCTCCCTTGCTTCTAGGCACAGCAGGTTGGCAGGCAGCCTGGCACAGAGAACAGAGCTGTGGCACCATGTGAGTTTCCTCATATTGAGCATTGTTACACCAGGAAAGCAAAAGGAAATGGTCAGACATGTGAGTTTGCACTTATATTTGTATTTCACCACCTCCATTTAGAGAAAGAAACCTGTGTACTATGATAAAATAACAAAAGGCAAAGCTTGTATAGCTTTTTTATGCTTACTTAGCAAATTTCTTCACGAAGTAGATGAGACAATGGTAAAAAATGAAAATAGGAAAGCTGGGCTATGGTCTGTACATGATTCTAGATGTTCACATATTCAGGGCTTTCTTAAAAAGAAAGCAACTTGCTCTCTTCCTGATCCTGGCTTTGTTCAGAAGAAAGTACACATTACCTTGGGGTTAGCACTTCACTTTTCTTTGAATATACTCAATCAACAATTTCCTACTAAGGGCAGAGAAGGCCACACAATGGAAATGTTTTTTTGCAAATAGTTAGTTGCTATAAAGTTTGTAATCTGATAAATTATCTGCAGCAAATTGTGTATGACCTGTATCTAGGCAACATACCAAAAAATAACATTTCTTTCTTTTATAAACTCACCCTAAATGATATTTATTAACTGCTTCAGGTGGTCTGGGCTGCTTAACAATTTGATAATCAACCTTTTTTTGAAAGCACTGTGGGTTTTCAGTAGGAGGGAGATTTGGTCTTTTCATTTCGACACAGTGGATAAATATAACCCTCTGGGAAAAATTGATCTCTGGCACTGAATGTCAGAATCACCAATAAACTCAGTTCTCTTCTATAAGTTCTTTTGCAATCTCAGCTGACAAATTGCTCCTGTGTTGTCCTATGTCTAGGACAGTAAAACTTCCAGGAGGTTATCCTGCTCCCTCTGGTCCCTTCTTACAGTCTTCTGCTTGTTTTGTAATACTGCTATTCTTCATACCAAAAGCCTTTGCACCTTTTTGCAGTGAGGTATAAGCCCAAACCTATAAGTGTCCAGGTTATCCTGCAGTATTTTAGTTCCCTTGGCACTAAGCTAGAGACTCCAATACATGGATAAGTCACATGTGATTCAGGAGTGCTGATGTTTTATGCATATGGACATCTACCATGATGGTAGTAGAATCACGTCAGCAAATGCACAGAGGATCATAAGCCACTGAGCTTTAAAGCAGATTGTTTTAAAGCAAAGAAAAAATAACCCTCATTTACTTTAAAATTGCATGCTTATAGAGTCATAGGCTCACCAAACAGTTTTGGTTGGAAGGAACCTTAAAGATCATTCAGTCCCAACCCTCTTCATGTACAGGGACACCTTTAGCTAGACCAGGATGTTCCAAGCCCTATCCAAGCTGACCTTCAGCACTGCCAGGGATGGGTAAGCCACAGCTTCTCTAGGCAAATACCTCACCACCCTCAGAGCAAAGAATCTCTTTCTAATATCTCATCTAAATAATTCAGTTTGGAACCATTCCTCCTCATCCTACCATTCCATGTCCTTGTCCAGTGTCCCTCCCCAGCTTTCCTGAAGCCCCTTCAGTTGTTGGAAGATTCTCTAAGGTCTCCTAAGAGTCTTCTCTGAACAACCCCAACTCTCTCAGCCTGTCTTTGTAGGATCATAGAATCACAAAATACTCTGGGTTTGAAGGGACCTTAAAGAACACCTAGTGCTGATCTCCCTGACATGGGCAAGGACACCTTCCACTAGACCAGGTGGTCTAGTGGAAAAGCTTCAAACTTCTGATTTGAGGAACTGCTTGAGAGAGATTCAGGGAAGGACACAACCTCAGAGCAGATATCTGTGTTGGATTTTCCAGTATCAAAGCCTCCTGAATCTGATGAATTTCTCAACCTGATCATAACATAGAGGTAAATTCTTCTTTGGTTTTTACTGCAGAAGTAGTAACTTTCCATAAATACACCAAGCAGCAAGACTAATGTTTGTGCTGTGTTTTGTTTTCCACTCCCCTGACAGGGACAATTTTGTTGCATGTGTTGTTAAGAAAAAAGAAACAACACCAAAAAACAACAACAACAAAAAAACCAACAACTTATGTTTCTATGAACTAACATGAAGAAAACCAGATGGAAATGGTATGCTTAGCTTAAAATGGGTAACACTTGAACACTTGAGATATTATTCACTACTTCCTGAGGAAATTCAATCCACATTCAAACCAGAGAAATTTCTGTTTCCAGAGTAGGTAAGATTGCAGATTTTTACAAGATTATACAAAAATTCACATCACCAAAGGCGCACAGGTTGAGACGCAAACTCTTCATTCCACTTCGTGTAGTCCTCTGTTAGGTTAACAAATTATACAACACCCTGAAAATGCAGACTTCAGACTTTTTACAACACAGTGAAAGACCAAATTCAAGAGTGGCCCAACCAAATGTGCTTTATGGCTGCCTTGGGCAATGGAAGATGAAATAGCCTTTCTTTGGAGTGTTTTTTTGAACCCAGTAACTGCAGATAGGAAGACTGCAACCCAAGCAAAATATGTGTGCATATGTAGCAGATGCCACCTTGCTACCTGACTCTGATAGTGTCATGGATACAGTTAACAGGATGATTTAATATGAGTGAGAATTTAAAAATGTTTTGAAGTACCACCAGAAATTACTTGCTGTCCATGTGAACCTTTTACTAACAAGAACTGCATTGTGTCAGAGAACTAAAAAAGTTTTCCTCTATTAAAACAGCTTTTCTCTACATCACACCCTACATCCCTGATGCCTGATATCTGTCTAGCCTGATGAAGAACACACAGCCTCTCCAAGACACACATTTTACCTCTAGCCACCATTTCCCAGTGCTAGCCTTAACCCTTTCTTGGTCCTCTGTATCTCGGCACAGCTACCACCAATGCGTGAAACAGTATTTTGTCTTGATTTCTGCAACATTTCTTTATCTGTCAACTCATATGGTTTTCCCCTCTAGTCTTCTTTCAACTGAATAATCCTAGGTCTTCCAGTCTTTCCAAGCATATTTTATAGATACAGCCTTTGCTGCCACCACTGGTTACACCACTTCACTAATGTTTTTCTTAAATTTTGGGGCCCAGCACCTTTATCATTTCACCCCAGTGCATGATTTCAGCAGAAGGACTTTATGTGTCTTCAAGACCAAGCTGCTCTATATAGAGGCCAATACCATGCTTGCCTTTTGTGCCACAGCACAAAGTTGTTGACTCATGCTCAGCTGATTATCGACAATACACACGAGATTTTTTTGTGAAGAACTGGTAAACAGACAGTTATTCCCCATCCTATTTTTGCCTAGCTAATTATTCTTGGCAAGATGCAATCCTTTCCATATGTCCCTGCTGAATACTGTACTTACTTTTTCCAAATAGATCTCAGATGTCAATAACATTACAAATTATAACTGACATTCAGTGTTCTTCTTTCCCAGATTTATGCTGTGTAAATCTGGATGGAAATGTCTTCACCAAGGCCTGTATTGTATGAGTCAAATGTGATATTTTCCAGTCCATTATTGGAAGGACATTTTAAAGTTTCACCTAAATTTCACCTAAGAATTATGAAGAATTTCTTTGAGAATGTATAGTCAACAATATAGTTGACTGGCTTTCTCAATATGTGTTCAAATGTGTGGGGAAATTTAGGATGACTAGATATGTACTAATATTGCTCCCAATATGGAGTAATTGCAAACTAACATTACAAACAAATATAAGACATGATAAAACACCCAGATTATAAAGAATTAAAAAGCAAAATTCAAGGTGCTTTTCTGGACAACAGACTACATCAGATAAACTTTTTTATTTTCTCATGAGGTTATAGGCTTGGGTTATAAATGCACTTGAAAACTTTTGGCACCATTT
Organism: Calypte anna; assembly: GCF_003957555.1. Classification (NCBI taxonomy): domain Eukaryota; kingdom Metazoa; phylum Chordata; class Aves; order Apodiformes; family Trochilidae; genus Calypte; species Calypte anna. Next base: position 71,037,384 of record NC_044274.1, on the reverse strand, counting down.
GAATTACACAGTGAGATGAAAAACAGGGAAAGCAAATGTAAAATCTACCACACTCACTGTCTAGTTCTTTAGTCTGCAGAAAATAATCTAGAAATTACTATGGATCATATTATTCAGAACATGAGTTGTAAATTTGTGCTGATCCAGTGATGTAGATGTCATACTTGGATGTATGTATGCATATGTATATATGCAGTTTATGCTGCAACACATATGAAGTAACCATTCTGCTTTAATCACTCTTAGAAAAGATCTCAGTGGCAAGCTGGGTCTGGTTTTGGCACATTGCAAAAACATGAATCAACTAAAGAAAATTCACAGTAGAGCAGTGAAAGTTAGCAGAGATCTTATAAATGTGTTCCACTCTTAACAGACTTTAAAAAAAATAGTTTTAATTTATTTTGATTTGAGGGGGTTGTTTTGGGTGGGCTTTGGTTTTTAGTTTGTTTGTTTGGTGTTTTGTTTTTGGTTTGGTTTTTTCTCTTATCTTTTTTTCTCTGAAGAGAATGGACGTATGTTGGTAAACTACAATTCGGCAAAAAGTTAAAGTAGAATAAATTCTCTGTGTTGTAAAACATTTTTCTTGCTGGAAGACACAAGCCAAGGGGTTTAAATTATACCAAGGCTGTCTGATGGATGTCAGAGCAGTCATAGAGGAGATTAGTTGTATGTAGCAGATCCACAAGGATCAGGGATAAGTCTCTTAAAAGATGATCCCGACTCAAACTAGAACAGTAATTTCAAACTGAGAAATTAATGCTTGAGGAAAAAATTTATAAATTTACTTAAAGCATCTTCCCTATACTGGAAGATGTTATTCAGCTCTTGTTTCTGTGTTTGAACTGTTCTTTCCAATGAAGTGGTGTGTTTTTAATGTTGAAAAAAACCCTCTGAAAAACCTTACTGAAAAATGCAAACTATGCCCATGCACAGGATCCCTGAACCTATCTAGAGAACACTCCTGACATATACTTTATTTACATTTTTTTTTTTGTATTTTACAAGGATGCTGCCTGCCAATGCCTCTGGTGAGAAGCTAGTTGTTTTACAACCATAATCAAAATATCGAACAATCCAAACTGAATAGTAGGAAAAGTAGTCTTTCCAATGAAAAAAACCCATGTAGTTCCAGCCTAACAGTGAAGAATATACTTCGCCCATTACTCAAAATAATGGTTACCAATATTGTTTACTTTTGCTGCTAATATGTCTTGCATCCTTCTACTTCTTAGACAATCTCTCTAAAGATATGCATATGACACCAAGAGAACTTTAAAACAACCCATCAGTGAATATTTGCTTGTATTCTAAGCATTATTTTTCCCCCCCTAAGCTTTCAGAAAGCAATCCTTGGTTTCAAGTGTGCTCTGACTAATAAAATAGCTTGCAGATGATAGTATTAAATAATGCTTCTATCATCTACACTTATTATACATTAAGTATCCGTTATTAATATTACAGTTACAATTTGCAGTGGAGAAAGAAAACTTAATTATATTAAATCATTTTCATAAGGCTTTTGAAGATGTTAGTTCCAGGTCAAAAAAAGGTACAAAAAGTACAATAGGGAATTAAAGCTTCCAGGACAGTGCTTAGGCAATCAGATCTTTCTGTCTCTATGGATGCATTTATATGTAAATATAGCTTGTAAAAAAAACATTTTTCAACTTAATGGTGGTACATTGCTGGCACAATATATCTGCTTGAGTAACTCAAAAGGAGAAATGAGGATCTAGGGAAAAATTCCTGCTCTCTGTAGTGACCTAGTGGTCGACATCCAGACTGACAAATTAAGATCTATGGATCTATGGTCAAGTTTGTATCCTCTTACCACCCAAAATTCCTAGCTCTATTTTGCATCCCTTCAATTAGGTATTCTCAAAGCAATGTCCAGGCCCAAAAGTCACTACTGATGAAACTACATCAGATTTGACTCTGCAGTCTATCAATGCTACTCCAACCTTACTCCAAGTCTTAGGATTCTGTGATGGGTTGACACCAGTTACCCACTATTCCACTCCATCACTTCCTGTCCTCAGCAGGACACCTCCAGAGATGGTGTGGGGAGAACATAGGATGGAACAAACTTGTGCATCAAGAAAGAGGCAGCTGATTAAATCAAAAACAAAGGCGGCACATGGAAGCAAAGGGAAACAAAGGATTTATTCTCTACTCTCTCTACTTTCCATTGCTGGGTGACGTAGCAGCTGCTGTGAAAGACAAACATGATAATAACAAATTCCCCTCCTCTTTTCTCTTAGTTTTATTATTAAACAGGGATCATATGGCATGGAATGTTTCTTTGTTCAGTTTGGGTGAGCTGCTGTAGCTCTGTTCCATCCTAAGATCCTGATGAAGGGTGAATGTTGGAGAGACATAGAGTCTTGATGCTGTTAGAGCACTGCTCAGCAGCATCCACAACACTGCGGTGTTATCAACACCTTTCTCTCCACCAATGCACAGCACAGCACTGCAAAGGTTGCTGTGGGGAAAAGTTAACTCCATTTCAGCCAGACCCAATGCAGTCTCTCAGAAGTACCCATGTGTCACCTGCAAGGGCACAGCACACATACCCTCCATTGCATTGTTATAAAAATACTCCCCTGGTTGCTGCCAATCCAGCCCTTGAGTTGTTTCAGACACTCAAATACTCTGAATTGAGAAAAAAAAACCACAAAAAAACCAACCATAAACCAATATACAAAGACTCTGCAGGGAGAAGAGAAGATACAAAACAAAGCGCTATGTGGCTTTGGCTTTTAGCAAGATTTCAATAAATGTAAAGGAGAACCAGTCTGTGTCTCTTAACCTTTGGGCCAAGCATCATCCCTTGAACTCTTTGGCATGAATGTTTGGAAATGGAGGTGTCATTCCATGATTTAAAATATTTTCAGAAGTGACAAGTAGTAACCTCCTCAGTTGTAGTGAAACTACTGATTTTGGGTAATAGGGGACATCCAGCAGTGGAAGAGAAGCAGGGCCCTTGTAGTATTGGTCCTCAAATGTGATACACCAGTATTTTGTTTTTTCCTTTGTTTTGACTTACAGGGAGTAAGATCAAACTTCTATAGTAACCCAAGTGATGATTATTAGAATGTATCTCCTTAGTGTCCTATTATTATTAAATAATAAAAGTGTTTATATTAAATTAATGTCAGCTAATAAAATAGACTGAAATATGGATTTATTACACTAAGTTCATGCTGTGATAGTCAGATTTAAGTTATGAAAAAATAAATTAGGTTTCCATTCTTTAAAAAATATCTAATTATAATGATGATAATGATAATAGTGTTCATGATAATAAAAATAATTTTCTACATCCCTCACCTAAAACTGTGAAAACGTGATTTGTTTAAAACAAACATCTGGCTGCCAGCATCACTGCACAAAGCTGTGTATGTCTTGATAAAAATAAGACTCAAAAGGCCATGGCAGCTAAGGCTGAGCATTAAAGGTCAGATGAACTCTGCATTCTAACAGCGCATTGTTCAGGATAACCTTGGGTCCATGGCAAGCTTTAAAAGAAGTGACAAGGCTTGGACAAATCAAACACTGGAAGCAGAGCACACTGGCATCCTGACTATGGAATACCCAATATCTCCTTCCATGATCCAGTGCTCCAGAAACCTATGTGTGAGCACACTGAGCAACCTCCTCTACAACAAAGCTGATTTTCCTACAGGAGAAGGTCAATTTCACACTGGTCAGCACAAATCACAGCTGCCCCAGGGTTCTCTAAGTTACATTTGGCAGACCAGAGAGGTTGTTAGAGGAGTGGAGGCCAACTGCAGTGTGCCATGGCTTCATGTTTTGATAAGTCTACAATATGCATCGGTTTCTTTTAGCAAGACCTTCATCTCAGGAAATAGATTTTTTTTTTTTAAATTTTTATTTTGGCCCTCTCTGTAACATGAGAGTGGTCCAAAATCACCACAAGAAACCTCTCTGATTTATCTTTGTATCAGGTAACTCCAATACACGTCCTTATGGTGAAGTGAAAGAAGCACTGGTTTATAACTGAGCCAAAGAAAGTTGATGGAGCTTTCCAAGAGGCACAACACAGCCCACAGCCCACTGGCATCACCTTGGCAGGATGTGGTTGCCCAGCAGCTCTCTGATATTCTTTGGAAAATCTCTGTCCACTTTATTTATTTATTTATTTATTTATTTTATTTCAAATGACTTGCAAACAAACTGCCTGCTCAACTCATGTCAAATTACACAGACTTTATCAATTTTTAAACTGAATCCTGAGTTTCTTAAAATGCTGTACAGCTTATTTAAATAGTTCAAATTCTGGTTTTGTTGGAAAAAAAACAAAAAACCTCAGAAATGTGTTCATTACACTGTGGAAATTTCTAACGAGACAGGTCAAGATTTAATAGAAGTATTTACATCATCTTACTAGAAATATTTTGCCTATTTCTTTCCATGACAAATGCAGGCAGCTGTGAGAATTGAGTCCTAAATGCAACCAATTGAATCCTAAATACTGACTGTGCTGAAATTAGAGGGTGCCTGATGATTACACAAATCTCTTTAGAACTGGCACTCTGTTGGAGTCATATTTTACAAAGCAATTTTTTCCTAATTTTAGCAGGTGCCAGTCTCAAAGAATTATCTGCTATGTGTAAAGCAGCTCTGATATTTAAGGTGACTGACAGAACAGTTGTAAATAGTATAGTTTTCTCTGCATGATATTCATCTAAAGCTATTTAATTGTCAGTTCCTGTTGCTTCTAGTATTGAAAGTAAAATAAAAAAATCTTTCTGTAATTTACAAAGTAAATTTGCTAAAAGTAAGTAGGTTTCCTATCAGTAATGCAAGATGTTTAGAAAAGCTAGGAAAATTTCTAGTAAACCAAATTCAAAGTGTAATACAATACAATGCACAGTATTTATGAAGATTTATCTCTTTTTTTTTTTTTTTTTAAATCTTAAACAATACAGTGTGTGCTGAATTTCTAACATAAGCTCATGTTGGTGTTGTTACTGATAAGGAAAGAACAGTAATATAAATAAATGTTCTTGCTGATAAGTGAACCACAGCACAGGCAACCCTTCCTGATATTAGTGACGATTTTTTTTCAAAACTTTGTTTTGATACAAACTGCCAAAAAAAAAAAAAAAAAAAAAAAAAAAAAAAAAAGAAAAAAAATCTCCAGCTCTGGATGTTACAGAGGTTTGCAAGACATGGAGTTCTGCTTGTGTAGGGTTTCAGGGTGTGGTTTTTTGTTTTTTTTCTTTTTTTTTCTTTTCCTCCTTCCCCCCCTCCTTGTTTTGCAAACAGACTCAGCTCTGGGTACAGCGTGTGCAGGACACGGCGCAGAGCGGAAACTGCTCTGGAGGAAGTACAGCTTTCTTTCTTCCCCCACCCCCCTCAACAAAAGCAGCCTGGCCTGAAAAAAAAAAAACAAACAACAAAAAAACCCAAACAAAACTAAATTTGTGAGCCTGAGGAGAGGCCAGCCTGAACCCCAGTGCCCCCGTTATCGACGGAGATGCCTCTGCCTTTCCTGCAGGGTCAAGATGCAGAGCACCCTTGTTGCCCCCCAGGTGATGGACTGCTGCTTGCTGCTTGAAGTTTGTTTGTTTTTTTGTTTGTTTGTTTGGGGGTTTTTTTTGTATATTTTTTTCTTCACCTGCCACCATGAAACCAGAACCTGGGAGAGGAGACGGGCACCAAGTAAAGAGGTGGAATGGCCCCTGTGCGAACACTGCCCCAAAAATCACCTGTGTGGTGATCTCACACTCATCTCACACTACATGCACTTCCAGTACCCCATGGGGGGTAGAGGAAAGCTGGAGGGGGACTTTTTACAATGGCATGAAGTTATAGGAAAAGGGGAACAGTTTTAGACTGCAAAACCAGAGAGATTTAGATGAGATATGAAGAATTCTTTGCTGTGAGGGTGCTGAGCCCCTGTGCCAGGTTTCCCAGAGAAGCTGTGGCTGCCCCATCCCTGGCAGTGTCTCAGCCCAGGTTGGATAGGGTTTGGAGCACCCTGGGCTGGTGAGAGGTGTCCCTGACCATAGCAGGGGAGTTGGAAATAAGTGGTGTTTAAGGTTCCTTCCAAACCAGATCATTTGGTGAGTCTGCGAGTTTTTGCACCTTTGTATGAAGTCCTATTTCTTCAGAAACCCATGGCCGTGAATTTCCACTAACTATTTCACAGGTTATCCTGCATTTAGATGTGGTCTTTATCCCTGTTGACAACTTTTCAAATTTTGCTGTCCAAATGTAAAAGCTTACAGGTTCCATCTGCACTACTTACCTAAGAGATGGGGGCAAGAACTGGAATCAAAGAAAAAAAAGCCTCTTTTCACCCTATAGTGTCAGCAGAACAATTTTTTTGTGAAAGGCTGTATATATCTATGGCATTTTGGGGAAGAAAAAAAAAGATAAATAGTCCTTCCCCTATAACCACATCTCAAAGATATACAGTGTTATTGCTTTTGCTCTTGTTAAATCATTTTTTTCTTAAAAGGAAAGGGGATTTTGTCTGGAACACTGAACATCATCTGCTTATGGGTCAAAGTAAGCAGATCTCAAATGAACCAAAAAAGCTGGGTCACAGAGTCCAGTACAGCTGCAAAACAAGTCAACATTTTGAGTAATCAAATTCTACTCCTAAAAGCACAACAGAGCTGGAGTGAACCCCTTTGATTCATTGCTGCACTTGGCCTCTGTCACCTCAATGAGATGATGGGAAAATGAACAACCTAAGAAATTTCTTACTGCCCATAACACTGCCATGGACCTTGTCTGACATGAACAAAAGTGAGTTTTGTTTGTGTTTGATGAATTTAAGTCAGCTTAAACCTCACACAGATGAGTTCAGAGACAAGCCCCTTCCTTTCATTTGATATATAATTAAACATGGGAAAATGAATTCTTTTACTGGATGTTTCAAATGAAATGCAAAGGAGTTTAATAACAGTTTTTCCAGATTTTATAAAGTGATAATGTGGCAGTTGACCCTTTGGCATTGTTTAGTTTTCAATTAGTTTCTTTCCTCTACAAAGCAAAAGAAAAAGCAAAGAGAGTAAGAGGAAGATGAGAAGAAGGACGGTAAAAAGGTTATGAAAACACGGATCATTTTGATTAAGAAATACAAATTCAGAAAGCAGCAGAACTTAAAACTCTCAGAAATCAAGCCCAGGCTTGATCATTCTTGCTTGCATTTGGACAGGGAGTCCCAGCTATTTGCTGAAAGAGAAATCCACAACAGGGGTAACTGCTGCTAGAAATCTGACCCTATCACTTTTACTCACATATCAAAATTCATGATGAGTAGCTCACTATTTGTTAGTGGAGATACTCACAGATTAACTACGAGTGACAGAGAACAGTGGGGAAAATCCTGCTCACCATGAACAAAGAATGAAGAAGTGCCAAGATGCTGTTTTGAAACAGCAGAGGATGGGATTTTCAGAAGGTTCAGTTTGAGTCAGCCTGTGCAGCAGCAGCAGCCTTGTCAATAAACCAGACCGATTGCACAATAAAGCAGAAAAACAATTTCCTTGTTTTCTTACTGCTGCTGTAACTGTAGAGCTAAACAGTTGGGAAGAAGTGGAAAAATGAAATGCCTAAGCAATGCTTTTCCATAATGAAAAACCAAAAATGTCATCTGCTGTTGTTTTAGAACAGGGCCCACTGTGATTCAGTCCTCTCATTATACCATCCTCTGGAAATTTCTATGAGTGATTTTATATGGTTTTAGGTTTTTTTTCCCCTTGTGTGAAAACAAATACTAAAGAAGCACTGATTACCAAAGGAGAAGCAGCAAGGACCTAGCAGAAGCACTGCATTAATGCAATTAAAGCATTTAGGCTTACAGGGCACGAAAACTCTGTAGTCCCTAAGCAGAAGTCCCAGCAGTCTTGCAGCCTTCAGCATTTGACCAGGAAAATAAACTGGTAGAAACCTGCTTGAAACCTGGCAGAAATTTCTTAAAGCAGGGTTCCTGCTAACACTGCAATTTGAAAATTATTTAAGGAGTTATGTGCCCCATTTCAGTTAATTATCTTGCTCCTGTTTACATCTAAGGCTTCTTCCTCCTGCAGATCAGCCATTGATGGCTTTGAAACCATGATCTATTATTATGGTTATTTTTTTGTATTTTACTATTTAATATTTGTTACAGTTTCTCCCATGCAAGAAATTTATTCCCTTTCATCATCATTAGGGCAGACTCCTAATTAGCTTACTTTTTTCTCCCACCCTTTAAGCCAAGAACTTTAAAATAAATCTGGTTGAAAAAGGAGTCTTTTCCATGTGCAAACTGTCAAACATAAATGAAGTTCATGCTCACAGTCCTGCCCTTTGGAATGAAAAATAATATGCATGTCTTGTAAAAGTATGTCATGAAAAAGATTTTTTTTTCCCACTTCAAAGTAGTATTTACTATGAACACCTCTTATTTGTTTATTTATTGATTTTTATTTAAATCTGAATATTTTGGTGTAATATCATAACTGGGCAGGATAAGGATGCTCTACAACCACTTCAGTTCAATTCAAATACTGTTTAACCATGCTGACAGTTAAATGCAATACTTCTAATACAAATAAATCTGTGTCCCTTTTTTTCAGATGCACCTCAGCACAGTTCACTGAGATACATTTTACAGAGTGCAGGCAAAAGTTTTGCCTTCCAAAACACAGCTCTAAATACAGTCAATGGCCACGTCCTTCAAATGACTGAAATGTGAGCACAAAATTGACATAACAAAGAACAGTCCTGCAGTGACATTAAAAACAAAATATAATTAAAAATAAGCCTTTTTCACCTCTTTTAGGAAGATCAAATACAAGAGGCTAGATATATATACTTATGATAAACAGAATGTCAGCACCAATGAAATAACCAGAGCAAACTTCTCATATTGATCTCACTACTGCTTATTTTAGCATTTCCTGCAAATCACAGGAAGCCTTTTCTAAACTTCTGGAAGACGAATTAAACCGAGAATGTACTTTTTTTAGTAGCAGTAGGTGGTATTCTGCTAATTAAAGATCATATAGTAGGAGGGACTATCTTGCTAATTTCTTGCACGGCCTGAAAGGAAATACAGCTTTTAAAAGCTGCCAGTGGCAGGAATGCAAGCCCCCATCCTGTTCTCTCTTATTTTTGCCATAGTGTCACTCAGGCTTCAGAGAAGTGTCTAGAGTTTTGGTTTGGCAAAAAATTCCCTCATTTGAACTTGTTTGAAGGATCAGTCCCCCAAACCACCAGTGAATGCAGCTTCCACCCATAACAACCTGTCCTTTCAATCCTTTAAAACCACCCTGATTTGTCAGAGACGAGCAGTGATTGGCAATTTCACCTTAATAACAAGTATTTTTCCCCACTCATTTTTCAAAATTCCATCACTTGAATCAGCCAGAATTTATCTTTCTCTATTTTAATGCTTTAAAAGCACAACATAGTGATTATGCCTGTTTCTGATGTGCTAACATTTGCTTAACAGTAACAGTAAATATTTGCCAAGATATAAAAAGTACTCAAGCCCCTGCCCCCACCCCCCACTGTTTTTCCTCTGCTGGAAACACATGTTGGTAATGAGGGATAAAGACGAGGTAATTAAAGCCATCACACTTAGCAGTGAGTTATTTTTAAATAATCCTTAGCAATGGGTAGAACATTAGGCAGCTGCATTGGAAATAACAGAAGAGTGTAGAAAACAAAGCAGAAAATAAAGCATAAGTACAGAGTACAAAAAGGCCAAACTTTGTAGTCACATAACTGGCGCTAAAGGTCAGGGAAGTAGGGTAATTTGCCCAGAAAAATAAATATACATATACAGATATATGAAAGTCTATATTGTGGTGCATGTAGACATGACCCAAGTAGCTCTGGTTCACCACAAACATTTTTCCTGCAGGAGCTCAGAGCTCAGCGTGGGTTAACTTGGTGAATGTTGAGAAAAGCCAGGGAAAGGAATCACAGAATCATGCAGGTTTTTTCCACCCACTGACTCAACTGAGAGGTCTGAGCAGCGTTTGGCACTGCATCCAGGTGTCCAAGTGCCATTGTGTGCTGAGAGCTACCATCAACCATTTGAAAAAGCTTCAAAATCTAAGGGGCTTTGCCAGGAAACTGAGGAGAAAGGAAGTGGGAAAATTGGGATAACAGGAAGCAGAAGCTTTAGCAAGAGGACCATGCAGGGACACTTTGAAGTCCAGGGTATAAAGTAAGGCCCAGGAATTAGGGGGTAGGAATTCCACTTCAATTCATCATGCTAACTTCTTCCTCTTAGTATGTCTGACAGTTAAATTAAAATCCCTGGATAACTTTCATGGCTATTCTTAACTATTTTCTTAGCTAGTCCTGCTTGTAAAAGTGTGGTGTTTCAAGCATGTTCTAAGATTCAAGTCTACATTCAGCACTTCTGAACTATTAGTAGAGAGGGGACATAGGAGTCTTTATCCAAATACTTGGACAAAATTAGGTCACTCAAGCTAAAAAATTCCTGTTACTGGTACAAGTCCTTGGGTTTAAGAAAGGAGGGGTCCATTCAAGGGAACAGTTATCATGCCAGGAATATATGCCCAGAATATGTGCCAGCAGTAAGAGTTATTCAACTTTATGAGACTCAAAGCACCTCCAGTATTTTGTCTGACTGAGTCCTCATTGCACCAGTCCAGTGTGTGTTTGAGCATAACTCAATCACTAACAAATACTTAAAGTCTATGGGGTTCTTATGAGTATAGCCAGTAAATAATTAGAAGTGGTAGGGTCCATAGTCTTGAAATAAAACTTAACCTAAATTAGTGTCTGGCAAGGTGTTTCAGGAAGATTTTATCCTTACAGCAGCATCCAAACAAATGAACTTGGAACAAGTACTTGGACAATGCATAATGAATTATCATGTCTTATATTTTGGCTCAGGTCGAGCCCTGAGCCTTGGGTGTCCCCATCCTCCCACCTAGTCTTATGAGATAAAACTTATTTAAGAAATCTTTGGTGGCCTTTTTCACTTAAACTTTCAGTCCTGAAGAGGACTTCCAAGCAAATTTTTCTTATCACTTTGGATTTCTGTGCATGCTATGGAACATCAAACATTTACCAGGGTATAATCTACAGTTTAGTACAGGAATGATGGGGGGGAACAGGACACATTTGATGAGGGCATGAAGTGATAGGATGAGGTGAAATGGTTCCAAACTGAAAGAGGGGAAATTTATCTTGGATATTAGGAGAGCGGTGAGCCCCTGTGCCAGGTTTCCCAGAGAAGCTGTGGCTGCCCCATCCCTGGCAGTGTCCCAGCCCAGGTTGGATGGGGCTTGGAGCAACCTGGGCTGGTGGATAAAAAACCTCTTTGGATAAAAAACCTCTGCCTTGGGCTAGACTGTACAGGAGGTAGAAGTATTTGTTTTTTGTTTTTTTTTCTCTAAAGGAATTTTGCTGGACTACCTTTTTTCATTATTTGTTATAGATAGATTTATTTGTGAACACATTCAGCTTGGCATTTTTCTGCTGTGAGATATCATACCAAGTAGCAGTATATGTCAATAATTTTAAAAGTCATGGTACATGTGGTTCTTCTGTGCTCAGTTTGTTTACCATAGAGGAATTTAAAGAGGAAAATGAATTAATCTTCTGGGACTTCCTGATGTAGAGGTAAGATCATTCTTTCCTTGGATAAATAAATAATTCTGACAAAAAAAAAAAAAAAAAAAAAAAGACACTACAAAAAACTGGAGGGATTCTCAGAAAGAAGAGAGCTCTTAACAGTGTAAGAAGCGGGCAGTTTTCAGGCATGACTGAAGTGTTCTGAGAACAAGTGCTCTGTAGTTTGCTGTAGTTGAAAACCCAGGCTAAAGCCTGACTAAAGCTGTGCTTGAAAAACAGCCTGACCCGCTCCTGTCAGGACACAGTGGGCAGGGATAGATTTGTTTATGAACTTCAAAATTTGTATTCTGTCATGCCTAGTAACTCCCAGTTTTCCCCATTTCAAAGGTTACTTGTTTTAGTTTAAGTTCAAGCTTCACTGAGTTGTCATTCTGGCCAACTTAAGTGTTTTTTTCCCCTCCAACATCTGTTATAACTCTGGACAATCTCCTGGGTACAAGTCCAGTGCATGTAGCATTAATGTTTACACTCATGTTTTTGAACAAAAACTGATACTTGTCATTAAATAATTCTGGCCTTTGATCACAGAAACAGGTGAATTAAGGAAAAACTATCACATGGATGTGGTTTGACTGTCTGCATAAGTTATTGAAAGTTTTACTTGTATGCAGGTATGAACAATTAAATTTTCAGGTTTACATGAGAAATTAAAAAGCCAAAGAAACTGGAAGTCAAGGATGCTCATTTGAGGTTTGTTTTAGTTTGGTTTGTTTATTTATTTTTTTATTCTTACTTGTTTTGCCAGTGTAAGAGAATTACAATGTGTCATGAACCCCAACCCATCTTCCTTAATAAAAGATGATTGAATTGCTACTAAACCATTCTGTGGTTTTATATCTACACCTGCACTGGTTTCTAAAAGAACTTTCTGCAATTTGTAAAACCCCTGTGATGCAATCCCTCAAAAGACACATGCGAGGCATATCTAGCTGACATTTTTCTTGAAAGTAATCACCAATGAGTCTGGGATGAAATTAGTGGGAGCTAGATTTTGAATACTTCACCTCTCAGCTGCATTTCACTTGTATTTTTGCCAGTATCTCCAGTTTCAGTTTGCCTTTTTATGTTCTCCACCATACCAAGTGAACTGTCTCCTTGTACTTTAAGAGATGTATTAGAAATATACTACTTAGTTTTAACATATTGCTAAGACTGAAATCCCTCTGAGAACCTCAGGTAAAGAAATGAGCCCATAACTGGCTACCAGTAAATACCAGGGCAACAGGAAATGCTGAATTGTCTGAAGACTGGGAACCATAATAAACCTTGGATTTTGATTTTAAGCTGAATATTTGTCTTGTTGTGAACTTATGAATTAATAAGTTCTTCTCAATCAACATGAAAAAATATTCTCAAAAGGAGAAGGGCATTAAAATTGTGCAGAAACCTTAAGAATTCCTATAAGGAAACACAGATTATGGATTTGTTTTATAGTCTTGAAAGAGACAATCAGATGGGAAATAAAAAAAATTTAAAAGCCCAATACAAAACAAATGGAAGAGAAAGGTTATCCTGAGGTTTCTACTTATGTCACAACACAAAGTCCCAGAAGATTCATTAATTTTCCTCTTTAAAATGCTCTATGGCAAACAGAGCACAGAAGAACCACATGTACCAAGACATTCAGTGAAATAAGAAATGACAAAAGGAAATACTCTTTTTAAAACAGCTTGTACCTAAGTGGTAGAATTCATGTCCTTAGAAGTTACTTATGACAGATATTTTAGACAGACATTGCAGCAACCTCAAACAGAGGTTAGAAATCTGTATAGCACAAAACCTCAAAAATATAGAATTTTTGAGGTTATATATAGAGAAATATATATATATAATATATGTAGAAATCAAAAAAATAAACCTCTCAAGTTGTTTGTGCTTTTTTTTAAAAAAAGACAAGCATACTTTACTGAATGTAAGAGTTTTCAAACCACTCAAATGAGTTAAAAGTTCAAGCTTCACTGAGATGTCATTCTAGCCAGCTTTAGAGAAGAACTTTTCTACCCCTCAACTACACCTCTGGACAAACCAAACCTTTTTTGGTTTTTAGATTGATTTTAAACTGTCTAGTTCAGAGCTTAATTCAAATTTCACCTATTAGACAGCAGAAAGAAGCTGACACCTGCTTCTTACAACTAAAAACCACTAAAGCCTCATTCATCACAGCAATTCTTAAGCAAGGACACATGTCTGAGAACATGATTACTATAGACCAAGGTAGACACGATACATAAATTTGAGACACACCTTAGAAATTTCATTTGCAAATACAGACAAACCTTCATGCAGGACTTCTACCATAACATGAAAAGTAAAAAAGTAGACTATATGGCAAATACCTATCCAAGAACCTTTTACAAGCCAGGTGCACACAGAGGATGCCCCTACTATGTAGGTGTGTGGCATGGTTGAGCCAATTGAAGGCAGGTGTGGTTGTAGACACCTGCATCTTAAATAACTTGGTTTTTCTTTTGAAAATTAAAGGAGAAATAATGCATATTTTTAAGGATCAAATGTCATGACTTTCCTTAGTAAAGGTATTACATTATCCTGTACAGACAACTAGGCAGACATCTCTATCTCCATTCAAGCCCATCTCATACTTCTTCATTCGAGTTATGCTGATATGACTTTCATCAGCAATTTTTTCTGACAGCCTTTCACCTCTTCATCTGAGCAATGGGGGAATTAGTAAAGGGATGAAAAAAAGAGGCCTCTCTTTGCAGTTAGATTTGTCACATATCATTGAGATACAATCTAAAAAAAATTATGATAGTTGGCGGCACTGGTAGAGAAATGTAACAGATTCATAAATAAATTCACATAATGCTAATTATGAAAATAACCACCAACATGTGTACTACTGTTATCACCACAGCTGCCTGTTAGCTTTATATTATGGCAAGCTTGGGAGTTATTGTACAAAATATATGTATTTATGTGTAGAACTCACTACTATTTGAAGGAATACGCTGCCGTAACACTTCTTTTGAAGGACAAATATCCAACACTGCTCAAATATTTTTCTGTTCAGTACACATATAAAGTTCTGTCAGTGTTGCCATGCTGTTGGATATTAATTGTGCCCTAGGCATTCTGGTTAGGAACAAAACATTTGGTCAGAAACCACTGTAATGCAAAAATGAGTTGCCTGAAGGAGTGATCACTCAGGAGAGACTGAAGATAACAGGCTTCATTGCTTCTATTACTTCACCAGTCACACAGCTCTCACATGAAATAAGCTCCTATTGTTCTAGAACTATTTCTGAGGCTGATTGTGAAGTTAGAATGTAATGACCTTGACTTAGGAAATCTTGTTACTTTTTTCCAGGACTACATCCTGGTTTGGAGAAAACAAATCAAGTGATATAGTTCATTATGCCCTCCTTCCTGCATTCTGGTTTTGAACATCCTCTTTGTATAAACGAGAGAAACTTTTAAAAATGTTCTACAAATTACCAGTTAGCATTGATGTGATTTATGAAAATCCTTGCAGGTATCTCCTTAATGGTGTTCACATTGGCTTTCTGGAATAATCTGGGTATTCAATAAGGCTGGGATGATTTCTGGCATTTGACCTTTATTATGATGCTGGAAAAATTTTATATTTATTTTGGATAAATGAGTTGGACAGGGTAATTTTCCTTTACTTAACAGTTTTACCAGAACTTAGGGATTTTCCTTGGTTTTGAAAGAATGAGACATGGACATCAAAAGAAAACAGCTGTGAAACTGTGGTGGATACCACCATCCCACTGTCTGATGATAATCAGACGACTCGATTTTTCTACACATATTTCTTGTGTTTACTATACACAGAGAAGTGTTTTACCATGAAGAAAAATACAGTGCTATTTATTGATTGCCATGTTCTGTGAAGAAATACCTATGTGTATGGGATGAGGTACAGAGCTATGAATGTCAGGAATAGTCTGCTACTGGGGAACTGAGACACTTTCCTTTAGACCCAGTGGGTCTAAACCTTGGCTGACGGACAGACAGCTTGTAGCCCACAGAGTGGCTCTTTTAGATTTAAATCATGCATCCCTGCTCCTCATGTACTGTACACATATGTATGGATATCCAAGTATTAGTTACAACTGCAAGTATATGAGCACATGTATATACTCAGGCACACAGATACTGAACTGCAGTATCCATTTCTCACAATAATTCCCTTTGTATGACAAAAAACCCCACTCTACTGCATTTTGTTCATGGAATGAAGCATGCTCCATCTTCCTCTTTTATTATAAAGATACATGGATAGTCTCCTGGTTTGTGTCTAAACCTCATAAGAAGTTTTCAAAATAAACATATGTCTTTTCTTCTGGATTCTTTTGGGGTTTTTTATTTGTTTGTTTGGGTTTTTTTTTGTTTGTTTGTTTGTTTGGTGGTTGTTGTTCTCTAGGTTGTGTTTTTACTCTTTTCTGCACATGAAGCATGCAATTATAAGACAATTTGAATGAGCATAACGGCCTCATGTCTTAGAGCAGCTATTACCATAGATTAGCTTTGCCAGAAAAGGGGACAGAGTAAAAGAGCCAGGGAAGGAGAAAAACAAAATTCTGACCTAACCATATTTCCACTTAAATGTCCCAAGTTCTATGAAAGTGTGTTTCTTTAATTAGGATGGTTTTCTAAATCTATAGGTAGATTTTAAAGGGTTGTGTTAATTATTGTCACTACAGAAAATTGGAAAAGTTTTGGGATGTAAGATTCAATATTCTAAGAAACACTTCAGGAAATAAGTTTGATGTGTTATTGTAGTAACATTGTTTAGCAGGGAATATTTTTAATGATCTAAGGGAAGGGAGTTTAAGACATGGTGTTGAGTTTCTTTAAACATAGAAGCAAAATGCAAGAAAAACATGCTTTTTCTGTTCACTTCAGCAGCAGTAGCCATTACTATCCTTTATCCTGGAATTGCACAGAAAAGAACAAATAATTTGCCCACTAAGCAGACATGCTTGAGCTGGCTCTGCTCAATTCTCAGCCTAGGATGAACCTGTGGAGAAACTGGAGGAAAGCCCAGTTGCATGGAAAGTTCTGCATTGTTTATGCTTGAATTACCTGCTTCACCTCCACCAAACAACCTCTACCCCTTATTGAAAATCCCCTTTTTACATGCGAGCTAATTAAATATGAAACAATATAGCAAGTACAATAGCTAGATCATGGTTGGTTTTTGGATTTTTTTTTCTTTTCAAATGGAAACTTACAGATCATTGTAGACCAGGCCATAAATCTGTGCTGTGCTGTGATGGTAGATTCCTCTCAGGATAATTAAAAGCAGGATCACAACAAATGCTGGGAGCCCCCAGCTCAAAAGGAAGTAAAGGAGGTAGCGCCGCTCTGTGTGTTCATCATTCATCACCAGGACGTACCAGAAATTAACAGCCTGAAGAATAATGAAGAATATTAATCAGTAGACTTAGTGGCTGATTAGCTATCCCCACCCGAAAAAAAACCCCTCTCTGAACGTCATAATACAGCATTTGTTTGTCCCAGCATATATGCATAAATAAAAGTTTTTCAACACAAATATTTTATTGTCCTGTTCTTCTCTGAAGGAATCAAAAGACACTGTGATTATGAAAGAACTGTGCCTATGTATCTATTAGATTTGGAATAAAACTATAAAAGAGGGACAGCTTGTGTAGTAGAAAACACTATTTCTGCAGGGCAAATATATGTTTGTGGTGCAATAGTATCTTTCTTTTTGGATTTTCATACCTTCAAAGAAAAGACTGACATCCAATATTGCTAAATCTGATTTGTTTTGAACCATTTTATACTACTGTTCAGCTCTGCATGTTACATAAATATTTCTGGCCTTTTATGTGGGGTGAATAAGGGATTTTTTTTTTTGCCTTTTTTTGGTCAAGAATAATTCAAGTTGGTGCCTCTAGCCTGTCTTGGCAGTCAATGGAGAGGGGACAGAAATCTGCAGGTGCTCATTAGGCCTTCCCTAATCATACTCATCTCTCTCCATTGCCTACATAGGGACTTAAAAAAATAATGTTGATTTATATGTTTCATTTACAACTGTCTGTTTTTAGGACAGGTAAAATCCATACACAGTGACAAGACAATTGCAAAGTGGGTATTTGTGCTTGTGAAATTTTGCAGATTTCCCTCAGCCAAGTGTTTGTCTATCAGTTTGTTCAAGCAGATTCCATTATCAAAATCAGGTACTTAATTAGTGGTTTGTGGATTTCTTCTGTAAGTCTCATCCATTAATTATATTTCAATTTTTTCCCTATGATTTATATAATGTGAATATGCAATATTTTCTCATTATGAATCATTAAGCACATTGCATATGGTAGCTACTTAGGTTTGTTTTTTTTTTTTCTAATTATTGGTTTAGTGAGAATTTTAAATGCTGCCTTAGAGAATGACATTTTATAAATATGTCTTGTGTATGCAATTATATTAATTATAATAATTATTATGGTCTTTTTTTTTTTATTATTTTCATCTGGTGATCGGTGCCATGCAAACAAAAGGCCAAGTTTGTTTTTCTTAAAAGAACACAGGAAAATCCTACCATATAATTTAAGCTGTCCTGTATATATTGAAAGAACAGAGAAAAAAATATTAATTACATTGTTGGATATTCACAGGAAGAAAACATTAAACAGATTAAAATCACATTTAGGAAAAAAACCCAGAGCTTTTCAAAAACTTTCTGCTTCTCCTTTTTTTTTTTTTTTTTTTTTTTTTTTTCCATAAGACTGAGAACACATTCAAGATTCTGTTTATCACTTTAGGCCATTAAAATTATTCAAATTACATGCCCTTGCAGTACTGACTAATCTGTGCTTCACTGATAGCATTTCAAGACAGGAAAATCTTGAGTTATGCCATTATGCTGAAGGCTGTTGGTTCTACTAATTCTGACAATCTGGTGAACATTGCTCTCACTCATCCTGAAATTGTACTCCAAGAAATTGTACCTCATGTCCTTGCTCTGTGCTTGTTTAGCCATATTTACCTACCTCACCTCATTTATCACAGAAGAATAATAATACCCATATTGCTGCAAAGATGTAAGGGGGCTTGGATAGCTCACTATTTCCTGTGCAGTGACATTTTTATCTTGATAACTGTAAATTCTTGTCTTCAACCCCTTTTGAAGTTCCACAATGTAATCAATGAAATACAAATAGTAGAGCTAACTTTAGTAAATCTTTTCCTGTTGCCATGCTGCAACAATAGCCACTTCAGAGGAATAAAATGTGCAGTCCATTTCCCAGCTGCTCAGGTGGAAGAGCAAATGTACATGTTGTGATTGTTCTGATCTAGAATGCAAAACAATTTTGAATTCAAATAACACTCTAATGAGACAATGAGAACTTCTCTGGTGCCTCTTCTAGCATAAGGCAACTAATTGAAATTATTGTCCCAAAACTGGGATGCTTTTGTTCATTTCCTGATACATTCATTCACTTATCCTTAGTTCTAATCTGTGCATATCCACTAAGTATTAACTGCAAAATACTTTAAACAAAGTCTTTCCTAATTCAGTGGGAGACCATCTCTTTCCCTTCCTCTTTCTTTTTAAGAATGGTCACAGCTTTAATTTTCAGAATAGCTGCATGCTTTCACAGAACCTTTCTTGAAGCTGTTTAACAGTACATAAATTGTTCATAAAATTAAACATTATACTTATTGCAAGCTAAATGCTTGCATTACATATCTGCTGTAAATTTACAGAAAATTTAAGGTGCTATTAAATCCATAAAGGAGGATTCAGGTGTGTTTGGCAGCAAGTTCATGACATTAATTCTGGTTTGTTTATTGCTCCTTTTGCTTATTTTGCTATTGATTTACTCCATTCTAGCAATGCTTAAAAAAAGCCCAAAGAGTCTACGTTTTCCTATGATTTTACTCTATGTCAGTATTAGCAGCTAAATAATTTTATTTTTTCCCTCAAAAGACAATTTTGTTTCAGTTTGGTTGGTTGGTTGCTTGCTTTTTTTTGGTAAATAAAAATTATTTTTCCTGATAAATGTTTTTCATACTACAGATTTGTCACAGGAAGAACAACAGAATACACAAGACATCCTTAGTGTGTTTTCCTAAGATAAAAGTGAAGATTACATTTGAAAATACAGGTTTATGTATGAACACATAAGTTCGTACAGGGAGAGTTTTGTCAGGATGAAGACATATCTTAATTCCAGACTTTGTAATAAGACAAACGTTTCAGGCTAAGCTCACTCTTTTGGCACAAGCCTTACTCCATTTCTCCTACAGTCAAGAAAGCCTCATCTTTAAAAAGTTGGGTACTGTTATCAACATTATGCAACTTACAAAAACCTCCCTATAAAAGCAAAGAAACAAAACAATGCAGGAGAGAGGAACCAGACAAGCAAGGATGATTTGATGTGGCCTTTATTCTGACTCTGAAAATGGACCAGGTGGCCTCTGAGGTCCTCTCCATTCCTGCATTTCAGGTATTTCACATGGGCAGTATCTACCTGTGTGGCACAAATAACTCTTGTCAAATGTGAGCCTTTGAATTCAAGAAGCTAAAAATGGAAACAGAATCAGCATAAGAAGCTACAGAGTTTGTTGCAACCTCTATCAAAATATGATAAAACACTAGGTACCTAGCAGAATTCAGAAGATGGATAGATTAGAGGGAAAAAAAACGTAAAGAAGTTGTTCTGGAGTCTAGAAAGTGAAGAACTTTGATCTGGACTACAGAATCGAATCTGCATTTGTCCAACTGTACTGTTAAATTTATGTTTTCCTATAGACTCTTGTTGCCTGGAAATGTTTAAAATCATCTGAATTTTCTGGATCTTTCACACCTGCATGTATCTGCAAGCAGCCTGCACTTAATTATGACACTCACCCACTTCTGTGTGCAGGGATCAAGACTGACATGAGAAGATTTGTACAAAATGGGTTAATGATGAGGAATATGTATTTTACTACATGGTCTCACAGCAAGCAGAGTGACTGCATGAGTGACACAAAATCTGTTTGCATATTTTTGCTGTTTCCCAGGGAGAAGTATTTAATTCTAAGTATAAATTAATGTATTTAAATATGAATACATTATTAATCCTGCCTTCCAAATCAAGCCACATGTATTAAGCAGACCATGCTGGGAAATATGAGCATTCATTTCCCAGGCATTTAAATCTGCCACTTAAACAGCAGTGGCATCTGAGCTTCCCAAATCAGTTTGGTTTTCCCTTGGACCAACAAGCTTTGCTAATATTGTCATGGGGAGCAAGTCAAGCACAGAGATAACCCCAGCACTCCTGCAGTGCCCTGGCATTGCTTCCACACTCTACAATGTGAAATACAAGTCCAGGATCCATTCTCCATCAAGGGGAGTAAACTGTAGCTGAGAGATGGGTTGATCTGCTTCAGGTGATTTCTTTTTTTTTCCTTCTGCATCTTTCAAATTCAGGAATTATTTTCAGCTAAAAGACCTGCAACTACAAAAAGAGGTAATCCCCCTCACTCTGAGTTTTATTCCTGAGCTCTTGTCAGCTCACTATAAAGGATTCCTTCTTAAGCACCTCTGTCCCCTTAGATTTGAATGAAGGGTCTTCATGACTTAACACAATGCTCAGGCTCCACTACATGCAATGGAAGATGCAAGTTCTTAGGACCCGGACAAAATGTACTCCAATAAAAAATAACAGTGGGTTTCAACTACAGCCATAAAAATTACCAGCTGTTGATAGTCACTTAATATTTTTTAATTTTTTTTTTTTCTTTTTGCAGCTGAGGTAACTCCTGTAGGATCGGAAGATGAAACACTACCAAACACTGAGCAATCAAACCATGAAATATCCCAGAAAACTGGAAACTTATTTATTTATATACTTATAATTTAAAGTATAACTATTTGCTTTAAATAGCAAATGTTCAGGAGAGTTGAAGTGACTCAGGAATCAAGCGAACAAGCAGCTCTGAAGAAGAAAATAATGAACAGCTCACAAAATAATGTAAATTAGATAACCTCAGAGAAAGTCATGAGCTGAGACAGGTGAAGGAGAAGTACAGGAAAAAAATTTCTGTATTAAGACAGCAGAAATTAAAAACTACTGGAGAGAATATCTACTTTTAATAAAGTATAAATTCAGGAAACACAACAAGAATAAAAAGAGCATTAGTATCACTAAAGACAGAGTGCTTTAAATCTCTCCACTCTATTTTTACAACCAGAGGCAGCAGCAGTGCACATGACAGACCATCTACTTGTAGCTTGCAGAAATCAACAAGCACAGTGGAGCTGTTAGAAAGCCTGCTAAAAATGAAAGTGAGCCTGACATAATCCCAGGAAAACGCCAGATAGTACATGAATGTCAGTGGGAGAGAAAGTTGTATTTAGATCTAGCCTTATTTGCAATTCCTGGTTTGGTCTGACAACCTGCATGTTGGAGGATTTGTACAGCAGTGTGTGGAGCAGCATACATAAAGCTGTATGCTACAATAAATGTGCTATGGACAAATCCTATTATAGTAAATGGCATGTCATGTTAAATATACATTTCTAGATGAGGACATGGTAGTGCATTTTCCAAATAACCTCACAGCTTGTTATTTAGACTAACTGGGATAATACATCTGTTTTTTCATGGTCTGCCACATTAATTCAATTGTTTTTTACACCATTTACTGTTCTATAAAGTGTCAACAGAGCAACGAGGACAGGGAAGGCTCTGGAGCATGAGTCTGCCCAGGAGCAGCTGATGGAGCTGGGGGTGTTGATCCTGGATCAGAGGATGCTGAGGGGAGACCTTTTGGCTCTCTGCAACCCCCTGAGAGGAGGTTGGAGCCAGGAGGGGTTTGGTCTTTTCTCCTAAAAAAGAAGTGATGGGACAAGAGGAATTTCCTCAAGTTGTGCCAGGGGAGGTTTAGGTTGGAGCTGGGTAACAATTTTTCCTTGGAAAGGGTTGTCAGGGCCTGGCCCAGGCTGCCCAGGGCAGGGCTGGAGTCCCCATCATCCCTGGGGGGGGTTTCAGAGCCCTGGAGATGTGGTACGGAGGGACATGTGGCAGTGGTGGCCTTGGCAGTGCTGCGTTAGATGAACATAAAGGTCTTTTCCAATTAAAATGATGCTTTGATTACACAAATCAAAATCTTGATTCTGTCAATATTTATAAATGTATATTTTAATGCAACCCTATGAAGGTATTTTGCCTTTTTATACAAGTCTAATGACTAAAATTTTACTGACTCAAAAAGACCGTGTTGTTTACACTTACACTTACACCTGCAAGAGAGTGCTTCAAAAGACCAAATAAAAGATGTTTAGAAAAGCCATTAAAAATAAAATATTTTTATAAATAAAAAATAGTTGCTTGGTGCTTCGAGACAGTAACTTCTATTGGATGAAGTGAGATGTGGAAATTCTTACACAGCTGTAATGGATATCAGGGGGAAAAGTCTTTATAGGGCTCAAATATTTACCCGTGGCGCTGGGACAGCCTAGGTTTAATAATGACCATGTAATATTTTGTGTAGCTGATAGCATTGAATTGCAGAGTTACTTATGCTATGATATAACAGAAACATGGAGTAAGTATCAGATACTTTTACACTGTTTTTTGGGAAAGGGTGAAAAAGACTGAGAGACCAACCTGAATAAGCATCCAGCTGAACTGGCAGAGGTAAAGATAATGGGTAACAGATGCAAGGGCAGAGCAACTTCCCTCTGAGAGATGCTGGCTCATGTAAGCAGAGGCCAGAAATGAAATCTGCAGGGGAAAAAAATTAATACATGCATGTTACAATTAAACAAAGATGATTTAATAATAATAATAATGAGGAAAAAAATTATCTTCAGTTTGGAAGGAAAACATACACTCAGTTACCATTGTGGAGACTCAGGAGAGATACCTTGTATATATAATATTCACCCTTTAACACTGTCAGCCACAAGCCTTAAACTTTTTGAAGACAATCTGGTATCCATTACAGACATATCTGAACAGAATAAAGACTGACTTAATATTTGTTCTTAAATATTTGTCCCCAGCCTAATTGCCATGAAATATTAGACACCAGTTTTGTAACTGAGGGTTGAGATTTCCCCCCATAAAATAAAAAGAGCTTTATCTTCTGCTTTCAGTTAGGCCAGAAATTTTATCAAGTATTCAAAAAAACCCCAAGAGGTATTTACTGTCTTAAGGCTGTCAGACACGTAGCAATATTATAACTAATCACACAAATAGAAATACTGAAGAAAAGGGAGTAAGCATTTATTTTGTTGCCTAAGACCAGACCAGGATTTCACTCTCACAGGGCAGATGTAAAAGTTTTTTGCACAGACCTGCCAAATGTCCAAGGTCTATACTTTGGTCAGATAAGAAACGTTGCCTAAGAAACAGAGGCATTCCAACACTGAGAGCAATGAATGCTGCTAAACAAGTTCAATAGTGCATTTAACATTTAAAAAGAAGCTGGAAACTTTTAGCTCTGTATTCTGCGAATTTGCATACAGGAAATACGAGGAAATAATTTTACAAGCAGACTTCATTAAGGAATTAACATATTTACATAAAGAAAAACTGGATTGACCTCCTGGAGATGTGCAGTAACTGATTATCTTTCTTTTCCTTTACAAGCCATAATACTATCTTGACAAATAGCCCATTGACTTGCAGCTTGTGGGTTATGCAGACTGATTTTATGTATATAAAACTGGGATATGACCTGGAGAAGGAAGTTAAAGTATACTAAGTGATTTGTCTAGGTACACCTGGACATTGTATTTAAAATAAAAATAAATGTATGGTATTGGAGAACTCTTAGGCAGTCTTTCCACTATATGAATATCCTTTTAAAGGCAGGGTCTGTATATTGACAGGCAGACAATGTTGTCTCACCATGAAATGGGAGAACAAGCAAGGGCAACTGGACAGTAAGTGGACTAAAAGCAATTAGGAGATGAATTCCATTACCCAAAGGAAAAAAAAGTATGTTTAACATTTTATGTCAGGGTCACCAGCCTTTTTCTGGGAATTAGAAGCTAACCATGACTACATTAATATTCTATTATTGGGAGGCTAAGACACACAGCTCAGTATAGACTGATACTGAGCAGAATTCTGATACTGCTAGATGAAAATGCTGTTGTCTTGAGTGGGTTAAACACTATGGAAATGTGTGTGCCTACCATTAGGGATAAACATAAAAACTGTTTGTGTAAACAACTGTACCACCAGCTAGCTCAAAAAAACACCAGCAGTGCTTTCTCTAAAACTTCAGAAAAAACATTTCCTTTATAACAAGCAAAATACCACACACATCTGGGTGGAGGAGCTTTACAGAAGGTTTATGTATATGTCAAGGACAGACTGTTAGGCTAGAGATACAGACAAAGAAGGGGTAAAAGCAAGAAAACAGACTGATCCAGACCTGGAAACATGTTTTTAGCACCTTCTGTACTGAATGTTGACTTAAAAGCAATCTGCAACTGTAATCAAATAAACTAAAATTTTTAGCCATTCACTGTTTTAAGAAATTTAATTTTTGTACATAAAAAAGAGTAGTCTTCCTCTGTCAACCCTGTTCCAATGGAGAGTCCAAATATTTGCAAAAAAGAATGTCTTTCATGGATACTGACTTTTACTGAAGAGAAGCATTACAGCAGAAGTAATTACTAAACTAAAAATTCACTGTAATTACTGGCATTACAGTGTTTCAGTCAAAAAATGGTAAGGAGGCAAAGAAATGCATACATTATTTACATATAATTGTTATTTTGCCTCTCAGGCAGAAGATAAACATGAGGATATGATTATTACATGAAAACCAAAAGGCAGACCATATTTTTGAAATGCTGGGACAAGGAACTGTAGTTTAGCTATACTGTTCTAACAAAAGCTGCCTCATTTGCCACTTACAGCTTAAAAAGCAACATGCTGAAATTTAGTGGAATCACATGGGGCACAGACCACTGAACAGACTTTCCCCCCATAATATCTGAGGCAGATAAGGAAAAAGCACCTTTCAAATGAATTGCTCTTCTGCACTGTGCTTATTTTTTAACTGCAGTGGGCAATATTTTGAAATAATGAACCTATTACTTTAGTAAGCAAAAAATGTACCTTGTAATGGGAACGAGGTGTTCTCTGAACATTAAAAAATAACATGTTGGATGTGTTCCTTTTGATACCAATTGTTCAGAGATCTTTCAGCAGAGACTGTGTGATTTTAAGTACTGCTTTTCAGTCATTGTAACCTGCCATTTAGTTCTGTGCTGAGGTTATAACACAGTGTTACTCCTGGAACTTGTAAAGGTGATCAATATCAACTGAAAATGATTTAACTAGGGGATAACAAGTGATTTACGTCACTCAAGTTGTAGGGTGTTACTTTTCTTAATTTGTGTTCCAGTTCTGTGCCACATTCAAAATTACAGTGGTAGCATATTATTCACAAGGATCTTCTTGACAAAATGAAAAAAAATAAAGTGAAAAAAAAAAAAAGTTAAAATATAGAAGATGATAAATCAATGAGCCTCAATTAAAGAACAAAAAGAAGGCACTGGCACAAGATGTCCAAGGAGGTTGTGGAGTCTCCTTCTCTGGAGATATTCAAACCCCACCAGGATGCAGTCCTCTAGCTGATCCTGTTTTAGTGGCAGAATTGGAGTAGGTGATCTCTAGAGGTCCCTTCCAACTCTGATAATTCTGTGGTTTTATGAATTCCCACCCAACAGTCATTTACTCAGTTAATTAATAAAAGAATACTTCAATACTTTTGTAACTCTAAGACAATTACCTAGCAATTACTTGAAGGAAATTAGCACCTGGTTATTTGACCTAAGTTAGCAGTATCAAACTATAAATTAATAAAACCAAATTATTTACAAAACTCTACATTCCTGTATGAAGAAGTATTTTTTTGTACCACTGTTTCCAGGCAGTAGGCTCTCTCAGAGCACCACTCCTCTGCAAGCTAAGAGCAGCCTCTTTTTCAGTTTGCCCTTACATATGGTCAATTTTTTATTATTTTTTTGTTTGTCTATTGGAAGAATCTCAGGTTAAACAGGATTTCCTCCTTCTTGGGATTTACACAATAATGAATCACAGAAAGCAGTATTATTTTCCCTCAAGCTTCATTTTTCAAAGTTGAATAATCTGACCACTGCACAGCTCAATAGTCTGTGGAGATGTCTAATCTGAGCTGAGCAGCAAAAGCAGTTTAGCTCCATGAATACAGTATCTCTTTGGATCAATTAATCTTTTTTTCCCCAAGTAATCCTGTGTACTGCCCTCTGAAATCCATACTCCCACGTGTTAAACCCTTTCCTTGAGCAAAAGTCTTTGCATTCATCATCCTTCCCTGTACTGCTGCCATTTTAATCCTGTCCCTTCATGAAAACACATATGCAGGGCTGAACGGAGAAGAGCTGCAGAGGTTTTACAAGATTCTCATCCAAGAGTTTTCTTATCTCCCTGTGTGCCATGCAAATAATCCTGGTACCTGTTAATACCTCAGAGATCACCTGGTACACACAGTTTTTCTTCTCATTTCCAACTGACTGCCTCTTGTTAAAGTTCTGCTGTCAGCCCACAGCCTATGGCTTTTCACCCTGTACTAGGAAACAGCCCTGTGTGTCACTCTTCAAAGTTATTCACATCTCTTTATAAGCTGCCCCACTACCTCTCTAAAGTGCCAATGCTTCTCTGCTTTCTGCCTTCAGCACATTTTGCCCAGGCACACCATTTTCTATCCCAAAAACTCATCCTTTAGAGTCAGTGGAGTACCTTTCCTCATTTGCCACTCTCTCATAACTTTTCCCATTGGTCTGTCTCATGCCACACCCATCTCCTTGGACTAATCCTCCCCCATTGTTTTGCTAATAGGTTTACTAATTATATGACGTATCATGTATTTTATTGAAAATATCTGATCAAAGAAAACTACCAGATTAGTCTGGCATGACCTAAATATAAACAAAAGACCGACTTATTCTCTGCTTCACTTATGTCTTTTGACAGACTTTTTTTCTAAATTCTTAGGTGTTTCTGAAACTGAATTAATGGGCCTTCTAGGATTTTTATTATTTTTCGTATTACGTATCACTTTTAATATAGTATTTTCCAGTGACATAGTAGCACTCTGAAATGAAGGATTATGTTCAAAGCACTTGGGAGACCTGCAAAGTATCATGCCACCATTTTCAAAGTTAGGGGGATGGGGAGTTTTTTGTTCTATCCCATGAATGCCCCCACCCTTTGGGTTCCCTTCTGCTTCAGTAGCCATAATCTTCACTACATGCTGCCATCTCACCATCTGGCCTTCATCCCAGTGGTGATCTTTAACAACACTATCTTAACTGGATATGTGAAGATCTTAATTTTGTTTTCTTGGAGTCACATTTGATATACTGGCTTCTCCCACCTCACGGCAAAATTCCACCAGTATTTTTACATTTTTCTCCATTCATTTGTGCGAAAAAAACCCATTTGACAAACTATTGCCAGCCAAGCCCAATGTACATGTAGTATTCATTAATGCCAAGCATCATGGCCAACGAAATGTCCATGTATTCATTGATGTCAAATGAAGATGAGGGGAGGAAATCAATAAATAGTCTAAATTATAAAATAACCCACTAAAATCAAAGCTCAGAATTAGCAAGAGCCTTGTTACAGAAATACACAGAGAAAACAATGAGTCTGAGAGTTGCCTTTCAAACACTGTATGAAAGAATGAAAGTATTTCAATGTATGGAAGAAGAAGGAAAGACTGAAGCAATGCCATAGCAATCAGCAGCCAACTGAGGAGCAGGTTGACTGGAATGTAAAGAAAAAGAAATATATATGAATGAAGAATAGTTAAGTTGAATACATAGTAGTGCTGACAACTTGCCATGCTAAGTGCTGAAATGCTACCATATGATGGACTTTAAAGTGATGATGTTGCATGGGAAGTAATCTAAATTCTACTTTGAACCAACAGATGGAATTGCTGAATGTTTTCTTTGCCTCAGTCATTTATAACAATGCCAGTCTTCAGGAATCCCAGGTCCCAGAGACCAAAGGTTGGAACAAGAAAGATGTACCCATGGTGGAGGAGGATCAAGTCTGACAAACTGGATCATGGTGCCTGATGGGATGCACTCAGGAGTGCTGATGGAACTGGCAGATGTCACTGAGAGAACACTCTTCGTAATCTTTGGCCTATTATAGTGAGTAGAAGTCCCCAAACACTAGAGAAAACCAAATGTCACCTGCATCTTCAAAGAAAGGCAAGAAGAAGGACTCAGGCAACTACAGGTTGGTTTGTTTCACCTCTATTCATGGGAAGGTTAAGGAGCAGATAATTCTGGAAATCATTGCAGGCACATTAAAGATGAAAAATCATCAGGAATAGTCAGATTGGGTTCACTGAGGGAAAGTCATGCTTGACCAGTTTCATAAACTCCTATGATGAAGTGAATGGCTTGGGGAGGGGAGACCCATTGATATGGTCTACTTGGGCTTCAGTAAGGCCTTTGACACTGTCCCTCAAAAGACCCTCATAGAAAAGGTGTTGATGTATGGTCTGGATAAGCAGAAGTGGGTTGAAAACTAAGTGGGTGGGGCCAGAGAGTGGTGGTGTGGCAAGGTGCTCTGCCTCAGTGGGCCTGCCTCAGTTTCCCTTTGTGATTCCAGGGAAAGCAAAGGGCAGAGCAAAGTCTGAACTGGTAACAAGCTTGAAGGTACCACTAGGAGACCCACCTGGGATCTGTGGTGCCAGCTGCTGTCCTGTGATAAAAACATGGAGCCCAGCATGGATCCAGCCAGGCTGAACAGAAACCAGACCAGAATGGACAGATAAACATAAGAATTTGTATAACGAGGGAAAAGGCTTTCTTGGCTTTTCCTTTGTCTCCCTTCTATCCTCCAAGAGAGGATTTTGGAGTTTTGTCTGAGTAGTTAAAGGACAGCAGTCAATAACTCTGTTCTGTAAAAGCCTGGTCCCATCTTTTGATCAGAGAGAATCCTGTACACTTCCCCAGGAAGATGTGTTGGACTTTCTCTCCTCCAGGGGGAATATCTGCTTGAGTTGTTCCTTGAAAGTCTGAGAGAAAAGGGACAACCAGCCTTACCAGAGCAGGGCAGAAAGTGTCAAATCCTCAGAGATTAATTCTTAACTTTAAGACTGCAGTCATTTCATTATCATATTGCCTATAGGTATATTATTTTAATCATTGTTCTAAATCCAGCATAAGGACTATTAAGTAAGTTTCTAGCATGTAGATGATTGGCCCTGTGTAAGTTATTCAGATCCTTGATTATTTACACACTTTATTGTTAAGAGACTATTGTTTGTTATCCTATCACCCTACTTCCCTATGCTAATATCCTCACACTCATATAATCTGATTTACACCTTTTTAGTCTAATTTTTAAGATCCTCTGCTACTAATAATAAACTTTGGGATTTTACATGTACATCTCATCTGCTATTTTGCCCTGTATCGGACACGTGGTAAATGGTGCAATCAATTTACTGAGTCCACTCCCACCTAACATCTTCATTAATCACCTTCATGATGAGGCAGAGGGTTTTTTTAATTTTTTAATTTGCAGATTACAGTCAATGGAGTGGCTGAGACACCAGTGGTGGTCATGACAGACAGGCTGTAGAAACTGGTTGATAAAAACCTTACGAAGTTCAACAAAGGGAAGCACAAAGTCCTACACTTGAGGATTAATGATCCCAGGTACCAGTGGATGCTTCTGGCTACTTAGCTGGATAAAAAAAGGCCCTGATGGTCCTGCTGGACACCCAAATGAACATAAACCAGCAATGTGCCCTTGGCTAAATGCACAGGATTAACCTGTTAATGTATATAAATACCTGAGGGGGGGCAGAAAGACGGTGGAGCCAGGTGGTGGTTTCAGTGATGGCCAAGACAAGAGGCAGGAAACACAAACTGAAACACAGGAGGTTCAGTCTGAACAGCAGGAGACACTTCTTCACTGTGAGAGTTACCAAGCATTGTCACAGATTGCCCAGAGCTGTTGTGGAGTCTCCATCCTCAGAGATATTAAAAAAAATCATCTAGACACAGTCTTGGGCAACCACGCTTTATGTGTCACTGCTTGTGCAGAGGGTTGGGATAAGATTACTTGCAGAGGCCCCTTCCAAATTCAACCATTCTGTGTTTCTTTGAGAAAAGCAATGACCTTACTGTATACATCAGACCAGAGTGGACTGAATTTTTTTTTTTTTTTACAGTTAGCATATGTAGAAAATTGATGTTTTAATGGCATAATATACTATTTGAACATTGTATGATCAAATCCAAGATTATATGTGAGAAAACTTACCTATGGGTATATTTCTGAGTGCCTATGCAGAAAAATAAATATCCTCCTCTCTCTTACTTTTTTTTGGTGTGTGTGTGTGTGTGTGTGTGTATACTAAAAAGAACCTCTCTTTAATCATCTGAGGTCAGAGACTTCAGCCTCTAGTCTTTCTCCAGCTACTGGGAGGAGATTGGAGACAGCCCCAAGGTGTTGGGAGCCCTGCTCAGCAGTAATCAAAACATCCCTGTAATTTTGTACACAGAGCTAGAGAAAACCACAAAGCTTGATGTTATGATGGATGCTATGGGGAAAGTTACCTCCATCCCAGCCTGGACCATATACAGAAAGAACTACAAATGTTTGCAGAGATGCCCATGCTTCAGATGAGATTTTTCTCATCTGAATTTAACATCTCAAAAGAGGTGGTAAGGGCCAATGATTCCAAACAGGCATCCAAAATATCAGAACTTCTAGTTATGTGTGGATTTGAGACTGCATCTTTCATTAGCTGTTTTGAACTGTTCTGGCAAGTGTTATTTTATCATAGAGGGAAGATTTAGGTTAGACATATTAGCTACCCAGTTCCTTCAAAAATGCTAGAAAACAGGAATGCTCAGCACTGACATTGTATGTTAAGTTAAACCTCCTAAAGAACCAGTAAAAAATGGGTTAAGTAATACTGCAGAAAAGTACAGTCAAAACTTGATTTATGATTTCAAGAATTGCATCAAGTGCTTTCACAGGGGTAGAATAAATCTGAGAGTAATATTTCCCCATTGTAAGAAGTGCTGAAAAGGCAGAATGTTGTCCTGGGTGAAGAACAAAGAAAGAGAACACCTTGCTATGCTCTAGAGAAAAAGCTGTGGAGAAGGCTAAGGCAAGCAGGCATGAAAGCACCAAGCAGCAGAAGAGCAAACATTTATCTTCAAAAAAAGTATGCAGACCCAGGGCCTGCCACATCTGCTCAAAACCAGTTTCACAGTCTCATCCAAGCAGGAAGCATCTCTGCCACCTGGAGCTGAGGAAAAGATCCTTCTCCACCAGAAGAAACCCACAGACCGAGTAGCTGACTCATCTAGGACTCTGTGCAGTGTGCCAGTGAAAAATCTGCTACTTGGTCACATTTGTGTAATTTCTGCAAACTCCTGTGTCACAGAAGAAGCTCACAAAGCTTTAGGCATTGTCTTCTAGACAGAAATGTCTTATTGAAATGGATCCTAACAATGGCTGTTTCATTTCTTTTCACATTAAGCGATTAAAAAAAAAAATCTTTTATAAATTTTATTCTTTTCTTTCAATAATGCAATATTTATTTGTTTGGTGCACTTAAAGTAATATTGTCTTCCTTGCAGGGCTTATCTACATGTTTTTATATTAAAAAAGAAAAAAACAAAGAGCTCAGCCATATGCTGTCATAATAGTAACCCAATCTGAAAAGAGGAATAGAATAAAAGGCATAATTTACAGTGATGTTCCTTTTGTTTGACTTAATTGCAACGAACAATAACATGGGAAACTAAACACATTGGAACACCCATGTCCCCACCGAACTGCTCTGTTCTGCTTCAAATTTACTTTATATGGGTAAAAAAAAGGGTTCTCTACTTGAACACAGGGACGTTGCTTAATAATAGTGCACATGAATCATACTTTTGTTACTGCTCAGGAGGTCAGGACAGCACTTATGTAAGTGAAGTGTTCTTGTGTTTTGTGTTCTGATATTAAAGCCAGGGCAAAAATATCAATAAAGGATGTACAAAAGATTTCACTAGCAAAATTTCCAACTAATCCATCCTGGAAATAGTAACAATGGTACACAGTGTGTGTTTAAGAGAACAGAAGAAAAGGTTCTATAATTTAGAAGATTAGAGTGTTTAAGTGGGTCAAAAGAAAAGTTCAAAAGCTAACTTTTCATTTCACATTTATTCCACTGATATTCTTTTGTGAATTTACACACATGCTAAATGACTTCACTGATCACTAAATTATTACCATAACTCAGAGGAGAATGTTTCATTATGGACACCAGAAAAAAATAATACGTGGGTTTAGGTTTATTTCAGGCTTCAGTTGAGTCAGTGAACATATATATTAAAAAATAAGTATCTTATATACAGCAGCTCCAAATCCTTACTGCATAATTTGCATTTATTGTGTATTTGAGGATAATTATGCTTTTAAGAATTATTTGCTTAAACTATGATGCTTATGTATCACTGTTAACTGGCACTTTAAGAAAATCCAAAAAGATAACTAAAATAAAATGACTTGAAACACTGATGGTTTATTTACCACAGAGACCCATGGTGCTTTTGTGTAAAGATGTTTACACTTTATTAAGCAGCAGCAGAAATGGTAACCATTTTCAGTAGTGATTAGACATCCACAACCATATGTTACTCATTCCCTTCCCCCAGCTGAGCAGGATGGCACTTGGTTTCATGCTGGCTCCAGTCCCTGCCTAATTTTCTTCCCATTTTTATTCTCAGGGATTTTTTTAGCTTCTCTAAGCACAGTGGCAGGCAACCTGAGGGTGTAGGGTACAGGGTGGGAGGGGGAAAGTCACTGTGGGGCACAGCGGAGCAGCTCCCAGCTGGCCCTACAGCAGAAAACTTCTGCTGGGGAGGCTGGGATGGGTCACGCCCTTCTCAAGATTGAAATAAGTACCCAATTTCCCGGGCTCCTCTAACAAGTGGTCCAGTTATGGTATCCCTAACAAAGAATGAGTTGAGTGATAGTCACTGAGAAGTTATACTTGATTTTTATTTATTTATTTATTTATTAAATATTGAAAAACTAGGACTAGCAGGCTCTTTGCAGGCCCCAATCCATTTACTTTTATATATAATACATCTGGCACAGGACTCTGTAAAGACAGTTCCTGTTAGACCTGGGACAAAGACACACATTGCTTTGTCACTCATTACAGAACACAAGCCAGACCTGCTGAGTCCCTCTGGAAGATCCTCAATAGCACACCATTTTTGTCATAATGATGCCAACCATCAAAATTGTATCTACAGTCTTTTCTGGTTTCAAGTTCCCAGGCATGGCCCATGGCAGCTGATTTGTAGGTCCAAAATGAGCTCTTCTGATGGAGGTTGACTTTCTACAGTAGGATCTGCCTCATATAATCTACTTGGAAGTTTAGACTCCAAGCAGGTCTGCCATAAGAGATTAATTGGCCTTAGAAGCTCTTCCAATGGGATCTATATACACTTAGGGGGTGTATGGGGAATATCTGTTTACAGTATGACTTTTCACAATATTTCTGTATACAGTTTTTGTTAAGTTCAGGTGTAAGCTTCCTGCAATAAGTGCACACAAACTTGATAGCATGGCCATTTATTATTTCTAAACTGAATTTAGGACTCTCTCCACAGTCAAGTTTTGACAGAAGCTTTTAAGGCATAAAGACAAATTTACTTAAAGCATTCTTCAACAAGGGCTAGCAGATAAATTACCTACTTCTACTATTATTTGTGGCCTACAGTATTAAAGAAATGCTTGTCTTAATCAAGTAGTTATGGTAATCTTTGATCCAGATTCCTTCTAAATGTAAAAATGCAGCCTAGGGAATGATCAGTTCAGGGATCAGTACAGGCTGTTGTGATACCTCCATCTGTAACTGCTGCTTTCTTTGTGCAATCAGCTTCACAGTTACAGAGCAGGAGAAACTTTCCTTCTCTAACAAAAAATAAAACACAAAACATTTGGATTTTGTTGTGGTAATGGAATTGACTTTTTGAACCTGCAGTTGTCAGTGTGATTTAGTAACCAGCATAGGCAATAATGAGTGGTAAAGATAGAAGATTCTGCCACTTGAAGTCAGGACTTTTCAGATACCCATAATAAAACCATCATGAGAATGCCAGCTGACACAGATAATTAAGTAGTAGTAAATAGTATCTTAGTAATCATAATTCATCTGTTCTGTGCAGACTCACCTCATCTGTAAATAAGCAAGGGAAGGAACCAGGTCACTAGTGCTTTGAATTTGAAACAGACTAAGAATTAAATTTGAAACAGACTAAGAATTAAATTCATTTAATATGCCAAAAAGATCCATATCCCAGAGCTGTGACTAACCTAAAGCACTAACATAAATTAGGCATTAAGTACAACTTTTACTACACCAACCCTATTATAAAATAAGTTCCAGAGTGAAGCTCAATTATTTATAGAATTTAGAAATTGTATCCTTCTGCCATGGACT
Source organism: Calypte anna (assembly GCF_003957555.1). Lineage (NCBI taxonomy): Eukaryota > Metazoa > Chordata > Aves > Apodiformes > Trochilidae > Calypte > Calypte anna. The sequence goes on along the minus strand of NC_044274.1, from coordinate 71,002,239 downwards.
TTGTTGAGGGGTACAGACTGAATTTTTTTTTTTAAAACTCAAACATATGAGCTTCCTTATCTGTACAGAATCTGTCCTCTGTGGTTTTGCCAGCAAGTGAAAACGACCTACAGAGAAAGTCACTTATTCCTAAAATAACTGTTCTGTTTTAATGCAAAAATAATTTAAAAGAAACTGATGTTTATTCTGGAATAGAGAATCTGCATATGAAACTAGTTTGAAATGTTACTCTTTAATGCCTACTTCAATATTTTGATCTTCAGTGACTAGAGGTTCTGGTAGGGAATATCATGTTTTCTGTAATGGTTTCTCATAGTTTATCACATGTAGTGAGAATCCAGAACACACATTCTTTGTCTAAAGTAATGGCTTTGAAGATAGTATTAAAAAGCCAGACCCAGCAAAATTTCTAAAAATAAAAAGAGATTCAAGACTAAATCTTTAAAATGATTGCCAGTTGTAAGTAAAAGAACTTTAATTAAAACAGTAATGTAGACATGTATTTTTGTATTTAAAAAAATAACAAACTGCTATCTGAATTCTAGCTAGTAAATTAGAGGTGTCCAGTGCTGAGCTACATAGGCTCATATGATCTAATTATTGTTCCACAGTCAAGATCTACAGTCAAATGCTAGAAGAATTTACATGCAGAGTTCTGTGCTGTCACTAACTCACCTGCTTTTTGCATTCTTTTGCCTTAATTACTCATGATTTGAAACATTAGTTTGGTAAACCAGCACCAGGGCACCCTGGGAATGAAGCAATTAAACCTTCAAAAATTGGGCACAATTTTGTTCATAACTGCACTTGTTATTACACTCGGCAGCTTTCAATTTCTGATGCACATTTATGGAACATCAGTTTTTGATGATCAGAATGGCTGTTCTTTTATACAGGCTGATAGTAGAAAGGTGGTGTGCCTTCCACATTTTAAAATCACCTTCTATATTTGCCACCAGTACATACAAATATTTGTATCGTTTATGTAAAGAAAAAAAAACAGATATGGGACAGTCTTCTCACAACACTTTTGGTATTTCAAAACCATTTTTACTGTGAAACGTCCTCACACTTTGTATTGGAATTAGAGAAAAACAGATATTTAATTTGTCATCCTGAAACTCCAGCCAATACCCAGTGATTTGGACTCACCATATCCAGATACAGATGAAGTTTAAGCACTATAGATTTCTGAAGAAACTGTAGGGAACACAAGTTACACCTTTCAGTTCTATTTAATAGCTTTAGGCTTTGAAATGGTCACAGGGTTGGCAGGTGACTCATATCCCTCTTGAAAGAAGCTGTAGGCCACAGGGTTACCTTTCTGCATCTCTTTTATGGATCCTCTCAGTCTAAAAGTCTTTAAACTGCATCCACATGTTTCTACTGAAATTGGATAGAACATCCAAAATACCCCTGCTCTATCATACTTGAACAGGAGGAGAAATGCACTCACTATTAACTCACTTTCCAGGGAATATCTTGACCAGACTGGAGCTGCAGATATGATAGGACAGACAGATAATGAACAATTTGTGTACTCCTGGTTTCATCAGACAGAAGTAGTCTTTCTTAGAGGAGAACATAAAACTTCCTGAGGTAGATGAGAAGAGTACAGAGGCAGGGTACTGACCCTCTTGTCCAAAAAAAAAAAAAAAGTTTGCATGCTCAGTTGTGATAGGTTGGTAACACCCTTCAGCATCCAGCACTTTTCTTTGATGATAATGTACACTCCAACCTGCTTTTAAAATAATCTCCAGTGCTGAAATACTTTGCTTCCTTGCCCTGATGATGGTGATGATGTAGAGGTGGTGACTTAAGGCAAGTCTCACACTAGGTTTAAGGGCAGATGGCCAGATTTATTCCCACAGTACTCAAGTCACATGTGCAGATGTGGAAAAGGCCACAACAAAGAGTCTGACTGAAATAGTGGATGACTTTCTGGATAGAAGTGAAAAGTGAAAAAAGAGGGGACTTACAGAAGCTTTAAAAAATGAACAGCAGAACTTGGAAAAATGTAAGAAGCTCTTCTAGGGTTTAGCCTAAATCTATCAGAGAAAATGTAGAGTAAAGCCCACTCAATGAAATTTTCAGCATCCAGACAGAAAAGATGAGTTTAAAGTATACTTGACTAAAGCAAAAAGGCTTTTCTGTGCCTGGACTACAAAGAGGCAGGGGACAACAACAGGGAACTCCCAACTCTGGATCAATTCTGCAGATCCTTAAGGGAAAAAGGCACCTGGGAAAAGTCAAAACCTATGGCTTCAACATAAATTTCTCAAAGCCTCTTGGTAGGAATGAGGGAAGTTTCAAATGAGAAAAAAACACATTATTGCATCAGACTAAAGCTGAAATTGTGATTTGGGTCCTCTTCTACACCCATAAATTGTAGGCATATATTTAAAACTGAAAATTCAGACTCCATTTAAATCATCACCCACTTCTAAATCATATGGCTCTTATACTGCAAGGATTCACCCTCAGGGGCAGGCAGGTAAGGTGGGTCCACACAGCTTTCCTATCACTACCAGTTCAATTGTCTGGGCAAAGACCACTGAGGGAGAGATCACTATTTACAGCAACAGATGTAAACAGCATTAAAACACTTTCATGATTGCTGGACAGGGAGGCTCCAGTTATGGTTATCACCTGATTGCAGAGATCAGGCACTGCATGTGAGAAAGACTGCATGGGGCAGCCAAGCCAGCTTCAAGTAAACCAGGTGTTCTGACATCCAGCAGAATTTGACCCCAAGCTTTTTTTTTTTTTTTTTTTTTTTTTACACAACGCTGTTAGGTGATTAAAATAATTCCAGTTTTCTTAAGCATCAGTTATTTTTTGTACAAAAAAACCCACAAGCTTCTGTCCTTGATGCACTGTGATAATTTCTGGTAGATTTAGCAGTGGATCCTGAGTGCAGATGTTCTGCCAGGAGGGATGAGATGCATCTTGTAGCAAGTGTGTCTCCATCCCCAACACTTTATCTCCCAGGGTTTTGTTCTCAGACCCAGCAGCACAACTCTGGTCCTTTTAGCAGCTCTTAACCTGACAGCCACCAGGTATTGCAGGATACCTTCTGATAAAAAAGGTCATGACCAATGGCTAAATGACAATCTTTTTTACAGCAAATAATTCAAATTAGTTTACTGTAGTTGTAGCATTAATTGTTTATAAATACTTCCAGCTTTAGCAGTGAAAAAGCAAAAGCCACCAAAAACTGCATTAATAATTCTAATTACATGATCCACTGACCCTACCTTGCAAGAAAAACAGAGCTCATTCCTAATGAGGCAGTAATTTTGCAACCATCTTCTGTTTTATTGTGTCAGAGTGGAATCAGGAAAAGAATCTGTAAACATTTAAAATTCATTTCCAAGTCAATGTCCCTGCATTAAAATTGCTTTAGATATGAAAGTATTTCACAGGTGATTAAAATGCTATGGAATATTTAGGCTCAAATTAATGTCACCTACTGTACCTTCTAGAACAGTAAGGCAAACTTCTCATAAGCAAACACCATGACTATGGTCCCACAAGCTGACTGGCAAAACAAACCACAAGAAGAGAAAAAGCTTCTGTGACTTTGCAGATATATATTGTATAATAAAGTGCAGTGGAGAAAAATTCTCTTCAAATAGCAACTCAGATACAGGATTCAGAGTGAGAGGAATAAACATACGTGGCTAAAGAAATACTTTTCTGGGGTGGTTTTAAACACTGGAACGTGCTCCTGCCACTCATAAGACAGGGACTGATTTTCTCTTGGTAAGACAGAACCAAAGAACTTCAGCTCTGAGCTCTTTAAAAAGAGGTATGTGTGAGCTGATAGCTGCCTAGCCCAGTTTACATTCCTTCCCTGAGGTGACTGCAGCTCCTCTGCAGCTCTGTCGCTCTAAAACCCAGAGATGTTTATGCTTAGCAAGCCCCAAAATGATGGATACTTCCCATGGATGTGTGGTAATTCTGCAGGCAAGAAAAGGCAAGACAGAAAACAGAGTTCTGCAAGCCAGCTTTGAAGAGCATACACTTAAATCATATATGCAAGGAAAACAGGACCAGCAGAATGGCTCTGTATGGATGCATCTCCAGGAAAGCAAACACCCTCTGATTAACTGATAGTTCTAAAGCCACTGATCACCACATTTTCTTTCAAGATGTGAAAAAAAGCACTTTCCCTATTGCCCTGTGGGTTTTTTCTAGGAACATAGTATTATCCCCCTTATCTTTTATTGCAACACAAGCCAAACACAAAGAATGTTAGTCATAAACAGTCACACATCTCAAACCTGCCTTCTTTTAGAGATCATTTCTCTACTGAACCTCAACATTTTGCTTGTTCCTTCAGAAACAGGGATGTTTTTGCTGTAACCGAGTGCTTCAAACACTTCCTATGCTCAATTCCTATACTAATAATAGCAAATGCTCTCCTCAGCTCCCTCCCACGTGTTGAATTAAAACACTAGAAGGTCAAATGTGCATGAAGTAGTCTATATACATTAATTTATTAACTGAAATGACCTCATCAGGACATGTTTTGCTTTTCTGTTTCTTCTTAATATGTTCATGTAGTCAATTACAATCAGTGAACTGACTTATGAGCTCCCATCTCCCACTGATCCCATGCCATGTCCATGCTGCATCTGGTGGTGAACCTTCCTGTGCCTGTTACTCAACAACAAAGCTAAAAGTTAATTTTGCCACTTCAAAGGAAAAAACTGAATTTTCTTAATTCCTTGGTTAAACACCTCTGTGGAGGAGGCACCTTCCTGCTCTCTCCCTCTCTGCCCCTTCTCATTCTCCAACCCATCTCCAGGGGCTGTGTCTGCAAAGAGCTCAAATGAGTGTCCCCACATCCCTTGGCACCAAGAGGAGGGACCTTCTGCCACGCATGGCCATTGGCCATGTTGCATAAGGTCAGCTTTAATTTTTATTGTATCCCATGCACAGATGTGATTTCAGCTGCCTCACGCTTTCAGTCAGCTGAACATGAGCTAGCCCCAGATCAAAAAGCTGTGTAGTTTGGCTAACGCTGTGGAGTACATGAGAAAATAAGTCTTGCTGGGAGGCTGAGTCCCACATTAGTTTGAACACAAAGCAACTCTTAACTGCATCTAAACAGTTTTTGTTCACAGCTGGCCTGAGTCCAGCCTGAAGCACGAGATGTGTATACTTTTCATCTGCCTGGAAAGGATTCCACAGGCATAGTCTTGCTCTCCAAGGCCTGATGAATAAAATGTCATTGGATAAGATTAGGCTCATATGTTTTCTTTTGTTTTGTTTTGTTTTTTTTTAAAGTTTGTTGATTTTTGGAGGTTTTTTGTGAGGGTTTTTTTTTTTTGGTTTGCTTCGGTGTTTTCTTTGTTTGTTTGGTTTGCTTTGGCTTTTTTTGTTTGTTTGCTTTGTTTGTTTTTTGATTTCACAGCCATGAAGACAGGAGCTCAGGAAACAATATCAGACAAATAACAAATAGGGTTCCTCTAAAATTGTCCAGCAGCTGCTGGAAACTGGCAACTGCAAAAATTTACAGTGCAGCAAAGCCATTCAGTGAGGTAGGACATCAGCACTAGCCATCTAATTAGTAAAAAAAAGGTAGAAGGTGAAGGTTACCAGTTCTTTCTTATGTTCTTCATCACTAAAAATGCTTGCATACTGGAAGAGCTCTCCATTTTCTCCAACTGTGCTAGATAGTGTAATAAAATGTATTATCTTTTCCTACAAATTTTGCTGTAAGTAAACTGAAGGGTACAAAAGTATAGCTGAATGAATCTTATCCTCATATAGCATATACTTAGGAACATGTCGATGTCTGCCTTTATTTGATTGCAAACATAAAGAATGAAAATAAAGCATCAGGCAAATCTGGATCAGGTGTACAGCCTATACCAGGGTGAACCTTTCTTTACAGACCCAGATCCCTCACAGCAGACTCACAGTCAGCAACCAAGCTCAGAATCTTACTTGGAAACAATGTGAATGTATCTGAAAAACGTAAGTCCTACTTTTCACTCTAGGTGATTTATCCTTTCAACCATTTCTTGTAAGCAAGTATATATTGATATATGAAAAAGTATTATTTTCCTATGGCTTTACATATTTATGTGTCTTCAATGCAAATGTAAACCACTACAAATTAGAAAATATTAGAACACATTCAGAAAAATGAGCCTAAAATTCTCTGAATATTTTTTCCTCTCCATAGTCTCAAACTGGTTTACTTAATACTTCATTAATCATAATATGCAGCACATTGATGATATTGATGTGACTGCTCAAGACAGAGCATTACTTCAAAACATTTTAGAGACTGTAATATAAGATACCCTTTTATTCCTTCCCCAGGTAAATTAATTGTAAAGAAAGTCCGCATAGAATAGATAAAAAACAAAACAAAGCACCCCACAGGAATGAATTCTGTCTTCTGTGGATGCAAGCTGGAGTGTGGGTAGATGCTGCCTCTCAGTGGGCAGCATCTGCTCAGTGAGAAAGTGAAAGTCAGTTTACTAATTGCAAATCCCCCCATCATCACTTGTTCTTGTGGTTTTGTTACCCTCTAAAACGAGAAGATTTGGAGGGAGACTGCTGTCAAGCACTTCCCAAGAAATGCAGCAGTTCATATAATTTGCTAAACCTTTGTGCCCTGCTGTGCTTAACATCAATAGAATTCTTATACCAAAAATATAGAAAGCCTTTCTGAAAATAGAGAGGACTTTTTTTTTTCTTTTTCCTTCTTTCTTTTTTCTTTTTCCTTTTTCAGCTGCACATGTTAAAAATGATTTCTTCTTCATATTTAAACCTACTTTGGCTGATTTTATAACTTGCGTTCTCTTTTTATTTTTTCAGAAAAGATGGATATAAACAGAGGTCTTGACAATGGTCCCAAATCTATGATTTTACCAGGAGTATCAACTCATTTCCCTCTAACCAAGACCATGGGTTAGTGGTACTGCTTTGCTTTCAGAATCCCTTACTTGCATCAATTCTCTTTAAGAAAATTTGATCAGGAAGTAGAAAACTAAAATCCATGAAAAAAAAACCCCAAACAAAAACAAATCCTCTGGAATTAATGTTTAAATGAAAAACAGGAGCCAACTGTGTACGTAATATTCTGATGGCAGTGAATATGTGAAAACAAAAGACAATTTCAAAGATATTATTATCAGTTTAAGACAATTTCAAAGATATTATTATCAGTTTAGTAAAGACCAAGCAACTATTTTTATACCTTTGATAGCATACACTACTGTTTGACAGAACAATGTATTTTATATCTTGTAGAAGTAAGCAGTTCAGCAGGACTGACATAAAAATGAGGTGGAAACCACCGCTTTTTTATAAGTATTCTGGAATTTTTAATGTGTTCATTTTTGTCTCTGATTTTTGGTTTTTGTTTATCACAGTGCTATTACACTCATCTCTATCTCAGTTGCAGAAATGCAGAAACTTGAAAAACTTGCCTTGTGTTATCTACAGTCTCACAAAAAATGCATTACTCTCAGGAGGCTATTTTGCTAATATGAATGAAGCTGAATTCAGTGACTTCTGTTCTTTTTTACCTTCAAACAGCATGAAGCAAAACCAATAGTGCTGTTTGCTTTGGGCTCTTGACTAAATGAGGCAGGAAGAGAAGGTTGGCACAGAAGTGAAAGAGAGGAAGCAGCATTAAAGAAAAAGGATAAGGGTGGAAAAAAGACGCCGAGGATCTGAGGAAAGTTGAGAGGTTGCAGTTCAGCATTTTTAGGAAGACTGAATCAGATGGAGAGGAAAAGTCATGGTGTATACAGAAAGAGTAAATTTTGCAGCCGACCTGCTCTTTCTCAGCTCAAGCCTTGTACCATCAAGACACACCTTTGAAATGGAGGCTGCTTCTGCTCTTTGCACAGGACTGACATAACCAGTTTATGAATTAGTATCTCTGAAGAGGTTAGCAAGCCACAAAACATGGAGAAGAGCATATTCTTAGCATGCATTCACATGAGGACATTGCTGCACAGTCAAGTCTCAAGATTTATGCTCCAAGAGAAGCAATCAAACAGGTTTCCATTTCTTTTATTCTGCTAAAACATCTTTCCTCTAGGCCTGAAATGACCCTAACAAAAGCATTCAGACAGATTGGTCAGGCATGAGTCACAGGGGAAGCTGACTTAAAAATGATTATTCCTTGGCTTCCCTTCCCCCCCCCTCCTGCTTTTCCTGACTTAAAGTTCTCAATTTCTTCTTTTCTTCATATGTGGACTAAAAAATCAAAACATTTTATAAAAGTAATTTAAGGGATGGCAGCAAAATACATGGAAGAATAAAGCCACCTTCTGGAAAGACAGGAAGATGCTACGAAGAAAGAAGGGAGAAGTAACTTTAAAGGATGAAGAGAATTTAATAAAATTCATGTTCTGAGGAACCACACGAAAAGGTTATGTAGCCCGTTACAAATCTTTAGTCTACTCAGAAGCAGTAAGGAGCATGTAAGGAGCTTGTGAGATTTGTGAGATACTTTTCTTGTCTAAATTCACCCAGAACTAAGTTTATTGTTAAACTGACTATCCTCTAAGTAAAAAAAAGTGTTTGCATAGTGAGGGAGGGTTCAGAACCGTGTTGCAGCTTAGTTAAAAATGTCAAAGGTTTGCTTTCCCACCCATAAAGCATTTTTAATTAATTATTAATGGGATGATATGTTAAGATGTAATTTCCAGTATGCTTGGCCACTGTAGCAGGATCATTTTGCAGGACAGCTTGGTATAAACAGTGCAGTGAGCCTGCACTTGGTATAAACCTGGCCACACTGCTCCCCAGAGATGTGTCAGTCTTCCTATGAAAAGGTTGAAGGTATTTTTATTTGAGGATCTTCAGTGTTTCCTGTGGGGAGACCTGCCAGGTATCACTCCAACTAAAATATTCTCCAGTTGCCTTAAAATATTTCTGCCAGGTAATCAGATGTTTGTGCATTTTAAACGTATTTTAAACTTTAACTATAGAAGCAGTATGATTAGCTTCATGCAGTCAGTACACTTAATTGTTTTTCACATTGTGTTACTACAGAGAATCAGTTCACTTTGAGATCCCATAATAAATCTGTCAGTAGCACCACCATACAAAGATGCTACATCCTCTTAATGAGAACATTCACAAAGTGAGACAGCACTTTTTACAAGAACAGGCATTGGTCTCAGCAGCTGGAGCTCTGGGTAGAAAGGATGACTGCAGATGTCAGCAACAGACAGAAATTTATCCATACATGGAGTCATCTGAGAATACGTTTTATAGGGGATTGCTATAAACTAAAATATCTGAAGAATATAAGCAGGAGAAGGGAGAGGATGCATGTGTTCCAATGCACTGTCTTCCATTTAACCCAGTGATGCATATGAAATAAATGTTGCATTAAAAGACATAGACTAAGTGCCAGAAAAATATTTTTTGCAATAGACTACATGAGAAATCAGTATGAGATCATGGGTGTTTTAGTTTTGACAATTTCAGTGTTTGATGGAGAGTATTTATCTTGAAGTGGGGCTTTGAAAGCAATCACTCCTACAAGTATAATGCACAAGACAAAACTTGTGTTGTTTTTTTGCCTGAACCTATAGGCATTACAGTGAAAGAAGACCTCTCCTCTGGTGTGGAGGCATATTTTCCTCATGTGCACTGGATACAGGCATCAAGCTGGGAAGTGAAATGATAACAGCAAAGAGTCATTGCTGCCAAACAAGAGTTTATCCTACCTACAAATTCAGCTATGCATGAAATTCCTGAAATTCCAGAGAAGGTCTGCATGAAAGCATTAGTTTATAAATAACACTATGACTTTGAATATGGCTTTTTCTTATAGATATGTTAAGCATAACTCATAGGTCCACTGCCTTTTACACAAGCCAATATATAAAGAGTAAATTCCCTACCACCATTTCCCCCCTGACCAGTACTGTCTACTACAGGTAAGAAATGGTCACCACTCACTAAAGAACACAGAATTGTTTGGTGTGACATTGAGGACAGCTCACTTACCACAGTTTTGACCTCTGTGGTCCTGTGTGACCTGAAAATAACTCTTAGACAGTAAATGTTCAAAAAAACTCCATTTCATCCCTACTCTCATCCTAGTAAATTATAACTGTCCTTGTTGGTTTGTTTTTTTCTTTTTCAGAAGGGAAAAATAAAAGTCCTCCTGAATCCAGCATTAACTAAATATTCAGTTTCTAGTCATTATATATGGAGTTCATACAGAGAAATATTTTTCAGGTTAATCTGAAGATTATTTTCATCATTTCATGCATCATCATATTGGCATTTAATTTGTTTGTTGACAGGATGATGTGGCTGTTCCCCTCATGAGCTACATCAAAGCTTCATTACTGAAGCTGAAAATATGGTTAGTTCTTAAAATTCATAAACTTACTGGAATGGTTTGTATTTTGGGAGAGTTTTTTTTTCATTCCAGTTTACATGGTAGAAAAACAAGTCTATCTAAAAAATCCTGTCTGTGAACAAAAAAAAAGAGTGGTCCTTCACAGAAGCAAATTGTCACAGTTGGAAAATACCTCTGAGGTCACCATTTCCAACCGCCAACATTCCCCCAAAATAAAATATATGTATCAACATCTGTATCACTCACTTGAGCATGTCCTGAAGTGCCTCATCTTATGGTGTTTAAATACCACCAGGGATGGTGACCCCACCACTTCCTTGGGCAGCCCATTACAGCTCCTATCCACTCTTTCAGTAAAGAAATTTTTCCTTGGACCTACTCTAAACCTCCCCTGGTGCAACTTCAGACCTCTGGTCCTATCCTTGTTCAGCTGAGAGAAGAGGCCAACACCTACCTCCATACAACCTCTTTCCAGGGAACTGTAAGAGCAAGAAGCTCTCCTCTCAGCCTCTTCTTCTCCAAAGTAAACATTCCCAATACCCTCAGCCTCTCCTCATAGGACTTGCTCTCCAGACCCTTCACCAACTTGGTTGCCCTTGTCTTAACTCACTCCTGCAGCTCAATGTCTTTCTTTTAGTGAGGGGCCCAGAAATGAACACAATACTTGAGGTTCAGTCTCACCAGTGCCAAACCCAGGATGCTGTTGCTCTTCCTAGCCACCTGGGCACAATTCTGGCTTATATTTAGTCAGGTGCCAACCAGCACCCCAGGTCTTCTTCTGCCTGGAAGCTTTCCAGCCACTCATCCCAAAGTCTGTAGCATTGCATGGCATTATTGTGACCAAAGTGTAGGACACAGCACTTGGACTTGTTAAACTTCATTTTATTGACCTTGGCCCACTGGTCCAGCCTGTCCAGGGCCTTTTGAAAAGTCTTCCTGCCCTCAAGCAGATCAGCACCCAAAGGTGTCATCTGCAAACTTACTGAGAAAGCACTGAATCCGCTCATCACTGATGAAGATATTCCCCTGGGCAATTGCCCTGGGTTGGTTGGTGACCAACCACCAACTGGATTTAGCTCCACTGACTGCAGTCCTCTGGACCCTGCCACATAACCAGTTTTTAACCCAATAAAGGGTATCTGTGTCAATTCCATGAGCTGTCTGCTTCTCTAGAAGAATGCTTTGGGTCACAGTGCCAAAGGCTTTACTGAAGTCCACGTAGACAACATTCACAGCCTTCCCCTCATCCACATCCTCAAAGGACAAGACCAGGTTGGTCAGGCAGGACATGCCTTTTGTGAACCCATGCTGAATGGATCTGATCCCCTGGCTGTCCCTGCACTTGCCATGTGATTGCACTCAAGATGAACTGCTCCACAATTTTTCCAGCACCCAGGTCAGGTTGACAGCCCTACAGTTCCTCAGATCCTCCTTCTGGCCCTTCATGGAGATGGGTCCCTTTGGCAAGCCTCCAGTCACCTGGGACCTCCCCTGTTAACCAAAACTGTTGGCTAATGATGAGGAAAAAATTCTGCCAATTCCCTCAGTACTGTTGGGTGAATCCCATCTGGCCCCCAAAACTTGTGAGTATCCAGGTGCCATAGCAGGCTGTTGACTGCTTCCTCCTGAAGTCCTTAAAAATCTTTTCCTTCTCCCTTTTTTTGCTCCTTTTTCCTTCTCTTGGTAATGGGAATGCTACCAGTGGAACCACTGGAACCAGTCTTGCCTGATTCTGTTCCAACTGCTAACAAAAAAGGAAAAGTCTTCTTTCCTGTGGAAAAAGAATTGAAGCTTCTGGCTCCTGTAAAATTGTTTATAGCTCCCTATGGTGTTCAGCTGCTCACTTCATCCTTTGTTCAATTTATATGTTGAAACAAAAGGAGATATTTATATGTAACCACGGTATATTTTTAACACTGCCAAGGTCTACAATAGGAAAAAAACTTTCTGACTTTATGGCTTCAACCCCCTTCTAGAGGGAGAGATTTTTCATAAAAATAATTCATTGTTTCAGTGGAGGTTAAATACATCATTGATTTATAGAAAGGCATAATCAGTAGTTTAAGAATTTTTTACTTACCATGGTCAATCAGTAACAGATAAACCACATTAGAGGTGAAACTGTGTAAGTGATTAATTCAACTCTCACATGCACTTCTAAGTAGCACATGGAAAATTACAAAGCGTCTGCCTTGTGGTAAACATTTAGCATCCTATCTAGTGTTGAAAAATCTAGAAAAATACAAGGGAAAATGTAAGATGGCTCTCCTGACAGGTAGAATTTAAAACAATTTCAAGCAAACTGTTTTGAAAACCACACACAATAATAAATATATTTACAATCACCTATATTAAATTTAAAAGTTGTTACTATTATCTAAGGACCTTTGTTTAAATATTAACCTCTTATCCTAATAGGGAATGTATGGCATCAAGTTAAAAGCAGAGAGGAAGAGTATTGCTTACCTAAATACTGTCCCCATATAACCCTTAAAAGACTTGTATTCCAGCAAGTTGCTCTGAGGCAGTGGAACAGAAAAATTTTACAGAGAATTTGAGCTGTTGTAAATGGGAAACTCTTAAAGTTCAAGGTAGAAATGCCTCCTCAGAGTGGAATTTTAATAGAGAAAGGACTAAATTTCTGGAAAAGCTACTCAGAGGGAAGTATAGATACTAACTTTGCTTAGTGTCTCAAAGACAATAAGGGATCATAGAACTGGCAGACAAAATACAGTTCTGTTTTGTTTTGTTTTGTTTTGTTTTGTTTTGTTTTGTTTTGTTTTGTTTTGTTTTGTTTTGTTTTGTTTTTAACCCAGAACATGCTTATGTTGTGATTCTTTTCATGTTGGAATAAACAGCCACTGAACTGGGACTGAAAGGTCCTAGGTTTGAATCCTGGCTCTGCCCTGTCCTAAAGGACTCATGGAAGCGTGAGGATGCTTCTCTGCTTCTCACTTTCTCCATCCACTACACAGAGGTTTCAAGTATTTTTATAAGCACTTTGCCATGAGCTGTGAAAAAAAATGACACATGAGTATTACATGATGTTTCTGTGATTATTTTTAAAACCATCTGTCACTTGAAAGAGTAAGAGGCAAGTTGGCATGCTTGAGCCATGCAGCTGCATCAGGCCTCTACTGACCTAACACTACAAAGATTAATAAGTAATACCGTAATTATGAATGGTAGTTAAACAGCAATCTGGGTTCCAAAGCCAAAATATACAGTTCTTTTTCATGTATATAAACTTGCCCCACATTAAACAAACTAGCTTCAAAGGTCTGCAAGACCAGAACTGAACTCTGTCACCTTTGCAGGCCACTTTATTTGAGAACACTGTCCTTGATGTGTTAAAGTTCATGCGTTACATTCACACTGTTTGTTATTAAACAAAATCTGGTTCTGTGGAAAAAAATACTCTTTTTATGGAATGTTACACCCTGTGTCAGAAGCTTGCAATTCACAGCTCTACTGACACCATTTGAAACATCAGCCTATAAAAAGACCTAGAGTAGTATTTTCTAGTTGTGTTTTCACTTCTGTTTTTCCTGCCATAGCAATCAGAACACATCAAGGCTCTTCCACACTGGGAGTTTTTCATCTGCCAAGTTTAGCTTCTTCATGTTATTTGACTCAGGAGACACTCAGCTGGCTGAAGCTTTTTATGCCAACATGTGTGATATTTTTTTTTTTCCTAAAGGAGTTTTGACTATCTTTACTATAGTGTGGTGCCCCCCAATTTATTTTTTTTTATGTTAATGCTGTTGACACAGCAATACCACCAAAAAGGTATTAATCCCATGAGACATGGCCACCATCAGCAGGTGACTGCAGAAGAGGCAACTTGTGGAAGGTTTACTTGTGGAAGATGTGCTGAATGAGCCTCATCCTAGGACTTTTAGCACAGCCCTGAAATTACTCACTATAGCATTCACAGTTCACTTATTTTGAGGTTGCAATGCTTACAGTAGAGTGGGGATGGATAGAGGCAGGGATTACACATTACAAGAAAAGTATCTCTAAGAGAAGGTAGGGAAGTGACACATTTTGGTGGTTGGAATGTTGTCATATAAGGTTGCCTCTACCTTATAGATTCCACTTTCTGAGAAGTATCAGAAGTCTGAAAGGCTCAAGGATGTTCATCTGGTTTCATTACCATTAGGCCCTCTACAACATTGTGGAGCAAGAATGTTGAATATTTCTTATTTTTCTATTGCTATCATGAGAAAAGCACCTCAACAAACCAGAGAGTACATGATTTTTCAGTACCTGACTTAAGTATAATAGGTAAACATCTGAGATCTTTCCATAAAGACATTTCCCATAGAGTTTGCCAATTCAAGGTTTCCAATAGCTGGTCTGGATCAATAAAACAAAATGCTTCAGTTCTGCTCACTGGAAACTCTGACTGAAATTATAGTTTTAAGCACAAAACCCTATTTCTATTACCCTATTTTGGTAATACAAATATAATGAATGAGAAAATTATTAACTACAGTTCTTCCAGAAAATCCTGCTGGTAGCCTAGATTTGTCTTCGGAGAGAAAATGAAGTTGAGCTGAAGGGGTTCTGCAGGATGTTTTTTCAAGGCCATTAGAGTGGTTGTGTCACGTATCTGACACACAGTGGTATATCTGACACATAATGTTGTGCCCTAATGGCAGTTTACATGAGTGAATCATATGGACCAGACAGATTCAAACTACCTCAAATGATCAGGAGGTCCTCAGCCTAAAAATCTATGGAACTGTATTTTGGACTGAGGGCCCAGAAGGTATTTAAACAAAACTTGATTTATTATCCACTTATGTCCTTAATTATTAAGCCAAAGATGATAACTGCTGCCTCCTACATCTCCCCCTGTTTCAATAATTCCTCTTTGTCTATCAGGCTGATTCACAGGAAAACATTTTCTTCCAAGAAAACACTCACATACTTTATCCTCATCTGACTTTCAGTCTCTGCTATTCTATTGCCCTGAATCTCTATTTCACTGCTGTAAAACCTCTGATTTTCACCGTGGCTTTCTATGGTTTTCCAATCCTGAACATATGTATAATACAGACATTTTTTTTTCCCTAGTATGGAAAGAATTTTTACAGCTTATGGAGCAGACATATCCTGCTATTTAGTGTTTCATATTTTTAAGATTGTGAACAATCTTCAGATTTATATTCTTTTCTAGAATGATGCAAGCTTTTTGAGCATGACCAAAAATCCATTGAAAAGTGGAGTCTTTAGACTCAAAGCACTTTATCTTTTTTAACTACCCTGGTAAATTTAATAATTAATTAAATAAATATTTTTAAAAAAAATAATAAAAAAAAAAAGTTGGAATGTTATTGCTGCCCTTTATATTCCTTTATTCATGATCCTTTTGGGAACAGATGCCAGGATCACACAGGAGATGCAGGTCAGGTAGGGCAGCGTCTCCCAAGTACATAGGAAGGATTGATGGGATATTCTTGCAAGAGAAGACAAAATGGCATTCTGCATGTGCTTTGTGAACAAGGTCTCCTACATTTCTGCTGACTTCCAACTGGAAGAGTTGTTATTTGATATTTAAAATTTGTAAGAAAAACCTTGAATGATGCTAATGGAAAGCCAAGGAAAAATATCATCATGGGTATATAATGTACTCTGCCATCAAACACAGTATTCCCAGCTGTTTAGTAAACCACTGTTATTCCACACTGTTTCTGTTTCCCAGGAAACACAATAGAATGAACACAAAGTAGACCTCAACATGAACTCTGGAAAGATACAAAGGTGACTTGCCCATGCACTCAGCACATGATTGCTGAACAAGAATGTTTGGGTCTGGAGATGCTGGCAGATACCTATGTTTACTAAGAATGACAAAAAGTTAATAAAGCCACTGCACAATTTCCAACCCCTCTCTGGCTCTGAAAGATTGCCTAAGATGCTCTTTTAAATAATTTTTGTTTGTCCTTTTGAAAACTATTCTTGGCTACAGAACTTACTCCACACCCCATTTTTATCTCCTTCTGGAGTGTTTGCCATGAAAGTATGACAAAAAGGTTACCCTCTAAACTGGATGTTTGTTTGACCAACTCTAAGATCAGGTAACTTCTTTCCCAAGCAGCAAAAGCATTACTGTTGTGCAAAAGCAACATGAACTGATGATACTTTGCTTTGTTTGTGAAAAGCCCCAGTAACAGGCATATGTCCCAGTCCCAAAAGAACTAAATTATCATACCAGAGAACACTCTAAGTAGTGAAGTGAAGACTCTTAGTCAGGCACTCTCCTGTTTTGTTTGCAGATCCCTGCTCCTATCTGCCCAAACATGGCAAATTCTCACTAAATCTTCATAATTCATAAATCTAAGACTATGGATTTATGCCTACTAAGGTTCACAGAAAACACCCACAAGGGACTGCATAGCAAGAACAACATAATCAGAACTATTTAACAAGATAATACTATAAAAGGGGTTGGATAGACCACATTTAGTCTGCTACACAGACTGCATTTGCCCACCGTTATTACACCCCTGACTGTAACACTTTGAGGCACATAACTCAGAAACCAAAGTTAAAAAAATGACTTTTCATGCTTAATAGTTCAAAATGGTTTCACAACTGCAAAACACCAACATCACAGCTACATATTGCCTGCTTTGTGGTGATGAAGTGCAACTTCCCCAAAAGATCAGGCTTTTCTCATTAGTGAAAAACAAGCCAAAAACATACTGCTGTTAACAGTTTAGTACTTCAGTCTAACACAGTCACCAAAATTATCACATCTAATCCTCAATTTACTATTTCTGATTGCAGAAACAGAGCACTAATGATAATCACCCCCACTTCTGTAAAATTCCATGTACAGGGATTTTCCATCCGTAAGATATTTAATCAGAAACGACTTTGCTGAAACAAATACTTAAGCTATAGCTGGCAAGGAAAAAAAAATAATTCTGTTCAAAGGCAAATTAATCTCTCCTGTGGAACATTTAATAACTGAGTAGTTAGGATTCTCAGCTTGGTCACCGGAGACAAAAGTACCAACACCTTGGGTCTCTTTCTGTACATGGTAGTAATTCATCTCATGGAATTATACTAATAATGAGTTAAAAAAGACTTTACACAGAGTGGAACATTTTAATCTCAGAGATGGAGAAAGGTTTCATCTGCACATCAGTTTTATGATGCTCACTCAAAAACAGTTTTTCAAAAAAAATTCTCAAATCAAATGCTACCTATGTTATTATAAGGTAGAAAGACAGCTCAAGGGGAGCAACATTTAAACAACAAGAGTGATAATTATTTATGAGGCTCTAGTGAGCAACTCTGCTTCAAAGAAGTCTTTTAAACTTTAACTTAACTCTCTCCCTTAACTAATTACAATACTATGTTTTTTAAATTAAGTTGATCAGTCTTTTACACGATACATGATTTTTTTAAAGTTAAGCTGCTACTGTGAAATTATGATTGTTTCAGTCCATGAGTATAATGTGGGCCAGATTTTCACTCTTCTATTCCCCTGTGTGAGTCATCCCATTGGCTTCAGTAGCAAAATCTGCATGACTAATAACCTTACCAGAACAAGCATGAAAAGCTTCAACTGGCCTTTACTGCTTTATTTATTCAAAATGCATGTGTATTTATGTGTATTTTTTATTATCATACTGTGGGAAAGACAAACAAAATGTGTGGGACTGTATCTATGTGCTAAAGAAAGGAGAAAAGTTGCAACACTATTCCAGCCATTGCTTATAAAGAGTCCAGTCTTGCAAAGGTGAACCATCTGCTGCATGGCAATACCTTCACCACAGAAATTTCCTCTTTCAGACTCCAACAGCTCTGCTGGGACTATAATAATGTAGGAATTAATTATAATGCTTTTGAAACAGCATCAAGTGGAGCAATCTTGAAAGTTACCTTCTGCCTAGCAAGTCTATCAAGCATACAGGTATAAAAAAAAAAAAAAAAAAAAAATCACAGTAAAGTGATTTAACACAGCTAGACTGCTCCAAGGATCACTTTGGAATATCCTACTAGTGAAAAACCTAGTGCATCTCGGCTTCCCAGTTGGTAGATAGAATCATAGATTCATATGGCACTTCATAGACTGTGAAGACTTTATGAGGGCTTTCTGGTTGCTGTGGGAAACTGCAGAGAATGATTTTTAGCTGACCTTTTAAAACTTAATCTGATTTTCACTGTCAGGTAGCTGTAGCTGGTACCAAAATGAGAGGAGGTAGATACATCATGTTAAGTCAGCCTTTTAAGAACCATGGATCCATTTTGGTATTGCTCCTTAGCAATATATGGCTGGAGTACAAGTATTCTGAAAGCTCTGTGGTATGCCAACATCTCTTGATTTGCAGGAATAAAAGACACAAATTCTTCAAGAAACTGCAAACTCTGCCATAAAAGTTCCCTAAATCAGAGCATGCAAGACTGGCTGCTTGTGAACAGTGAAGGGCGAGGAAAATTTCAGAGTGGCAGCAGAGAGAAATGTGTCCCGTGTTCAGATATTTGTGTTCATAATTACAGCAAAGTGTAGCAGGAGATTTAGGAACTAACCAGGCTTTCAGAAGTTAAAACTTTAGGAGGCTCTCTTCAAATTATTTTTGAACACTCAAGAAATGGAATTTCCAAGTATTTATATTTCTTCCTTGCTGACACAATTTGCTTTGGTACTATGCCTATGTTCCCTTCTCCTCCCAATAGCAAGAAATCCTGTCTTATATAATGAATGCAAAAAAATCTGTTTGATCTTCTATTATTTTTAAGCCAGGGCCACAATAAAATGCTTGGTTCTGATATATGGTGTACCCATGACGTGGCACTGATGCTGAGTATATTGGCAGTACAGCAAAAGGGTTGTTAGGCAAATTGAGATACAATAGATTGGTAGGGAAAGACCAACTCTGTGAAGGCAGAGCAAGAACTCTGCACCAAAAAAACAGCTTTTCAGGACAGACAGATGTGCTAAGAAGAGGCACCTTTATGGTCACTTTTTTATAATTTAAGTTACAGAATGCAACCATTTGGCAAGCGATGTGGTGAATTGCAGCAAAGTGTAATTTGCCAGACAATCTCTGTAATGGGTTTGTTTTGAAAATGTACCAAAATATATGTTTAAGAATTTTTTTTTTAAATTGCAGAGCTTGGCTTTGAGCATATAAGAAGCAGACACAGTCTAATGCCTTAATCATTTAGTTGCTGAGCAAACCGCATTCAGACCAAGCTAGGTTTTTGCATTCATCATTTAAGAAAGCAAAGATCCTTCCTAATTAACAATGTCTAAAACGATTGAGATAATTCACATTTCAGCAAAAGTGTTGTTGATCTTGTCCTATGTAAATTTTGGTGTTGTCCTATGTAATTAAGGAGTATCTCAGAACAAATATAAAAGTAAAAGTATGCTTCATAACTCTGTTGAAGAAAAAAAATAAGAATAAAAGAAGGGTGAATAACATGAATAGGAAGATATATTTATGAAGCCCACACATAAAAACTTTTCTGATGCCTTAGATATTAATAATGAAGACAGGCCACAAAATACCCTATTCGAAGACAAAAACCCAGCTGAAGAATGATCATTGATACTCAGGCAATATTAAGAAGTTAACTATCTCAAACAATTTGCAAAACAGACAGTGAAGGCCTCCAATGGTGCCTCAGACACACAAGGAGTACTGTTGTCAACATGCATGAACCTGATAATGAGACAGCTTTGAAAGGGTAAGATCAACAATGAAGGAGGTGACATTTCTGAGTTATCAAATTCAATATGAATGCCACTTACCCACCAGGAAAATATCTGGTTCACTACCTTGCTCTTTATTCTGTGGAGAGAATTCTTAACACATTAACTTCCCTACTCAGGCTGTTCAAATAGTTGGTCCCATGCTCTTCAAATGGTATTGTTCTCAGGGTCATTACCTTAACAATACACAGGAAAAAAAGGAGAGCTTCATGACCTTTGCAAGAAGGGTCAGGAAATTCAGGAGGACTACAAGGATGTCATAAGGTTATACAGGGAGAAAATCAGAAGGGCTAAAGCCAAACTAGAACTTAATCTGGCGCTGCTGTAAAAGACAATAAGTGTTTCTATAAATACTTTAGCAACACAAGGAGGACTGAAGAGATTTTCCAACCTATATTAGACATGGGGAGAAACATAGTGATGAAGGATGATGAAAAGGCCAAGGTACTTAATGGCTTCTTTGCTTCAGCTTTTAGAATTAGGACCAGTTGTTTGCTGGGAACTCAGCCCCTGTGCTGGAAGAGATAGAGAGGGAGAAGAGTGAAGCCTCTGAAAACCCAAGAGGAGATGCTTAGTGACCTACACACACAGATCTGTAGGATTCTAATGAGGGAGCATGCAGAAGTGGTCATGAAGCCACTTCCAACCATCTCTCAGCACTCTTGGCTAACTGGGCATCAGAGGGTTAGAAAATGGGATGTCCACCTGCAAGATGGGCTGGAAGGAGGATCTGGGAAAATATAGGGTCTCTTCATCTGACCTCAGTGCTGGGGAAGGTTATGGAGCAGATCACCTTGAGTGCCATAAAGCAACATGTACAGGGCAACAAGGTTATCAGTCCCCAGGAACCATGGATTTATGGAAGGCAGGTCCTGGCAAACCTAGGTGACAAGGTGACCCACTTAGTGTATGAGGGAAAGGCTGTGGATGTTGTCTACACAGACTTTAGTAGAGTCTCAGATGCTGTTTCCCACAGCATTCTCCTGGAGAAAATGGTTGCTTAGGGTGTGGACAAGTCTACCCCTCCTTGCTGGGTAAAGAACTGACTGGATGGCCAAAGAGCTGTGGTGAATGGAGTGAGATCCAGCTGGGTGCTGGTCATCAGTGGTACCCCCCAGGGCTCAGGTGTGTCTAACTTCTTCATCAGTGATCTGCATGATGGGACCAAGTGGCCCACCAGCAAGCTTTCAGATGGCACCAAGTTAGATGGGAATGATGCCCTGCCTTGAGTGTAGGAAGGCTCTAGAGCAGGAGGTGGGTGGGAGGGATTGGTGGGCTGATTGATACCAGTTGTATGGTGTTCAACAAGGCCGAGTGCCAGGTGTTCTGCACTTGGGTCACAAAACCCCAGGCAACACTCCAGACTTGTGGAAGGGTGGCTAGAAAGCAACCAGCAGAAGAGAACCTGGGGGTTTTTGGCTGATACTTCAACATGAGCCAGTACGTGCCCAGGTGGTCAAGAAGACCACCAGCATACTGGCTTGTATCAACATTGGTGTGGCCAGCAGGACCACAGGAGGGATTTTCCCTCTGTGTTGGGCTCTGGTGATGCTGCACCTCAAATCCTGAGGCCTGTTGTGTGTCCCTCACAAGAAGAAGGACATTGAGAGGCTGGAGCATCTTCAGAGAAGGGCAATGGAGCTGGGGAAGGGTCTGGAGCATGAGTCTGCCCAGGAGCAGCTGAGGGAGCTGTAGGTGTTAATCCTGGAGCAGAGGAGGCTGAGGGGAGACCTTCTGGCTCTCTGCAACCCCCTGAGAGGAGGTTGGAGCCAGGAGGGGGTCGGGCTCTGCTCCCAAGGAACAAGGGCTGGGATAAGAGGAACTTTTGGCTCAAGTTGTGCCAGGGGACGTTTAGGTTGGAGCTGGGGAAAAATTTCTCCCTGGAAAGGGTTGTCAGGGCCTGGCTGTTCAGGGCAGGGCTGGAGTCCCCATCATCCCTGGGGGGGGGTTTCAGAGCCCTGGAGATGTGGTACTGAGGGAAATGGGGCAGGGGTGGCCTTGGCAGTGCTGGGTTACTGGTTAGATTGGATGTCCTTATAGGTCTTTTCCAAGATGATTCTTTTCATTATTTTCCTAAATGATTCTATTAGTCTATGAAAGTAAACAAAACCACTTCCTGTTCATATTCATTTGAATGAGAAAAAAACACTATTTTTTTTGCTTATTTGCCCCACAAGATTTCTTTCTGCAAAAACATAATTATCTTTCAAAGAAAGAACTATTTTTAGCAGAGAAAATGAAATAACAGCTACACTTACTATATAGAATTAAATGATGTGCATACCTTGGATTTTTTGTTCTATCAGTTACTAGTTGTTTAGTTACAATCTGGGGTAGAGTAAGAGACAACCCAGGATTCTTCTCTCCATCTGAGAAAATAAATCCTCAACACTGAAGGGCTTTTTTTCCTGTTGATGTTCTTTAGTGCTGGTCATTTAATCACCAGTGTTTTAGAGATAATGTTGGTTCTGATTTTATAGATACAGAAATAGCTGCTGAATTGCATGAATGTACATATTTCTGTGTATGAAACATTTTTAAAGTTGCTGCTATTTGGGGGTGGGACTTGAGAAGCTTGGAAATATCTGAACTATGCCTAAGGGCATATTCATTAATTTGCACAGGAAACTAAAAGCCCCACTGCAAATTAACTGAGGTTTCCAATGTAAATGTTAAAGGAAGAAGCAACTACATGAGAAAAACAAAATGTTCCAGCATATCAAGGTATATCAACATGCTCTGTACTTAAGAAATCTACAGAATGTGTTAAATTGTTAATAAAATTTTGTATACCATGGAAGCTATTATAGCATTGCCAAACATTCTCAGAATTATGCTTGATTACTCTTTTAAAATAGTCATCAGAGTGGGAAAAGGCAGTATTTTAAGCAATTTGTGCTACAGACAAAGTATAGCTTTTGTGCCAGTCTGAGGTCTAGGAGCTCAGTGAACCCCCACTGCCTTCATGAATGCCCTGTGTGGCCATAATAAGGAGGTAATATGTTATTTTTAAAAAATTCTAAAAACCAGATTACAGCCCTAAAATGCAGCTGGCTAGATCTTGTTCTGTGTTTCTGCTTTCAACCAGGAGTTTGACCTCTCTGTCAGAGAGGTAGCTCCAATCAGACATGCTACTAAAAGTTCCCCACGGTGGACAATCAAGAGGCAATAGGAAAATGCCTACAAGGCCATGCTGGGGTGTGTCTGTCACATCCCTGTCACATTCTCCCATGAACATACCTCCCAGCCTGCAATCCAGATTTGCAGGGACATGTTGACTAGAATTCACAGCCATAGATTTTAGCAAAAGACTTTTTTTTTCTTTAAAAAAAAAAAAAAACAAAACACAAAAATGTTTCACATGGTAACAATGCCCTCCTCTTAGACAACAGGGTAGGTGTTGTAAGATCCAGCTGAGAAATGGAAAGACTTGGCTTCCATGCCTTCCTCAGTCTGCAGGTTGGCATGAGGGTCAGACCCCCATCTCTGAATCCCTGTCACAGGGATTAACACAAAGCTCTTGTGTAGTCTTTCAAGCAGAAATCAGAATGGAGATCTCCCCTCTTCTAAACTGGTGCCCCATCATTTATCCACAGAGTCATGCTCCCTCTTGCTCCCTCTCTTTGACCATATTGTTGGTATATTGGTTTTTGGAGCTGGCACAGCATCAAAAGGTGAAGTGGAAGGAGCCTCCCATCCAGACTAGCCTATAGGCTGGTAGTCAGGTCCCAAGATAAAGAACTATCTTTATTCATGCTGAGAACAGGGCGTGCTGAAACACTTCACATTCGGGTGTGTAGTTTATGTGGCACTTAATCTCCATATTAAGGTTTCTTTCTTAGGAAACTGTAGCTGACTGTCAACAGCACTCATAAAGCTTTACCTGGACAAAAGCTTTGAGTCCTCCTGCTTTTGAAAATAGTGACTCAGTGAAAGTATTAGCACAAAGCCCCCTTCCTTAAGTAGAAAATATTCATTGAGAAGAGAGGGCAATGAAAAACCTCGTGAGCCAATCTGATGCCTCCCTGCTAAGGTCACTTCTATGTTGCTGTTTCACAAGGCTGAGACTGAACCCAAAGAGATGACAGAAAGGAAGCTGTTCACTGATGGTCACATAGGGGAGAGGAAGGAGAAACCAGGCAGGCATCAGTTGCAGCAGCAGCAGCCTGGACCTGAGCATCTTTGTCTTTTCTCATAGGCAAAGCTTGTTTGATAACAGCCAAGGAATGCAGCACTGTTGACAAAGTCCTACAATAAGCAGTACTCAGAAGGGAAAGAGAGATAAGGAGAGAACTGGCACATTCTGTCCATGGCAAACATGGATGAAATATTAGCTCAGGCAGCAACAGTTTGAATAAAAAGCAGCTGGTATGCTAAATCCCAGTGGTGTTGGCTGGCGAACACTGCTTGAGGTTTAAGGTGTGGCAACTTTTCTTTACAGACTCATTGGCACACACACACACACTGAGCCTTATTACATCTCATTTACTGAAGCTGGCACACCTTGAGTTCTGGGTTTTTTTGTTTTGGTTTGGTTTGGTTTTTTCATTGTTGTTTTTTTTAAGAAAGAACTGAATCATCAGAAGGCAAGATGGGAGACGTCAAGTCTGAGGCATACATGTTTGAAGCTTACAAAAAAAAAAGAAACCAAGGAGTAAAAATCAGATCACTGTATCTCAGCAGCATAACATGAGTGAAAAACTCAGTGAGGAAAAATTTGAATCTGAGAAGGATATGAAAGGCCAGACATAAAAGAGGGCATGTTTGTAGGTTCCTCTTTAAACCAGATCCCCAGCACAACCTGTTATGGATAATAAAAATTTTTATATCACCCATCCATTTTGACATTTTAACACAGCATGTTGCAGTGCACTACAAACTTTCTTTCCAAACTTAACTGGTGCTATTTTTCTTCTAAGATGTGTGCTATCTAATCCAACCTGGACATCTCCACCAAAGAACCCCTCCCAATAGCCTTGTCCACCACTAACAATACATATGCAAAGAATGAGTCAGAAAAATGAACTTAAAATTCTCTGTCAGAATTAACAGATGGTAACATACTGCCAAGCAAGCACCTGGATAATTTTGAAGGTTTTTGATACCTGTGGGTCACAAACAGGCATTAAAAAGCCAGACTTTCATGTAGAATTCATTAAAAAAAAAAAAAAAAAAAAAAAAAAAAAAAAACCCAAACCAAAGCAAAAAAAGAAAAATAGCAAGAGCAGAAACAAACAAAAAACAAAAGCAAAAAAAACCAAAACCAAACCAAACCAACCAAACAAAAAAACCAATTTTTTTCTGAAATAAAAAAATACAATGAAAAACAATCACATTCCAAATTAGGACTAACCTAAAGATCGTCCAAAGTGCTTCCCAAGTAAAAATGAGAGGAAAAGCATGAGAAACGGAAGAAACACCTCAGGAGATTTAACTTCCTGCTGAGCTATTCTCCTTTATCCCACTGAGACAGGTCAGCCAGAAAGTTTCTGCTTAAACTGCATAGGGTTCATATTAATCTTTCCAGATTCACAGAATTATTGTGGCTGGAAAAGACCATCATGAGATCATCAAGCCCAGCCTATGACCTAACACTACCACACTCAGTGCCACATGAACTTTAAACACCTCCAGGGATGGTGACTCCACCACTTCCCTGGGCACTCCATCCCAATGCCCATCAGGAAGAGCTTCCTGAGATCCAACCTAAACCTCCCCTGGTGGAGTCTCTCTCTTGTGTTTTCTTTGTAATTTCAGTCAGAAATATACACAAGTTTTTAATTCTAACAGTAAAACAATACGATAAGTTTTTAGAAGTTGCATCACCAGCTCTAATTTTAGTGGTGTTATACACCAAGAAATAAAGGTGTAAATAGCAAGGATTTTTCTCCCCTCAAATATTCTGAAAAGTTTATTATTAATGCAATTTCTGAATGAATATTTTATTCACTTGAAGCCTTTGTTAACCAAGCAGCGATGAAATTATTTGCAGGTTTCAGAGTAAGAAAAATCTGCATAAGATATATCATGGTTAGTATTTTTGCTATTCTGTGTTTCAATAAGCTTGCAAAACATCTTTTTTTCTACCATCTAGTAGTAAATAAGTGAAGAATAAAAATGTCATTTTTTGGCATTTACTATCAAATAAGAATTTGCTGAGAAAATAAATGATGGAAATATATCATTGTAACATCATCTCATACAAGGCAAAGTAAAGGTTAAAAAACTGATGATGACTGAAAAAATAAAGTTGTGGAGAGTCAGCTATATTCTAATTTTCAAGCAGATGTATACCTTGAAAAAATAAAAATTGCTATTCTGAAAGGCAAAGTTAAGTGAGATTGAGGGAAGAGGTTTCATAATTCCTGGGAAGAGATTTCATAACCTTTGTGTAGAGGAAGAATGAGGGAGGTTATGGCAGTTGTGACAGGGCTAAGAAATTTAGAGTACTACCTGAAATATAAATAAATATAAAGAGTAAAAGGAGGGGGTGGCCTTTGTAGATAAATTATGGATTTCTTTCCTGAACCAGAAAATAAATTTCTGGATATTGCAACGTAAATGTTCAAAAGCAGCTGGCCAAATGTTAAAAAAATCTTGCAGAACTTACTACAAGTAACTGGTATTCGGGTAAATACGTTCACCGATATATATGAAATTTAACCATAAATATGATATTAATAAATTTAGCAGGGTTATTTTTGGTTCTTTTTTCTCATCATTTAAAACATTAGTCAGAACACTTATCACAGACATAAAACCCACCCACAGTTTTCAGCCAGACAGAGAGGGACTTTGGAGTTTGGATTGCCAGGAAGCTGAACAGGAGCCAGCAGTTTGCCCAGGTGGCCAAGAAGGCCAATGGCATCCTGGGCTGGCTCAGGAACAGCATGGCCAGCAGGTCCAGGGAAGGGATTCTGCCCCTGTGCTCAGCCCTGGGGAGGCCACAGCTTGAGTCCTGTGTCCAGTTCTGGGCCCCTCAGCTCAGGAAGGAGATTGAGGTGCTGGAGCAGGTCCAGAGAAGAGCAAGGAGGCTGTGAAGGGATCCAGCAGAATTCCTGTGAGGAAGGGCTGAGGGAGCTGGGGGTGTTGAGGCTGGAGAAGAGGAGGCTCAGGGGAGAGCTCATCACTCTCTACAACTCCCTGAAAGGAGGTTGGAGCCAGGGGGGGGTTGGGCTCTTTTCCCAGGCAACTCTCAGCAAGACAAGAGGGCAGGGTCTCAAGTTGTGCCAGGGGAGGTTTAGGTTGGATATTAGAAAGAATTTCTTTCTGGAGAGGGTGATCAGGCATTGGAATGGGCTGCCCAGGGAAGTAGTGGATTCTCCATCCCTGCAGATATTTCAAAAGAGACTGGATGTGGCACTCAGTGCCATGGGCTGGGAACTGCAGCAGTAGTGGTTGGACTTGATGATCTCTGAGGTCCCTTCCAACCCAGCCAATTCTAGGATTCTATGATTCTATTATAACTTTACTGGGAAGACTGCTTCTAGAGAAGAAATGTAATATTCTTCAAGCCAAGAAGATAATTCTTCTTGCTGCTTAGGACAAATTCCTGTTCATTCAGTGTTTCCGTGCATTTATAGCTGCATGTTTAGAAAGGAAATCTTACTACAACAGTTCTCTCCTTCCTAAACATTATTTTTTCTTCAATCAAAATATCAGTTGAATTGTGGCAGAAATTAAATATCAGAAGAATAATAAGAATTTTAAAAATACTTCCATCCTTAGCTTTTAGCTATATCATGTGAAAATAATGAGGTAAGTATTTATATAAATGAAAACCCATTTAATCTGTACGTTTGCCACAGTGCCTGAAGTCTGTGAAAGGCACATGTTAAAGGCAATGCAAAGTAATAACTTCTTTTCCAATTCTTAGTGGCTAACTGTTATTTTTGAAATTGCAATGGGGGGAGGTCCCCACAGCCAACCCAGCAAGAGAGTGGAGAAAAATGGAGGGGAAAAGTGAGAAAACCCATAGTCAAGGTAAAGATAACTTGGGAAGAGGAGAAAAGTGAATAAAAACAAGTGATACATCAATCACCTCTTCCCACGAGTATACAGATGGACATCCAGTCTCCAGGAAAGACCAGCCCCTCCCCCCAGCTCAGTTTTTATTTTTAAATACAACACTGTAAAGTATGGAATATCCCTGTTCTCAATAGTGCACTACAGAGGCTGCTATGAAGAAAAATAACTTCATCTCCACCACAGCCTGTGCAGAACACTGAAAAGAAAACCAACAAAAGAAAAAAGCACATTTGAAGTAAGACTCTTATTTGAGCTATAAAAACATACACACAAATATAAGTAGTTTTTTATATAATCTCAATCAAAACTCTCTGCTTTGTAAGAATACCTTGAGATAAGAACATCAAATATATATATACATACTTTTTTTTTCCTGTCTCACCATATATTAAATTAATAAGTAGCCCAGTTTGCTGGGCCAAACAGACTCAACAGTTTAGATATTATGAATTCCTGACACTAGCAATTTCATATGTTCCTTTATTTTTTTTCTAAAGAAATTAAATTTCTTTAATTATATATATAAAAATAAATGTTCCTTTAATTTCTTTCTAATCATCTTCATTTGTAAATATTATAGCGTAATTTACTCAACTGTATTATTAACCTAAAAGACAGTATTAGAGTCTTCCTGAGTATTAAACTGCCCAATCTGTAATTTGTTTTAATCCTATTTTTCTTATCAACATAAAAACAAGTTAGGGGTGCTTTTGTGGATAAGAATCAAAGATGGAGCCTGTTGTAGAACAGGTAAAAACATATAAGCAGGTAAGATGGGGGAGAAATGCATATGCTGCACCAGGCTGCTAATCTGAATGTTAAAAATTGAGCCAAAGTGTGTTAACAAGACATGCACATTTGCAAAGATGTCTAGCATATGTTTCCCTGAGAATATCAAAAGCCTAAGCTGTGACATCCCAGCAACACAGTGTGCATAGGAAAAAAATGTGGTGTTTGGAAGAACAACAGTTGCATCAGGTCTGGATAGAACTAATTGGATTGAGTTAAATGCTGCAGTAATGTGGCTGTCCAGTTTTCAAGCCTAAACCAGGCTCAGTTAGTGGTTACTTGGATCTCCCTGTATTTTCCTAAATGTCATAAATATGTCAAGGCTGGGTGTCAAGAAGGAAGGGACAATCTCTTCCCACTTGTGCCCTGTGATAGGACATGGGCAATGGATGAAAGATAAATCATGGAAAGTGCCACCTCAACGTGAGGAAGAATTTCTTTCCTGTAAGGGTTACAGAGCCCTGACACAGACTGCCCAGAGATGTTGTGGAGACTTTCCAGACCCATCTGGATGCATTTCTGGGTGACCTGATCTAGTTTGGTCTTGCTCTGGATGGGGGACTGGACTTCACGGTCTTCAGAGGTCCCTTCCAACCCCTGAAATTCTGTGATTCTGTGATGATGCAGAGCATAAAGGGCCTCCTGCAGACGTTGAGGAAGACAGTTCCATCAACCAACCTTTCAAAAGAGAAGCTAAGCTAAGATCTTAGTAAGAACTTAGTGTAACTCTAGATGGGAAGAGTATCACAGAATGGTGATTATCAAATAAACCAGCACAAATCCATTCCATAAAACTGAAACAAGGACAAAAGCAAGTACAGCTCAGAAATTAGGTGGGAGGACTTATTTTACAGGAAGTGCCTTAATATAACTTAGACAGAGTTAGCCATCATCATATCTCGTTAATTAATAAGAAATGGAGTAAAAAACTAGCATGTTAGACTTCTGCATCCTTCATAGTGATGCAAGCAGATTAATAAAAGAAAACACATTATTGCTTTATACTTAATTCTGAGTATATTCAGAGAAGACATTTGTGACTGAGCACATTAGAAGTCCCACAGTATGAAACAGTAAGGAGAGTACAGTGCCCAAGAACAACTGGTCACCATCATTTGGGGTTAACAAGGGCTACTGAATAAATAAAAAGGAGATAACAGACTTAATTAGCTTGGCTTAATCTAAGAAGTTTATGTTGGAATAAGAGTGGGGAGTAAGAGAAGTTGCAGGGAGATGTCAGAGCAGCAGGAGGTCAAATTGCAGCATCCAGCATTCAGCCAGAACTAAGGGCTAAGAGGTGGTGGAAGGCAATGATCACGGAGGGAGTGAAGAGGATGTAGAAGGAGAAACTGCTAAAGAAAGAAGGAAGAAAGAAATCAAGTAATTACAGCATTTCAATGTAGCAACGGTGGGAATTGGGAGAGGATGGAGAGAAAGCTGTAATGAGCACAAGGGTGATATAAGCCACTGTTAAACAGCAGCTGGCCAAGATTAAAGAAAAAAAAAAAAAAAAAAAAAAAGGAAATTTCCAGAAACTACTGTGGGAGGAAATATACTGGTCTCTCCAATAATAAAGCAAATTTTTCTTCACCTGGCAAAGAGTACTAATGGCAGTATTCTGGCCATCTACACTTTGAATCACTGTAGGACAATTCAGAGAGGAAAGTGTAGTGTGCCTCATAAATCTGGAAGGCCTACAAAAGGCTAAGTATATGTAATCAGAATCTTAAGATTAATTGGAGATGACATTTATTCGATATAAATCCATCTTGGCATTGCAAAAGTAACAAACAAACAGAGTCTCCTGACCAGGTGAGATTTCAGGAGTAAGTTAGAGAAAATTAAGGAAGGTATAAGGATTGCATATATATAAAAAAAGATTATGTTGAAATATACACACATGCTGCAGTCTGTCATTTTGTGAAGATTTTTTTCATTTTGAATTGTACCAGTGCTTGTGTTTGCAGCTTAGTCTGTCTCACCTAGTTTAGTATAGCTTGTCTGGTCTTGCCAGCCTCTGCCTTTTGGTCTCTCTTTTCCTTATAACTGTATTTTTTTGTGTGTCTATGTATATATTTATATACACATCACATATATATATATATATATATGTATCCACATATATTATGTGTGAATACCTATGCGTGTATACAAAGATATTTCAGATTTTAGTCTGGTACAGATCAGACACACTTTTAAAATATAACAGTTTTATATACATAATACTTTTATACTTTATTTTTCACTGACAAAGTGATGCCTGAGGGTTCACTGAAGATCCTCAAAACACCCTTAATATAGGATGCAATGTCAGTGTACTTCCATCAGATTTTCCCAGTTCTGAAACAGTTTCTAGAACCAGATACTCCCAACTTAAGATAGGTGCTTCTCAGCAGGCCTAATGAAATAGATGAACCTAGTAAAAGAGATTACTTACATTAACTGGAAAAGTGACAGAAACTTATTACTAATTACTGTTGCAACCCCTCTCTTTGGGATTATAAAACTTTAGTCCAATGAAAAGTGCTCCTTGATAGCCATAACTCAGAAAATTCATCAAAGAGGGAAAATTTTCTATGGTTTGGCAAAATTATTTCAATAATATCATCCTTACCAAACTAGTGCTAGGTATAATTATGATAATTACAACTAGCAAAAAAATTACAACATGTAATAGTGTCAGATATGGAAAACTTTTTTTCTGCACTCCTAGGTTATTAAAATACCAGTTGACCAACATCAAGGGGAGAGAAGTAACGCCAGCTACACACTGATTTTCCATCTATTAACTGCACAGTGAAGGAGGTGCACTCACAATTAAAATACAGAATGGACCCTGTTTGATATTGGGATTGAACCTACTGGTCAGTTGTGAAGCTCAGTACTATTCAATGGGATACTCTTACCAAGACAGAAAATTATCACCTGATATTAAGGTCCACAGAACAAATAAACATCACCCTAATATCATAGAATAATTTCAAAAAGGACTGTGGAAACCCACAAAGCTTAATAGTTTCCAGTCTGAAAACTACATAGCCTTCACCATCATTAAGGGCCCAAGATCACAAATTCACTGTCCAAACATAAAAGTTTCCAAATTTGTAGGGACAGTAGGAAATACAACACTGGAGGGATGGAAAAATACAAGATTACAAACCCCCCAGGGTAATCCTTTAATGAAGGTTTTAAACTAACACGAACCCATTAAATAATGTCACATTTAATGAGTACTTAAATAATATCATTAATAATAGAGTAATTGGACCTTTTTACAAAAAGAAAATCCATTTAACACTGTCATCATTTCCGGCAATACAAGTTACTGAATAGTGTCTTATTCTCAGTTGTTATTATTTTTTAAACATAAATAAGCCAGAAATAATGAGTGAGAGCAACTTTTCCAGGAACTGAAGCCCAACCATTTAATTTCTGCTCTGTAAAAGAAAAAACAAAAACCACAACAACAAAAAGCTCCCCACACTGTCTGCCTGTGATTGTTTCAGGTGGGGTTATAAAATTACTATTGTAGTTGTGCTGACTTGGAAATGCCTGTAACTTAGCCAAGTTATTCAAGCATTATATAAAACTCTAGAGCACTTATCTCCCCAAAGACAAAATCTGAAATGAGTTTCTTAATACATATGAATTCCACATATGTCTTAAATAGGTTTTTTTTATGTAGTTTCACTTAGTGGTTGCTATTGATAAAATTAAAATTTGTAGAATTCTTTAAACAAAGTCATGCATTAGACATTTTGATGTCACTTAGGTAAACACACCAGTGCCAAACTAACCAAAATTAATTTTTCTTTTGTTCATCAGTCAAGGGAAAGGAATTATTTTTATCAGTATAAACACGTGCTTTTTAGCACAATGGTTTTGAAAAAATCTAAATTTGAAATATTTCTATTTTGACATTTCTCCTGAAATTAAATCCTGATTCAATCACAGAACTGCAGAATTGTCACACTAGAAAAGACCTCTGAGATCACCAAGTCCAGGTGATAACCCAGGAAAAACCACCATGCCCACTAAAGGATGTCCTGAAGTGCCAATTCCACACGTTTTTTGAATACCAGCAGGAATGTTGACTCCACCACCTTCCTGGGAAGCCAATGATGAAAAACTGTACAGCTAAGAAAATTAAATGTGTCCAGCATCTAAACTACTAACTTTCATCTAGTCTAGTAAAAAACACTTTTACTAAAGAAGTTTCTTTATCATATCTAATTTCAGTTCTGATGTCCTACCCTATAATTTATTATATAAGATTCAAATTACTGATCCAAGATAGCTAGTTGATCTTTAAATGTCTAGTTAAGAAATATCTAGTCAGACTACTTATGTAGCCACCTACACAAAAATAAACACTGATGTTCCCTTGCATATCTCTCTGTAGTTTTCTTCCTGCAAAATTTTAGAAGGCTACCTTACACTCCTCAGCCATATTCTAAACCTATGCTTGAAAAAATTTTAAAAGGGGAAATACCTGTTGGAAAGTTTTGTGACTACGGGTCATTTCTTCGTGTGTTTTTTTAACACTCCAGATTAGGTTCTGCTTTGTTAAAATAGAAGCAGGATGAAGACACCACTAAAGAGAGAAGTGGAGAAACTCACAAAGGCTAAATTCAATTTGGGGAAGACAATCTCACTATAGGTAAAAAAGAGTGATATATTCCCCACACAGCAATTCAGCACAACAACAATTCTAACCCAGCTGTTACGATGTGGAGGATGATTTCCCTCTGCAGGAAGGGAACACGGGGAGGTTAAGGTCACTGAACTGAAGTCAGTCTTTGTGAACAGCTCTTGCTTCAGCTGGAACATTTGTTGAAAAGTAAAACTTACGTGAAATGTTCATGCTGCTCCATCTCTGTCATACAAAACTACCTAGGAAGCAGAAGGTGGAAAATTCATGCTAGCTTAGTTTACTGTACAATTTTCTTAGTCTGGAACTTCAAGGATGTAGACTTATTCAGTGATGAAATCTGTGTTTAATTATAGGATAATCAATTTTCTTCTCAACTAACAGTTTATTGATAACTAAGAGTGTCCTGGTTTGGGCCAGGATAAAGGTGATTTTCTGTCTTGTACTTTTGCTTTTAGCCAAGTCTCTTGTAAGTAGTTGCACTTGCTGAAATTAACAGCAAGTTTCTCAGACAGTGTGTGCTTCTAGGATTGATAACACTTGATGTTTATAGTTACTGCTAGAGACTGGTGTGCAGAGCCAAGGACACTGCTCAGCTCTGAGGAAAACATTTTACTGTCCAGGAGGATAAAGAGGTCCCACCTGAGCCATACTTTGGGGAGGAACAGACAAGATAGATGCCAGAATTGACCAAACAGAGTATTCCATCCCATATACGTCACACTCAGTATAAATTTGAGGCATCACGAGGGCCGAGCCAGATCTTTTCCGGATTTCCAGATTTCCAGACTTCTGGATTTCCTGATTTCCCTTCTTCCCTTCCTTCACCCGGCATCCTGGAAGGATCCCGTCCGTTCGTCTGCCTGTGGTCCTGATCCATCCCAGCCCATATCTGTGTGTTCCTGCCTCCGGTTCCCGACTGCTGCCGACTCCAGGAGTCCAGCCTGGACTTTCCCAGGGCTGCCCTGCAGCCTCGGTGGTGACGTGAGAGTTATTGGGGGAAAGGAGGGAGGAATGTGGTTTCCATTTTCCTGTATATTTGTATATATTTAGTAATTTTTCCTATTTATCATTACTGTTCATTAAAGCTGTGTAGTTTAGTTTCCAACCCATCAGTCTCTCTCCCTTATTCTCTCTCCTTTCTTTATCAAGGAGGAGAGAGACATTAATAGAGAGCATCTGTTATTCGGTTTAATTGCTGGGACAGTGTTAAACCGTGACAAAGAGTTTATTAATAACTATTAGTAATAGTAAAAAAACTATTTTGTTTACAACAAAGATTTGCAAGAGAAAATTATGGTTTCTGCTATTCACGAAGACTGAACAGCAATGTGGACCCTACAGACTCAGAGGCATCCAGCAGGTATGTCTTGGCAGGCACCTCAGGTTTAAATCAAACAGGACTGAGTTACTGCAGGGCTGGCTTAATTCCTTTTTCTTGTTTCCCACAAAACAGCTTGGAGTCTACTTCTCATTTTGCTCAGGAGTGGCCAGTTCTAACAGGAGCTTTGGTTCTCCTGTATACAGATGGATTTATCAGAAGTCTTTTCAGTTGTTATTCTTGATCCTGTTTATATTTTCAAGAGGTTGTATAAAGGACATGATAACATGATAATTTCAATTCACTTGTTTACGTATAAGGGTTTGTTTGTTTTTTTTTAAAAAAAAACAAAACAAGAGGAGCTGTTTTCCTGTACCATGGCGCACTGCTTTTCTTCATTTTTCTAAAGAATTTTTTTTAATAAAAATAGGCTTAAAAAGTTTGAGATAGATGAACTACCAAACTATCAAAGATACCTTCATGTCACAGGAAGCAGGAAACTGTTGGCAGCAATTAACCTTACACTAAACTCCTTATTGTCTATTCACGTTCTCCATCAAAGTTGAGAGGAACAAGTGATGACATCAATAGAGACCACGTGAAAGAGAAACAGATCAGAAATGAAAATGAAGATAGAGATTATGCATTTAAAGGATTCTCTGAGAGATAGGCAGTAGGTCTTGCTTTTGTCCAAACCAGCTCTGCAAGAAGAACCTCCAGCACAGCATTTCAGCCTTTTGGTCTTCAGCAGGAATTGGTGATAGTGGATCTTGGATACACCTACACAGTTATTCTGAGCAGCATATTAAAGTGTGAGAGAAAGTCTGGTTGCTTTGTTTCACTCTAACTGCTTGAAAAGAGCTTAGAAAACAACCCTATAAAACTTAATATTTCTGGTAACTGCAAGTTTTTATAGTCTATAAAACTCTTAACTTAATAACACATATCTCTGAAACCAAAGTGATGAAAACTGAATCACCTCTCTTCATCACCTGGAGTTACTTATCTTGATGACCTATACCAACATAAGAAAGTGTGCAGAAGCAAAATAGAACCACTCTGAACACCTAAAATAAACCTATATTGATATCTTTCCTTGGGCTTAGAAAGAAACCTCAGTACCTTGAGCAAAGAGCAGTCAACTGTGAGAGAGGACAAGAAAATCATTTTTTTACATGAAAAGTAGATCTATTGGCCTTTTTTATATTTTCTTAAGAGATGTCCAGACTTGATAAAAGTCGAGTGAAAGCAGGAGGATATATTAAAAGCACACTTACTCTTTAACCTACTCCAAAAAAAAGGTAGCCTTTGTCTCCAAAACTTATTACTTTCTAGCAGTAAAAGTAAAAATAGGGCCAACTGCAAGTAATATATTCTCCCATCACTTTAACCACACATTTTAAACAATCAAAATAAAAAAAAATCTTGTTTAGGAAAGAAGAGGAAATATTCCATACAGAGCAACAAAACCCTGTAATCTGATCTAGGACATGGTCAGATTATCAGCACTGGTACAGAGGTAGTTTAATGAAACACCAAAAGTTTGAAAATATTTACAGTACAAATGGTTGGAGGTGGTAATTTACTATCACAGGGAACAAAAGACAATTAAATGGACACAGTCCAAGTTTATCAACACCTGTAGGATGGAACAGGTTTTTGATACAATTCATTTGCTTTTGCATATTGCTGGTATGTTCAGTGGGACAATAAATGTATCACTCCTTTTGTTAGATATATTTTCCTTTTTATCATTCTCAAAATATTTTAAAAAAATAAATTTCAGGGCAGGGCCTACTCCCTAGGCTACTACTGTAATTATAAAATCAGTTCAGTGTAAATATTCAACTCCATCTACTGAAAGGTAGCAAACCAGAGCTCAACAATGAGATTAAGCTTGGAATGGAATTTCATGGACATGACAGCAATAAACAAATCTAGGTGTTGCAATACATTATTATTGTTATTATTATAATTATTATTATTAATAATTTAGTAGTAGTAGTAGTATTTATTATTGGATTTAAAATTTTCATTTCAATTGTTGCATAATATTTCCAAAAGGAAATGTAAGAATAAACAAAATAAAAAAGAAACCCAAACAAAGAACTTAGAAACAGAATTAGTTTTAGAAACCTTGTATTATCTCAGAGTGTAGCAACTGATATTATTCTGCTGGGTCACGGTAAACTAAGAGAGAACAATTGTACTATTGAACCGACCACAGAGCTGAACTGAACCTAAAAAACAACTATAAAGGAAATATTTGAATCCAGATTTCCACCTGATGTTCAGGTAAGTCTGCATAGAATAGGGAAAGGGCAGGGAATCTGCAGTCAGAGGGGACTAATACATATTCCTAATATAGCTGAGATACTTAGATTAGAAAGTGGAATGCAAAGTCTGAGCTGAGAATACATCCCAACTCCCTTTGTTTAAGATTAGAAATGCTGAAAATTAAATTACAGGGAGCCCACACATTTATTTTACTTGATAGATTTGCTATCCTATTTTTAAACTCATGCCACGTATAATAAATTCATCTGAGGTTTTGAAAGCAAAA
Organism: Calypte anna; assembly: GCF_003957555.1. Lineage (NCBI taxonomy): Eukaryota > Metazoa > Chordata > Aves > Apodiformes > Trochilidae > Calypte > Calypte anna. Next base: position 70,964,788 of record NC_044274.1, on the reverse strand, counting down.
GGCTGGACCTTGTTTGAAAGGGAGCTACTATAGCTCCTATACTTTACCTGTATAGTAGGTCAAAAGCTGGAATGGTGCCAAATGAAGTCTTAGAACGCATTTCTATCTCTACTTTGGTGTTTCTTCAGTGTTAGACTCTGGATGTGTGGAATTGCCTAAGTAACAGACCTGTGTAGGATTACTGAGGATCCAAAATCACGCAGTGAGTACTAGGACAGAACCATTACAACTTCTCGCAGTCAATTTAAGATGGAATTGTGGAGGAATATGAAATAAGCCAAGTGAAGCTACAACACCTACATTTTCATCACTGCTGAAAACTGATGGCCCCCCCAAAATGATTAATCTCAAACCAACAACTCCATAACTTAAAATATTTTTAAAGGGTAATGTGATGCAATGTGCAAGGGAAACTTCAGGCAGGAAGATTTCTGCTAGAGCTAAGCCCCCTGTGGATTCTTTACACTAAAAACTCCTCAGATGAGATCTTTTCTTCAAATTTCTTCTTGCAATGTTTAGCACATTGGAAGCATCATACAAGAAAGCAACCTGTATGAAAACTATGAATTAATTAAGTAGGCAATGAACTACTGAAAAATAAAAGGTCACATCAATTTGGTTTTGCTGTATAAAAACAAGTTTCCAGCTTTGTAACACTATGTTAACTAATTAGGCAGTTAATTTTGAAAAGGGGACAAATGTTATGTTATACATAGCTTAATGTTGGCAGAATCCTGTAGATTGTTATGGCACTTTGTAGATAGATGACATGTCAGTAATTTCAAGGTTTAAAAAAATAAATTGCTTCTTTTTTCCTTAGATAAACTCACTATCTATTGGTGTTGGATATTTATCAGTAATAATGCAGCTCAGCATTTCCAGATAAAAAAAGTTTCTGAAGGTGCTTTTTCCTGTAATGAAGCTTAGCTTTCACACTTGCTGTTGTGAAAGATTGGGAAAAGAACGATCCATGCCTTTGGGCAGACTGCTTCGATCAGCAAAGTGATATGCTGTGTTTCAGCCTCCAAAACTGAACTGTCTGAATATAAAGATAAAAAAGAATTAAACCCAAACGACCTAAATTGTTAGCAAACACTGTGTGAAGGGTACCACAGCTCCATTCATGTGGATGAGTGTCACAGACTGCAGTGGGATGTTAAAACTGGGAGATGCAAAAAGTTATCTTCAGAAAGGTCTCTTACCCCATCTTATTATTTTATAATGCATACTTCCCAGTCTTCTAAAGTAGGCTGAAATTAGCAAAGGTTTATTATAAAGCTGAAGGAAAATATTCCAGGCAAGAAGACAGCAAGGGTTTGTGAGGAAATTCCCAGTGCCTCCTGCTCCCAGCAGAGCAATGAAAGCTCAGCCACAAGGTTGCTCCATGGAAATCACTGGATTTCAAAGGAGTTACTTCTCATTTCTGCTTCTAATAAAAAGACCCATTTTCCATTCATGCTCTCACACAGAAGATCAACATAGCCTTAGACTTGTTTCTTATGTTGGGAATGATTTATTAGTACAATTAAAATCAAGCTCACCTTTGATTTTATCCCTTTGGCTGTTCTGCTGGCACAGAGCAAAGAAAAACTACACTCTAAAAGTTAGAAGTTAGATGTGATGTTTCCATCACTAATTTGTAGGATTTTATAACATGGAAGGTGTCTGAAAAGCTGATGCTTTAGAATTAACAATCATATGGCGACTGCCATCTCTTCCAACTTCCTTATTTGCTTAAATTTCATTCCTTTTCCAGTGAAACCACATATACACAAGGCTTTAAGAAACCAGTCTTATGCTAACAAAACATATTTTAACAACAGACAGCATTTACTATCAAATATATCCTGAAAGCTCTTCTTTTTTGAAGTTGGGAAACTGAGACATCCAAACCATTAATTATCCTGAAGCGATCATGTCTGATCTCAGCTAAGAGTTAATAATGAGCTGCAAAGTATTAGTGCCGTATACATTGGTCTGAATAAAGTAAAAGGCAAGGTACACGTTTATACAGAATATAAAGTTTAATATATGAACATTACTTTAACCTTTCCCAGGTCAAGGGTAGGGCTCTGTGTATCAGGAAGAATTAATGAGTTGGCAATCGTTAAGAGGAGAGTTTAGGAACACATTAACCACTCATCTACCTAAAACTCTGCTCCGAGGTACAAGACTGCAAGGATCTGCACCAATTACAGAGCATAATTTAATGTGAGGATAGATTTTTTTTTTATAAAGCTCAGTCTTTTATCTCCCATGGAGACCTTTTGAAAATGTACATGTAATTCTCACTAATCGAGTACACTACTGCATCTGGTTCACCGATGATACTCATGCACAAGATGAAATATCGTAAAGCTACTTCAGAAATAACAAACAGCACCAATTATGAGCAACTTTTAACTGTGCTTTTCAGGGGAGCAGGAGGTTCTGCATCTACATCTTTTAGTTTCATATTTTTCTAACTACCACTTATTTACTTTGTGCTGAATCATGCACAGCTATGAGAGGTGGTGGGAAGATAAATTCTCTGTGCATGTTTGACTTAGAGGACTGATGCATCTTCATGGGACACATTCAAATTGATCTCTCCCCAACTTTTTTCTCAGTGTGGGAACACATTTAAGCAAAAGGTCACCTATCAGGAGCCAGGGTTTCAACTAGTGTTACAGAATTTTTCTGTTTGTTTATGTAAAAAAGAAAAGTTATTTCCTAAATTACTTTTGAGTTTTCCTTGTTTTGAACTTGGGCACTGTAGAGAATAATTATGCTAGAAGCACAGATAAGAAGGATCCCACTGACCTCACCATAACATTTGTATGGCACCTGTGTGCCACCTGGTCCTATCCAGTGAAAGATCTATGCTTAGACTGGCTGGAACAGTTTTCAATCAGACCATGGACTAGAGGACTACCTTTCTGAAACTGTTGCAGGACAGTTAAAAGCTACAAGATTGGTTTTATTTGTTTGTCTGGCTTTTTTGTTTCCTATTTGTGCAAAGACCAGGGATAGATACTGGAGAGGCAGTACTTTTTGTAGAAAATCTGTCCTTTGGGTGGAGAAGAAATTTTGCATCCCTGAGTAAACGATGAGAAAGTTGGGTGTTCATATGATGCAGTTATTTAAGTTTACTCACAGACAGTCAGTCTTAACTTGGAAAGCATGGGAATCTAAAATCCTATTCATTGCCAGCTGACCTTATTGACTAAGGAAAGACTCTTATTCCATTCCAGCTGAAAAATAAAACATAGTAGATAGTTTATTCATATTTGCTTATTCCTGTCTCCTAAAGAGAGAGAAAATTCCATAATTTGCAATAGAACACAGAAATTAATTTCTACTGATGCATATGCCATGTGATTTAAAAGTTGGCTTTTATTCTTTCACCTGCTTTGTTCAAAAAAACAGTTGGATTTAAAGCAAAACCAAACAAAAAAAAGTTTAGAATTTCCTGGTTCTTTAGTTTTCTATGGGTGAATCATTGCCCACCAGCTGTGAATTCTGTCTGGCTACTAATTTAGAAAGAACTCAGCAGAACATGATTTATGATGTCTCTTCAGTGACTGTCTCTTCCCATCAAAATAAAACCTGTGCTGTGCATTGTTTTGCAGCAGGTTACATGATTCAGTCACCTATGTCCTGACTATATACTTTGCAGCTTTGTTACATGAGGCCCTCTTAGGTGCAGTGGTCATTCAGGAAACTTATTTCTTTGGTAACCAAAGCTTTTTTCCTCCTGTAGATTTGCTTTTGGTATTACATACTGGCCTTGATTCTCTCATCTTTTATATTGCTTGAATGCCTAAACCTGTTAATACAAAAAGAAATGCTCCAAATGTAGTAGGAATATGGAAATATAACAAATGTTTGTGATTAGCCATCATGGGTTTTATGCCTTTTTCATGTCTGAACAAAATCAGTTTTTTTCTGTATATAAACATGTACTTTACATGTTCCGTGTTACTCTCTCTGGCTAATATATAACCCAAACTCTTCATTTTCTTCACTGATCATCATCATCATTCCCAGTATTTATGATTTTCATGGTCATTCTTCAGAGTCTGTTCAGATGTTCAGATAATTTTTTACTAATGTCTTTGTTTGATATCATACTCTATTTAGCACAAAATACTGACATGACCTACATGGGACAATAGAGCAACTGAAATGAAAAGACTCTCCTGTCTTTGTGTATGACCTGTTTGAGTCTTATAAATCCACATAATGCCATTTTCAGAGTGCACTTTCTATAAAAATACCAGGAAAAAATTACTATATGAACATAATCTCATCCACAAGCATATAAAATTCTACTACAGCCTGCTGATTAAACAAAATTATACAAGTGTATTTAATCACAGTTAACTATGATCATTAATAAGCTGGTATTTATGAAGATCTTATTCAGTCATTTTCAAATGCAATTAGGGCCCCAACACACTTAAAATTGCACTTGCCATATGCATCTGGCAAGGTAGGGCTCTGGTTTTGTGTAAACCAGTAATTAATCCAATTAAGCCTTGAAAAGGACTTATTAATCTACTGTGTATGGAACATTAGCTGCCTGGAAGATATGAAGAAGTAGGTCATGATAAAACTGCCAAAATGGACTCTTTTAAAATATTCTTGCACATATTCTTGCACATTGAAATAAGCAAACAGTGACAGTTGTGGAAACAGGAGCTAGACATTCAACAGTATAATTTTAATAAGCTGTAAAGCAAAACCATTGTGGCACTATTAGTCAGGAAAGCCTGTGGATTTCCTTCTCCAAAAGATAAGGTAAGTGTGTTTTTGAAACTTCAGATTAACACTGCACAGCTGTTGCTAGGGGCTGGATTTATCTGTAGCAGCAACTGCTGAGGATCTTCTCTCCATCAAGACAGGGCTGAGGAAAGTCTGTAGCAGGGAAATGAACAATGGGAGGTTTGCTAATTAGGAGAAGTAATATATATCTTTTTCTTAAGGAATTATGGCACACATGAGTAGGCATAGCAAAGAGAAAGAAAGAAAGGAGACAGAAGATGGGAGTAAGAGTAGAAAAATCTCAGAAAAAGCACCAAGAAGAGCAAGGTAGCACTGTAAACCTGCTTCACAGTAGATATACAGAAAAGCACTAAATAGAAAACTTGGGAATGTTGCTGTCTGTTCCTCTCCATGTGTGGTCCTCTGTGTGTTTGTGATGCTGGGAAAATATAGGGGCTAATGAAAAATGAGCTGGAAGGCATCAGTATCTGATAGAAATCTCATACTTTAAAGTGATAAACAGAACATTTGACTGTTTGCAGTGAGGACAGGAGGTGTGAGATAATGTAGCAGCATTCTAACATATGTTATAGTATTGCTCATATATCTGAGTTTTGGCAAAATCTAGGAGATAATCTTTAAGAAGATAAGAACAGCCCGTGCATTAACATTACATGGTGACTCAACATCAGAAAAGTGAATAACAGTGCCAAAGTAACATTCTGTCCATGAATAGAAAAAGCAGAAATTTCTGGGTACTGTTGATACTGCATAAGTTTGGCTTGGGAGGGACCTTTAAAAATCATCTAGTCAAGTTATCATTGAGAGACCAGAATAACCTGTTGGCTGATGAAATGGTATAATGTAAAATTTAAATTATATTAATATCTCAGATTTATTTGTTGCATGCTCCATCATCTGGCCACGACTACTAGTTCACTTACTCTTCTCCTCTTTCCATGGGACAGAGATATTTCAGCTGCTTCTACACCTCCACACTCCCCAGTCTGAGACCTTAAGGATCAGGTCTCAGACCATCTGCATTGCTTTCTACCTTTTCCTGAGCTTTAGCTTTTAAGTAGCTGGCCTCATGCTTATATCAAGAAATAGTGTTTACTATAGAGATCACCATTCTTTGAGTATCAGAATGAAAAAGGGAAAAAAAAAAAAAAGAAAGCTTTAGAAAGATCCAGCCTTTTATCTCTTTCCAACGGTTTTCACCAAAAGCTTGGTGAAACACCCATTCTTAAAGGCTTTACAAATGCTCCACTGACGCTGGAAGCTCCAGACACACCGTGAATGAAACTCAGATCGAATATTCTGAGTCATCATTCCCCATCATTGGCAGAGTAATGATTGCTGTAAGCAACCACAAAGAAGGCACAGGCTCGGAAAAGCAAATTTCTTAACCAAACTCTGAAAAGGTTTGACTGCCATCTACAGGTGATAACAATCAGCGCACTGGTAGCAATCAGAAAAATAAATGCTACCAGCTTAATGAACACGCAGGTCAGATACTATAGGAAAACTTAATTACATTAAGGATTTACACAACAGTGGAAATAACCTGAAAAGCTTTTTAAGGCTTGTGGGGGTTTGTTTTGTTTTGTTTTCTTTTCTGCTAAAGATATAATAATTTTCTGGTGTTTAATTTTTAAACACCTAGTTTTCTGTTTAAACTAGGAATTATTAGGTGCTGATTTTCACTTAAGAATTTATCATTTGAAACTGTCTCAGATAACTCATACAGAGCCACTGGTCATCAAACCCATGACACATGTAACTGTATTGTAAATATTTACTCACAAACATTCTCTTCAAAACCTTTTAGATGGATATAGCTGTACAAACACCTTCAATTTACAGTTTTCTCTTAAACTTCAGCTTCCTAATCAGACTGGTTCCCTCTGGACAGAACACATGCCAGCACATCACAGCACAAGAGACTGCATGAAGTTTGCCCATCAGCCCTTCAGAACTAGCACAGTAGTCCAGTTCACTCTTGTGAAACATGTCCCTTCTCTTTCCAGTCTGCCTTGAAACCACATTCTTTCCTTCAACAGCTCCTGCCAAACTGTCTCTACTTCCTCTCCAAGCTAGCTGGATGGGTAAGCAGTTACCCTGCTAAAATCCTTTTCCAAAAGTTTCATTTTTAAACTTGCAGAATAATCGCACGATGAAGGGAAAAGAGATGAGGAGAGGCATGGATTTTAGGGGTTGAGAAGTAAGAACAAAAGGACTCAGAACTGTTCTAAACAGTAGCTCTGTAATTACACTAAATTACTCTATTTACACATCATGTGAACCTATTCTCAAAAATTCTTCTGCACAGGTCAGTGCTTCACACAAAATTAAGAATGCAGTGTATTTAAGCACAGCACAGCAAGCAGACAAGAAATCCTGTGGGCCCAAGGTGAAGTTAACTTGATCATTTTTTAAGTTCTTCAGCAGCTAGAACAGAGTGCAGTATTCCAGAAGCCAGAGATACCTTACTTCTCAGTACTGCCTTTGTACATGGAGAAGGAAAGGCAATAATGGCATTTTTTATGCTCCTGTCCTTTATTCAAAGATAATTTCTATCTTAATCTGTCACCTTCTGTAGTATTTTCCTGCATGAACAACTGCCATTTTTCTCCATCCATGAAGTAAAAACCTTTAGATAGTTTTTTTACTATATAAACTTCTAAGCATGTTAAAGATATCATGCAGAATAACTAGACCAAAACTGAGCATCAAGGCAGATCACACAAATAACACCTCAAAGTGAAACAAGGTCTGATTTGGGACATAATTTAATATTTGACTTATTTTGAGGTTCTAAGAACTCTGGACATGCACTTAGACCTCAACTCTTCACCTCAGGTGTAGATAGTTACGAAAACAACCCTTTGACACCATGTGTGAAGATTCTTGCAATAGGTGAAGCATCAATTTATTTCCATTTGTCCTGACTTAACTACTTTCAAGCATAGAGATGAATCATTAAATTCCAAAAAAATAGGATATCTGTAGTACAAAGGTGCAGCCAGCCTGGCTGCCGTCCCCAGAGCAGTTATAGGGTAAATCCTGCTGGAAGCTATATCAAGGACAAGGACAGGAGGGTGGCTGGGAACAGCAGTCAGAGGTTTATGAGGGGAAAGGCATTCCTAACCAGCCCATTCTCCTGCCATAAGGAGATGAATGGTTGAGGCAAGTGCAGCCAGTGTTGTTTTCCTTAACTTTAGCAAGGCCTTTGACATGGTTTCTGTGGTATTCTCAGTGTTATCATTTAAATGCTGAGACATGTTTTGGTTAGATGGATAATGAAGGTGAGTGGAAAACTTCCTGCACTATAAGGCTCAAAGGGTTGTGATCAACAGTATGCAGTCCATACAGGCAGAACCTCCTCAGGATTCTAGGGGTTCTATGGGCTCTAGGATGGCAAGCTGACCATAAATCAGCCATATTCCTTGATGGAAAGCAGCACAGTACTCCTGTTTGGATTCTACCAGGAAAAGGTAAAGAGAAGTGATTGTTTTCCTCTACTCAACACTGGTGTGACAATATCTGGATAGAGACAGGGTTTTCACTTCAGGAAAGAGACTGACACACTGGAGCAAGCTCAGTCAAGATCCATCATAATGTTTAGGGGTCTAGACTACAGAATATGCAAAAGACCTGGGGCTGTTAAGCGTATGGAAGGGGGAAATCTTATCACTGTTCTAAGTTATCTTGCAGAAATACCTAGAAATGAGGAAAACAAGCACTCCTTGCAGCTGCTGACAGCATGAGGGATAACATGAAATTCAAACTAAGCATTGGGAGGTATTTTTCACTACTGGTAGCCAAACATCAGACAAGGTTGCCCAGAGAGCCTGTGGGTTCTACACTGCTGGAGAGGCTCAGAAATTAACTAGACAGGGTCCTGAACAGCCTGACCTCAGCTGGGCTTGCTTTGAGCAGGAGGTTAAATAAGAAAGTTGCTCAATATTTCTAAAGGTACACAGCAGACTTCAGAGATGTAATCAGCATCAAAATAGCAGCACTAACTTTCCTGAAATGAAGGTTCCAATATTTCCTGGAAGCTGGGAAGCAACTTTCTAGACAAGATCTTGGCTGTGCTGGTGGGCACCAAGCTGACCATGAGCCAGCAATATGCCCTTGCTGCAGAGAAAGTGTTCTGGGCTGCATCAGGCAGAACACTGCCTGCAGGTCAAGGTATATCCTCCTCCTTCTCTTCCTCTCTTCACATCTGGGGTGATGTCTCCAGTTCTGGGATCCCCAGTGTAAGAGGGCCAGTCACATACTGGAGACTCAAACACCTTGACATGCAAGATGTTTATGGTATGCTGTGTCTACTCCTGCAAGGAACTGCTGAGGGAGCTGGGACTGCTCAGTCTCAAAGAGGGAAATTATTAATGTATGTAAATACCTGTAGGGACAGAGCACAGATGACAGAGCCAGCTGCTTTTCAGTGATGCCTGGTGACAGGGACAGAGGCAGAAAGCACAAACTGAAGCTTCACCTGAGTATCAGGAAACACTGATTTACTGTGAGAGTGACTGAACAGTGGCACAAGTTGGCCAGGGAGGTTTGGGAATCTCTAGGAATCTTCAAAAGCTATTTGGAGATGGTCCTGAGCACCAGTTCTATGTTTATGAGGCATGCTTTAACTTCAATCATTGTATGCTTCTGTGTTTAAATTAAGATGTTTAAGTGAGTTTGAAATACCTAGTAAGGAGCCCTCACAGAAATGTAACAAAAGACTTCTGTGAAAGACAAAACATACTGTGAAAAGACACAAGCTCCTCTCTTCTGAAAGTACAGTATACTGCCAATGAAATGGAAAAGTATTGGAGACAGGAAGAATGCAACATGGATAGGTGTAGCTCCATCAAATGCAAAATATCAAACGATTTTGGGAGCAAAGAGAATTCAACATTCACTACAAAGGAAAAGCAGAGGAAACTACTGCTAAATCTATCATTAGGATGTAAGATGTGCTATAGAAATCCCAGTAGTCTTGCTCTCTATAATTCTGACATTTTGCCATATGCAAGTCCTTACATGTGTTAGGAGCTGTGTGTCCCAGATGAGGTCTGCTCGTGTGTACAAGAGTAACCATGCATACTGAAGGTGTCTGGAATGAGCTAGCTTCCTGTGTAACCACACAGAACTATTAGAAAACACCAAGTATGTGTTTCAGAAATGAAGAACTGAGATTTCAGTGCAATTTTACACCCTAAGATGCAAGATACTTTCACACCCAGTGATGCCTAGAAGTGCTGTCAGGATCTTTCCAGCTTCTGTTTTAAATCTAGATGTGTGACAAACATTTTCAGTATACCCAGTTGTACAACAAAAAACTATATTGTGAAGTTACATGAATAAAATGATACATCAACCACTGCCATGTACAAGCTTGTCTGAAAGGCATGCCAGCTGCTAAAATTCTACAGGTAATGCAGGACTGTTGTGATATCTACCATATCATTCCCTTATGTCACACACTCTTCTGAGTACCTGTTAGGCTGATATTTTTACATAATCTCAGCATTCCAGCCTTAAGCTTATATTTACATTTGTTCTCGCATCATCTTTATGGCATTAAAAATATACATAAAATCTCCTTCATAAGACATCTTTCCATAAAGCAATTTTAAAATACTTGAGGTTTTTCATAGTGCTACATTTTACCACAAGTACCAAAGCTGAGGAAGTTATATTTTAGAGAACAGAAAGACAAACTACTTTTATCTGCTACTTCAGTGTGCTGACATTCTATTACCTCCTAATTCAACCAGCATGAAAGAACTAGGGAGGCTTAATGCAATTTATTATCTTTTATTATTCACCTTTTTCATAACCATACCTTTCTGCAAATCCTAGAGTCCAAAAGACATCTACTATTCAAAATTAACAATTTCCCAGAGAATTTATGATTACTGACATTAATCTGTTGAATAAATGATGTTAATGGTAGTTCTCTTTCATCTCAACTACTTACTTCATCAAAACATTTATTATTCCACATACAGGACTATTTTCTCATATGGCTATATCATCCACAGTTTTTCTGTAAATATTTTCAGAAAATATGTAATTTCAATTTAATTCCCACGGTAAGGTATGAATATTGGATCATTTGTAAGTATCATGTGTTCGTTCTCTGAAAATATTTACTCTGTGAAAAACTAGAGAAGTTCTGTTCAATCATGTTCATGGAAGTGACGGAAAGAAAAGAAATATTAAATTTCCATTTCAGCCTTTTTTTCTTACCTGAGTCCCCAAGCAAGCAACCATCATGTGAGTGAGTAGTTTTGCTGCAAACATTGCACACCTGGTGCAGAAAAGGTGGGAGATTATAGCCAAGGTGAAACCTACACAAAAAACAAGGAAGAAAAAAAAAGGAGAAAAAAAAAAAGAAAAGGAAAAAAAAAAAAAAAGGAAATGTAAACTTAGACTAATAAACTATGCCAGAGAAAATAAACACTGCTTTTGTTAAGAGTGAAGACTGTTAAAAACAACTTACAGAGAGAATATGTTCACTTTAGTTACCAATGGGATCACTCATGATCTTATTACTGAAGTACTAACATCTATTTTAGCTTTCTCACAGATTTGGGAGTGAAAATAATTGCATAATGTAACCCAGTAGGTTTTGCAAAGTTGGTTCAGTTTGTTTGTTTTTTAATTTCTGCATGAGATGGATGATTTTTAAATACAAAGCATGGGCAGGCTCTTCAGTGTTCCTATGACTGCATCCAAAAATGCTTTTAGAAACAAATAAATAAAAATTGCCTCTGGACTGGTAGTATTGCTTTAGGAGATTGTTATAACCTTCTAAATTCCAGTCTCTCATTTCATCTGTGTTCAGGACAGAAATCTGTTCCAACAGTAGTTGGAAAGGAGAACATCACTTTTCTGCTCTATAATTCACTGTAAACATGAGCAGAACAGAGACCTAAGAAAGACTCTTGCCTACCAAGTAGTTCTAGGAAGAAGGACTCTGGGAAAGATGAGCCACTAAGAATAACACTTCTTCAGCTCATGTGGAGTTAGTTGTTTCTGGATCTTCTTGGGGAAGATCTTATTATAATTCTTGTGACAGATTTGTTGCTTATCTACAAATATTTTTGCATCTTAATTCCAGGAAAAAATATAAATCTTTCAAAAATTACCTGATTATACTTATGCAACAATCTACATAAGAAAATTCTAGAAATAATAATTCTATTTCACAGTACTATGCTTTATGCTTTTTTTTTTTTTTTTTTAAATGATTCAGACATGGAGATTTTAGAGAAATAACCCACAACCTTATAGCTCTTCAGTCCAAAGCCATTTCTTAATCACTACTACTAAATTTACCCATAATCATGTGAGGAAAATCCTTCAACAAGGAAGATGAAAGGCATTGCAGTTGTATTCAAGGCAAACCCTTAACCAAGCTAAAGAGTTTTTTAATAAATTTTAAATTACATTCTTATGACACATGACTTCAGTAAATGACTAGTGCTGAACATGGAGCTGTAGGTCCTTATTGCTTCTAATTCAGCAAAAATGTTTCCCTTAGCTTGATTTTCTACAGCATATTGTCTTACTTTATACTAGGTTTTTTCCTCAGTTTCTATAGCATTTTACATTCTATGGTATATTTGCCCCATCAATTTACTTTTTTTTTTTCTGTAAGCCAGTAATTACATTTATTTATTTGTTTGTCTTTTTAAATTATTTTACTTCCACTAACAGAACCTTCACTGAATCTTAGAATGTCTTTATTTTCATCTGCTAAGTATTCCATTATTGTTAATTAAAACAATTTGTTTGAAGCAGGTGAAAAGAGAAAGGTTTTCTCTTCTTTCTTTGTCTTCTTTTTTTTATGCCTGAGATTTTAGAACAATTAGGGAGGGTAACCTGTTTGTGCAGCTTTCTGGAAGGGATAAAAAAGGGGATTTAGGTGTTTGCACTGTTTTTGTTATGCATACAGTGACAACCTAGTATAGAAATCATAAGACTCACAAGGAGCTGGCCCAGGACCCCATTAAAATACCTCCAGGTTAGACTAAGAATCTCTTAAGCATTTTTCCTCAGTGCCTCATTACTCCTAGGATCCTCCTAGTGAAATGATTTTAAAGTGAAAGGTGTAATTTCTAACTCCTTCAGAAGCCATTTGTAGTTTAAATCTTGCATCTCCTTCTGGCTGTCTGACATTTTGGGACTTCTGAAAATGCTCATGCAGAGTCATGATACTTGTGGGTTAACCTTTTGGTCTTTTCCCAAAATGTTAGGCAGCACTTAGGCAGCAGAGTGTACTTTAGCTCTATTTCTGTGGTATGGGATCTGTCTCTCTCACTTCTGAGTATAAATTGTCAACTGAAATAGTCAAAGAGCTTTCAGGCTAGGAAGAAAATTATCTCAGAGATATGACAAAGAGGACAACTGTACTCCTGTTAGAGACACGGGTGAATTTAGCATTTTTAAGCTTCTGCCTCCAAATGAATGACATATCTCTCGTTTGTATGATTCAGTCAAACATCAAAAGGAAAAATATATTGTTGCTGGACTTTTTTTTTCAGTGGCAAAATTTGTCAGCATGCAAATACCAGACCACATGGAAACTTTAATACTCTGTTAGCAGTTAACTGTTGGTTAACACTGTTAAGTTAGTGTTAAGTAAGTTAGCACTCCTCCAATGCCCCTCCAAGAAAAAGATTGCATTTGTTACTAAATTAATTTAAAATCTATCAGCCTTACTGGTCATGAGTCGCTATAAATGAGGAAACTTTCTTAAATCAATTTACCTGAAATGCAGATAAATCCAGAAGAGAAAAAAGCTTCATTGTATGAAGACAAGTTATCTGTTTGGGCATAAACTGCATAAACGGACATATGAGAACAAGAGCATTCCACGTAGTCTGAGGTGTCATCAAGCACTTTGCAGAACCCACTGTCAGACAGCCAGCTACAAAATAAAAGGATTGTAAAGTTGGAAATGGGTTTATGTAATTTACACAGTAAGCAGGCTTGAAAATTATTGTTTTGTCTCTGAAAATACCAAGTTTTCTTAACGATTGCACAGATGCGCTGTGTGATCTCTCAGGTGCAGTTCCTGGAGTAGCAAAGTCACATAAAATTAAAATAATGAGTATAGGGGGTTTTTTTAATTAAAAATTTGTAAATATATCATAATGAATATTTTTCTCTGACAGAGAACTTTTGTTGCCACGTTATTAAAAGTTCTGCAAGGTTTACAAGTCTTTCTGACATTTTGAATAATTTGATATTTAACTTGCACAACCTTCTTATGGATAACATAACATAGTTCTTTTGAAACTAAATTTCATGGTTTGTTTTTTTTTTCAGTATTGCTGAACTGATTTTGAAAAAGGATTCTACAGGTGTCACCCTAAGCTATTTCTAGTGAAAATCACATCTGTTCTGTGATACAGATGAAATTCTGCTGCCTCTCCTTTCTGAAGAGAAATAGTTTCTATCAGTGACAGACTGATATAATCCAGTCAGTCTAATGAAAATCATACCTAAACCAAGTAGATCTCAGCAGGATACAGAACAAAATTCTCTCCAAATTCATTTATATTGTGTAAGCAGGAAAGACACAGGCTGATGGAATACTGGGGCATTGGAGAGCATAGGCAGAAAATTTTATTCCATGATTTGCAATGGCACGTGTAGCAACCAGGATGGAAATCAGCAATTCACTGTATCTTCTAAACTCCTGCTGACACCAGCTTAAGGTAGGAGTAGCAGTACTAAGCAAAAACCAACAGAAGGTTTTCTGTCCAAAGGTAACAGCCCTATACTGATCATTGTCGGAAGATATGCTGGAGTTCTGGATGTTGCAAGGAAAGACAGACAAATCATTTAGGGTATGAAATTCATGAAATCATATTCAGCTGAGAGAGTCACTGCAGAGCATAGTATGAGGCCAAATACTACTTATGACTGTCCTGATCTTACTTGTTCCTGTGCATTTACTTTCATGCACTACTGAAGGATATTGGCCTAGCAAATCCCCAGTCTGCTTCTTAACTTTTCTCTCTTTTTTTTTTTTTTACAAAGTAAAAGTGTCTTTCACAAAGTGTCTTTCACAAACCCAAAGAATTAGGAAATCTGTGAATTAGGAACATTTTGAGCCAGGGACTCAGAGCAGTAGCAGATTTGCAGGTGTAATTCACTGCTTTTTTGAGAATGGACTTGAAGTGTTGTCTGGTAACAACAGTAGAGAGTACAAATTCATTAATATTAACAAAGTGATGCAATTCTGGGATTTAAATATCATCAAAATAAAACATTATTATATAATCTATATGGTGTTTTGGTGAAAAAAAGTCAAAAGTCTGGGAAATCTCTGAGCTGGAATAACTACCCATTTTATTATATGGAAAGTTTTATGTGCTGGTGCAAATGCCAGAAAAGGAAAAAAGGCAGACAGGAAATGGATCAGTTTTATACTTGCAAATGATCTAATCAGAGTTACCACATCTTAGACAAATACACAGGTTCACAGTAGAAACTGGAAAACTAAACAGATTAATAAAATAACCTTTCAGCAGCTTGATTCCAGAGGAGACACAGAGACTTCTGTTGAACAATCCGACTTCCCGTGGCATAAACGCGGTAAATTACTTCATTGTTGTCTTTCAGAGGGCGTGAACTCCGACCCTTCAGACTCATAGAAAAAACCTGAAACAACAATTGCAACGTAAATACAAATTGTTAATACAAATTTGATGTTCAATTTCAACAGTCAGTAGTCTTTTTAACCACAGGCACACACAAGAACGTTTGCATTATTTTAAAACGCGTTTATGATGTTTTCATTTTATGATATTCATGATGTTTCCATGATGTTTTTTTCATGTTTTATGATGTTTTCATTTTACTGAAAAAATAAACTGCACTATTTTCAAACCTTGTTCTTCAGGGCGAGTTCTTTATCCCCAGTGATGAACCACTGTTGGCTGCTGTATTCTGTGAACTGTACAGATTCACAGTCCTTTTCTTGAGGTGGTAGCACAACAGAGACCTCCAGTAAATGTTCTGGTACTTGAATAGAATCCCCATCTTTTCCATCAAATCTGTGTCCATTGATTTGCTGAGGAAACCAGTTGTGAGCTATTATTGCAATGTACGGGCAGCGGTCAAGGATATTTTTACCTCTGTTGAAATGCAAAAGTAAAAGGCCTGGTAAATGGAACTGAGCTTCACTACTCTCCACAGAGTTACTTTAAAAAGCATGTGTAATTAATACCTTATTCCTCTATCATTTTTAGTCTCTTAGACATTTAATAGGCAGAAAGTTTCAGTTTCTCTGAGAAAAAAAAAAAACAGAAAAAAAATAAAAATAAAATGTAAAAATAAGGAAAAAAAAGAAAAAACAAAAATGGGAAAAAGAGAAAAAGGAAAAAAGAAATAAAAAAGGAAAAGAAGAAAAAAGAAAAATATTAAACAAATTAAAAATAAATTAAAAAAATAATTAAAGAGTTCCCCTCTGGGTTTTGATTCCTGCAACAACACCTTCTACCATGCTTATAATACTCATCTTTATAGCTCAACATTGAGATGATTCTATAAGAAAAAGCATTTAAATGGATGGTCTCGCTTTAAGTCTTTTTTTCAAACAGATGATGCAGAAAAGATTTGGAATACAAAATGTGAACTTTCAAATTCTGAACATTGTTCAGGATAATATTGATATTTATGCCATTTACTGCACTTGGGTTAATATGGGCATTATACTCCCTACAACTTAAGAAATAGCAAGAAAAGTTCCAACTCCATTAGAAGATGAGAGAAAAATCAAAACCATGCTGCTTTTCTGAAGGGAAAATGGTATTTTTTTTCCCTTAATACAACTAGCAGTTGTTTATTAGATTCACAGATGGAAAAACCTACTGTTTTAAACCATCTGCCTCATAAAAGAGTGTTAGCTATTTCTGCAGTCACTTATTTCCCCTGACCACTAGCTTGACCATGGGGTATTTTATGCACTTGCAGATAAACCTAGCAATTTGAAACTACATGTAAAAACTACAAGGAGCATTTAAATTTTAAAAAATAGTGTACAAGTGAGCAAAACCAAGCACACAGAAGTTACTAAATTCCAGTGGAAATTCTGGGTTCATCTAAGTCTTAGAGCAAAGCTCTCCATCACACCAATACATATTATTTTCTTAGTAATATCAATGAATCATTTTCCAGGCAATACCTGAGCTGAAGGTGAACTAATGCATCCCAGATCTCCTGACTCCTGCTCCCACAGCTACCCCAAATCAGTTATTTGTGACACTGTGCCAATATTGTGCCTTCTAAGGCTGTGATGGGAGTTCATTGCAGAAGTAACAGATGATATGCAGGTCCCTTTTCTAAATGTACCATTTAAACCTTGATTATATGGGTTAATACTCATATATTGCCAAAAAATACTACAAATCCAAGTTTGCTAACCTTTCTCCTGGTGATCCACATGTTATCCCAGTCAACAGGGAAAATGCAAACTTCTCTGTCACCTCAGCAAGCAGGCTGTATCCTCGTGTGTCCTCACGTTTTGGGCTAGCCAGAGCACAGAGTATCTCATAGAAAAGACTCCTACTTTTATCAGTGAGTATCCATTTTTCACCCACATCTGTAACCTAGTGAGAGGTGAAGAAATCAAACAACATTTTATGCACATAAGTCTGCATTGCAACATTTCCTCAAATGGGACAGGCTAAAGACACCTCCAGTTTTATCCCACTGTTCATTCTGAAAGTTCAGAATATTTTTTTCCACCTTCTGATCACTGCTGCCAAGGCATGAGATGAACTCTATGTCAAAAGTAGATCAAGACATGCTTATAAGTAAGGATTTGATTATTAAATAAAGCAAGTGGCATTTTTCATTCTTTCAAAGATTTCTGAGTCCTGAGAACTGCTGAGATTATTTGCTCTGTTTTCTGTGTCAAAATGGCAACTATCAAAAAAAAGCCAAAAAAAATCAAACCCCCAAAAAACAACCAAACAAAACCACCACGATCTGCTGCTTATGAATGTTTTTATACTCCTATGTGTCTAAGTATTTAACTAGTGCCATAGTTTTCAGGCAACTGAAGTTCTGAGCTACCTTGCCTGCCAGACTGCCAAATCTGCAGGAAAAAAGATAAACTGCATGCCTGGTTAAGAGCAGAGAAGGCTCCAGCTGGGCCTGGTAGGATTTGCTTGTATGTTGTCTGCAGACAACTGAGAAGAGATGAAGAAACCTTGGGTCTCATTGTGTTGTGCTGGGGTTAAAACCAACAAAGATGTGGCCTGACAAACAAGAGACCATAACAAGCTCTATAAAAGCGTGGTATCAAAGGGGAAATTTTGCACAGCAGAAAATCTTGAGCTATAGGTGCACAAGCAGAAATAACACTGATTGATATCATTATTATTATTATTGTTGTTGGTTTTGATGATGTTTTATTGTTGGTGGTGGTTTGTTAAATTGTTATATGCCTATGCTGTTATTGTTATTATTAGTTACCTATTGTTTTTTTATTTCCTATTACCATCCTAACTGGTGGCATACTTCTTCTTTGATTGTGGGACTTCATAATTTCTATTTTTACCTTTGCAGTCTGGGCACCTGAGTCACTGCTATGGATACTAACCTTGGTCTTTTCACAGGCTTAGGTGCTATTATATGATTAATAAAGTAATTGGTCATTCAAGAGAGAAGAGGGAAGATTTACCTTATTTATTATATGCACCACGGCAGTAAGCTGCTCTTCTGTAGTTTCTGTAGCCACTTTGACATTCAGATTCTGGAGGACTCTGTGTAAAATGGTGTCATCAAGAGGCTGATGCAGCTGATCAATCAGCCCCCAAACTGGCAAAGAGTCCAGATCTGAGACAATGGTGACGTTAGCAACACCATACACATCATCTACTCTGGCACCACCAGTGGGATTAGAAAGTACAACCTGGAAACGCTTAGGAAATGGGTTTAAAGATCCTGTCTTTGGAGTCAGGGTCACATCCAGAAATATATTTCTCTGTCCAGGTTCAAAAGTCAATAAACCTTCAGATCTGGCAAAATCCTGTCCTGCCACAGCTGGAGATATGAAGGTCCGACCAATAGGCTCAGGTTTTTGTAGCTCCTTAAAACAAACCAGAGACAGCTTTAGTTAGAATTATGTAGATACAATTGTTCAAAACTTGGTGCTGTAGAAGAGACATATTTTAAGTAGAGAAAAATGAAAAGTGTAAAAAAGAACTCCCCTTTCAAAATGCAGTAAAGGATTATATAAAAATTACACTAAATATCTCTTTGAAACAACAATCTGTCATCTGTAGTCAGTGACAACCTAGGGAAAGAATAATATATATCATCAAGAGTAAACAGGATCCCTCCCTTTCTTTTCCAGAATAAAAAATCTCAAATCTTTTTTGGGTGAATAGATATTACACAAACATGAGCATATCCATAGGGTGAATTCCAAAGGAGCTGGTGTAAGTTAATGTCTGCATCATGAAGTCCTCCAGTCCAGAGTACAGATAGACATTACAGGTACATAAAACCTAAACAACAGCAAAACTAAGGTTTAGATATCTGTTCCTAAAATAGTATCAATTCATTATATAAATACTTAAAAGAACAACCCATTTAGGTCTAAGGGCAAAGCAATTATCATAGAATGGACATGCAAAACAGACAGATGAACTTATCTAGAAATGCTATTTAGCCTCACTTGCTATTTGGCCCCCTGTGAAGTAGCACTGTTATTTCCCTCCATGAGCTTTGCAGACATCTTTTCTATCTGCAGTCACATTCTTGGCCTTTTTGTCAGTTGCCATGACCTTGATATTATGTCTGGTAATATACTAAACTTTTCTTAAGCGGAATCAATTATTCTAGGCTATTATTCAAATGTAGGATTTTTCAGTAGCATCTATTAATTTAGTAAGTACAGATTGTATACTGACTCTCAATGAAAGGCTTCCTGCTGTAAGAAAGAAGAAATTTGATGTGTGAAATACTAGACTCCTTTTGATTACTGGAGTTTACTACGGAATAAACCACTTTCTTGAGTCCACAGGAGAACTTGTCAAACCAACACAGCGTGCATTTGTCCAGATTTCTTTAGAATAGGATCACATCATCAAAACTTTTCTTTTTCCTATCATATCCAATAGAGCATTAGCAAACAGGGAAATAAGTAGCAATAAGAGCTCTATTGACAAGAATGATATTTTAAGAAGCTTTTGTAAGAACAAGATAAACATCTGTTTCCAGGTAGCACCTCAAGATTCCTGTCTGTTATGACCTCTTTTTTTACTGGTACCTATAGTGCCAATACTTTGGTACTTATCATGAATCTTGAAAGCCTAAAAATGTCCAAAGAGTGCTTGCAACATAAAAAAAAAACAATCAGATAAGGTATTGTCTCCTATATTTTAGCCTAGGGAAGTAGTGGATTCTCCATCCCTGGAGATATTTGAAAAGAGCCTGGATGTGGCACTCAGTGCCATGGTCTAGCAACCGCAACAGTGGTTCAAGGGTTGGACTCGATGATCTCTGAGGTCCCTTCCAACCCAGCCAATTCTATGATTCTATGATTCTAAATATACACTGAACAGTAGAAATTTCTTCTCCAGTCAACAGATTAATTATAATGAACTCTTGGCTGTAAAGAATGAGAAAATTTGTTGCCACACAATCTAGCTAAATCACTGGCCAGCTACTGTATAATAAGGGCATAGAAACAGCCTTGCTGTTAAAAATCCCCCCTTGCATTTAAAACAGATATGCATGCAATACAACAGGAGTTTATCACGAAGTGCGTTGGAGATAGAATGCTTTTTAAATAATAACCTTCCCCTGAAATAATGTTGTGGGTTTTTTTATAGTATTCCACATATTCAAAGTGGATGAGGCTAAGAACTAATTCTAATGGCAAATTTGGAGGAATCCCTTCTGCAGCCTTTGCCCTGATGTTGGAGTCGCAGCTACAAGGAAGTGGAAGGAATCAGGTTCATGCATCTGTGTTACTTCTGCTAAAGGAGAATCTCCATCATCTGTCAGTAATACTCAGGTACTCATTTAAAGATAAAAGAGTTAACAGAAGAGTCTGGTGTTACAGCTGCAAACATAACAAAAATTAATGGGCATGGTAAAATTGATTTAAGCACATGAGCTTTTCAATCAGAAGAACAATTTTCAGGTTTAGGACTTAAAGCAGATGGAACAAAATTTGATTAAAGTACTCTTTCCCTTTTCTAGTGTGCTCTTTGACCTAATTTGTGACCCAGAAAAGCAATTTTGTTGATATCTGAATCTTGATAGTCATACCCATCATGATAAAAACTTAGCATCAGAGAAAGGAGCCTCATAAATTGGAGTCACATAAGAAACTTTGGACAGAGAAAAACAAGTGTTTAATGTCTGAGCGTAATCTTTGAAGACTCTGGCAGTTATTACAGACTTGTTATTCTTGACAATTCAATGAAAAAATAGCTCTTGTTATTAATGGGAAGCCAAAGAAGTGAGACCATATGGGCACAGTAAATGTTTGGTTGTTTCCTGAAAAAAATGTTAATTACAGTCAGGCTTACTTCAAAGAATGAACAAGGACTCAAAAGATAATTTTTGATTAATAAATAAATAAATAAATTATAAGTTAAACAATAAAAAATAAGTAAAATAAAAAATTAAGAAGTTAAATAATTAAAATAATAATAGTTGAAGTCTTACCTCCATGCTGTAGCTGACCATTGTGGTTACTGTTGTACTAGAATCTCTAAGCACTTGCAGACTGATTAAAGTTGTCTTCTTATAAGCCACAGCAAAACGAGATCCCACAGCAAAATATACTAAACCATGAGGAGCATCACTTTCAAGGACTGTTATAAAAGCAAATCTGGCACTGCTGTTCAGAGCAGCTCCTGTGCTTACAGCATACAGCTCAACAAAAAAATATGTTTCAAATTCAGGTACCTGTAAATGAGGGAAGATTTTCATATCATTATTACAACTGCTAATTGCTTTCAGCTTTTAAAGAATTTATGCATTGTTTTGACACTCAGTGGATTTCTTGTGCCAACACTTACCACAAGTATGCTATCTGAAATGATGAATAAGTACAATTAATTATATCCTAAAAACGACAGTGTTGCAGCAGGCACCACTCTGTCATCTACAGTAATGACATCTCAAGTTTTTGCATGGAACTTTACTGCAAGAAAGTAGCTATTTATTTACTATTGTGGTTGTAAATGTACTGTAAGATATGATGGTAAACTCTTAAAGAGCTCCATTTTCCAGATTACAGAGTTACATAGCTCAGCATTTTATGCAGAATTTGCTTTTTCACTTGTTTTTGCCTAACTAAAAGCCATGGACACACCTACTTATCTGTGGGGAAAAACTGCATGGAAATCCAATCATGTAGTATTGAAACTGCAATTAATACTGACTGTACTCAAATCTTGCTGAACTCTGGTAAAGTTTTGAAAACCATTTTACATAAAACCTTAGTGTTTATATACTTACATGTTTATATGCACTTTTGCAAGCAAAGTTCATAAGATTTGAATGCTTAACTGAATTTATCCAAAACTCTAAAGCCTGGAGATACTATCTGGCAGAATTTTGTGAGGTTTACAATAAAAAGAAAACCTCGTGTCAGTCTTAAAATACAAGATAATGGAGTCTAGTGTTCATATGTCAAAGAATTAGTCTAGTCAATTCAATAAACTGTTGAATTTTGTTCATTGAACTGTTCATTGAATGTAAAAATATTAAATTTCAACATGACATGTTTCCCTGTCTTGGATTTTATACCTACAATACACACATAGCATGTTTAGAAATAGATATCTGATTACTGAAATTCCAGAAACAAATGGAAATATGGCATCTGAATCTATTACATGCACTTATAAGCACTGAACTAGCAAAAAAGTAGTTCTTCCCAAAACAATAGCATTATGACATAAAAGATTATTGATGAAGATAATTTTCTTAATAAGTAAACATAGCTTTTTGCTTCGGGTCTGGATTTCTGGAAATCCTACTTTAATGTTAGGAAAGCTGGATTCAGCTCTGAGTAATGAAGTGATTACAACTAAACCAAAACTTTCAAAAGCTAGAATATAACATACCATGTAACATTAAAATGTAAAATATTTATTGCAGGTATGCATTCATTATTTCATAATGTATTTTGCATATTTAATGTATATTTCATAATGTATTACTCATTTATAAGTTATCTTATGTAAGAATTAGGAAATGCTGGAGTTAACAAGCATGGATTTTTAACCAAAATTTAAGTAAATCTTTGAATGGAATGATCTTGACTAATTGACAACAGGTACAAATTTACTACAATGCCAAAGGGAACCTGAGCCTTCCATTAGCACCAGTTAGAGAGGTTCAGGCTCATGGTTCCTGTAGTACAACTGCATGTCTATGCAGCTGCCACACTGCTGTCATTAAATAATGATTAAATAACTCCTTGGAATAAAGAGGCTCAAGCTCCCAGTTTACTCAGCCACGCAGCCTATGCCCCTCTCATACATATGCTGTGTCCATTGGCTCAGTAATTTAAAAATAACATCTGAAGATAAAGAAGGAAAATGGCCCTTTTACTGAACTAGCAGTTCCCTATTCCTTAGTGGAGATCATTATTTCCCACTCCCTACATCTTGCATTATTTACTGGAACATAGGAAAACTATGGAAACCTCATCTTGTCCTTTTCTATTCCCCAGACCTAAGTTTTGGCACTGGCCTGGCTGCTGGGATAACTTCTTGGGAAGTTTCAAACTCTCTGCTCTGAAACTATGACAAACATTAATACTTCTTAGGGGGCTGCTCTCACCCCTAGGTGTTCAGACAAAAATATTTTTCTTCCTGTTTTTAATAAAAATCACTGACTGCTGCACTTTGTATTAATTCAATGGCATCTGTATTTTTGAGTGCCAGATGGGCCTCCAATACACTTAGGCTCAGGCATCCCCAACTGTCAAGTGCCAAATGGTTTTAGTGGATGATGGCTGCTAAATTGGAAATCAGCTACACACAAGCTGAATATGAACAGTGACAGATTTTTAGACATTTGGAGGTTCTTGCGAAGATTTACCACAAAGTAGACTTTTCACAGATCATTGTGCTAGATCTAGGCGTGTAAAATTATGCAGAAATTGCAATAAAAGCTTGTTGTTGAATGAGGTGTTATTACTTACAAGATTTGCTTTACATAAATCACCTTAAGAAGTGATTGACTAGACAAAAAATTTACTGCATGAAGGAAAAAAGTCCAGTACATGAATATGCATGTCACTGAAACAAACTCCATTCTAGTTTTTGAACCATTCCATAAAAATCTGGAATCTGCAATTTACTCTTCAATTTAGTAGTATATTTCTTTCCCAAATTTTTACTATGCACAATGGAGGTAGCATAATCCTGTTAATAAACATGTGTACCCAGAGGAATTGAGCAGATGTCAAGTTATCACCTTCAAACTGCCTTCTACACATCTTTTCCTCTGGATCAGAGGGCTTTTCTCATCTTGATAAACTGCAATCCAGCACCATAGTGCTGCACACAAACAAGCAATAATTACTTACATTATCAGGTTTTATTTCAATGGAGATGTTGCACACTGTTTGACCTGCCATGCAGGTAGTAGCTCCCTGCACAGATACGAGTTCATTCTCCAAGTTGATGCCATCCTTCAGAAGGACAACAGCTGTTTTATTAAAGGTCACACGCCAAAAGATCTTCACATCCTCAAAAGCTCTGTAAGAAGATCAAAAGAGGATACATGTAATGAAGGAGAGCTTTAGGAAACATAAGCCACACAGGCAACATACATTTTGTGTTATTAATCCAAATTTATCATTAGGGAACAAGCTGCTGTAAGATTAAAAATTCTCTTTTTATTTAAATTTCTTCTTTTAAAATCCATTTAAACAACCAAAAAGTAACTCAGGAAGAAAATAAAGAAGTTACAGGCATCCAATTCTCCTCAATTTTTGTTTCAGAATACATGAGAATAGCTGAATAAATTGGGAATATGCCCAAGTACTTTCCTTAATATTATAGTAACCATTTGTCTGGAAAGCCAGACAAGATTTGTCTTCCCTCTAGGTTTAAGGAACTTAGAGTACCTGAGGATATTTGTTTAAAGCACACATAAATGTGCAATATATAAATGTGCTAATTAGAAAACAGCATCTGTGTGAGTGAAGACATAAGCATCATAATGACACTCAGGTATCTTAAGTGTTCATTTTAATATTCACACCTACATTATATTAGACAAGGAGATAAGAATTTGAATTACACCTTTAGTAATGCAAATACCTTACCATAGAATTTAGAAAACATTTCTTTTTTTCCATTTCTGCTTTTTAACAGCACAGTGACTGATCTAACCACATTAACAACTGTTTGCCAATTTCTGGGAAGTTATTAAAGGACCTAGAAGGCAAAGATTTATTATAAAGTTCTGTCATAACCTGTTCCTCTAACAGCAGCTTCTGTAACTCAACACAGCACTTTACAGCCTGTGGGAAGGGCATTTGAAACATGTTGTCTGTACCTGTTTGGTTGCCTTGTGACAATCAGGACCACCTCTCTGTTTTCTGAGTCTTCATCAAGTACAAGACCACTTTGTACTTCTGGAACAAATCCCAAAATGCCATTCTGGAGATCACTTCCTGCACATGAAAAGGTCCATGAAAATAATTAGCAAGAAGGTAAACCTGAGACCAACTTATAATTCAAACATAGCTAAATGAAAAAAAAAAAAAAAAATATTTAATACAAGTATCAAAAGCATGCTGCAAAGTACAACTTATGGATGCCTCAAAAAAAGCATTTTAATATTTCTGTTATTAATTTATACTCCATCGTTCTCTATTAACTTCAAATGTTGGAATTTCTAAATTTTTTTTTAACCAGTAGAATAAGTATTTTTGAAACAAAATTTGTTATGTGTGGTCTGGCACCATCTCTGTACATAAGCTTATGGTTTCAGCAGGATTCAGAAGGTAAACTGAAATCTGCATCCCTTGACTTAAAGAGACCAGGTGTTACAGCAGTGCAGAAGTGTCCAAAACCTGGTTTATAATAACCTTAGAGGATATTGTTTTAAGTTTACCATAGCCCCTAAAATATACCTAAACAGAAATGGGCCCCAGTGTGTGTCCTAGATGCCCATAGTAGATTATGGGTTAAAGATGAGTTTTATCCCACCGATAATGCTGTTTTTCACATTCATTTTCCCAAGCTGTTACATCAGCTTTTCTGCTGCATCTTTAACTCAGTCTGAGCTAGAGAGCTGCAAAATACTGCATTGTTCTCCTGGGAATGTGAGTAACTTCAGCAAAACAGCAGTGGAGGAAAAAACCAAAACAAAACAAAACAGCGTTAATGAGGGGAAACTAATGCCAAAATTTAATGTCCCATTAAATTTTGCTTCTAAAGGTTTTCTCATTCACAGATAGTGATTGTTTTACTCTGACACTCTGCATCTTAAATGCTAATATATACTGCAGATTAACAGATACTGTGTATTTGCTTATGCACCTGCATTAATACTTAATGTGTCTTTATTTTTATCTATACAGTTAATGCAGATACATATTTGGACACTTTTCTTTAGTGTAAGTTGCTTCCTGATCTTATTTTATGTACTTTTTGTACTCAGGGTGTAACTCTGGAACATGTTACTACACTTCCTCTGGGATGTGCTCATACTTCAGTCAGCTTGCACATACAAGCAGCTGGTTACCTGCATGGTGAATTCTAAGGGCAGTGAACATGAAGGGCATGTGGGTTTTACATGCTCTGTACTTGCATACATAATTTTGGTTGCTGCACACACTATCCAAAGGAACAGTTTAATCCAGGTATGCAAGAACTACCTTCTTTTGTTAAAACTATCTAAATGCACAAAACTTCCTGTAAATGCTGGACCTTAAGTATCAATGAGATTTAACAGTCCCAATTCACAGCTTGTTTCTAAAAACTAATCCATTTTGTGGTTAAACTTGGGTTTCACTCAAGTGGTAAGTCGGATAGATATACAAAAAGCTGCTAAGGGGAAATCTGAGTTCAGACATTACTTTCTCACAGTAGTTTGAGGAGACTGAAAGAAAAGTCCTTCCCTGACATCTGCCTAAGGCCATCATTATCCTCCATCCCCAAAAGCAGAAGCTGCAGATATGAACTGCACGGTATCAAAGAACAAAAAGAGACTGATTTTATGCTTTGTACAAATCCCAGTGTAAAAGTGACAAAATAGCAAATAAAATAAAAAAAAAAGCCTACAACATAGTAGTCTTGCTGCATTAGATGACTCCTCTGATCTGGAAAAGTCAAGGTTTGGGAATAGAATACCCTGTTCATGATCAATCAGGATTCTAACCTTGACATGAAAATTCCTATGAGAACATATAGTTATGTATTATTATATAATTTAGGTGTATTTCCTAATTTTCTAAGGGAAAAAATATTACCTGCAATAATTACTGTTGCAAAAGCAGCAAATCCATACTCATCCTTTCCTTCCACGATCTGAGCTCCGTGTTCAGGGTCTGAAAGGAAAACATGAAATATTTCCTGTCCTTCAGGCTCATCATCATCCAGAATTTTTATGGACACCTTGCTTTCTCTTTCTCCATCCAGCAAAGTCACAGTGACTGACTGTTCCTCAAAATCTTCTCCTTCTATTGCCCATGTGAAGTGTGATTTTTCATGAAGTTTCCCAAAAGGATATGAATGTATTCCACTCTGTGCACTCAATCCCCCAAAGGTTTTAACAGTTACTTGAATATCACCAGTAAAACCCTTCGTCCTTCTGATATGAAGTGTGGCTGTGTTGGGGGCACTGCTGTTTGAATCCTCTTCAACATAAACAAATTCTGGCCCCAAACTTAGTATGCCATTAGCAATATCATTATCCAAGATATTTACAGTAGCAACACTGAAAGCTGGATTAAAGCGTGGACTCTGGGCAACATTCACAGGCTGAACATCCAAAATTTCCACAGCAGTCAAATTTACAAAAAAATATTTCTCCATTTCAGACACAGTGTCGTCAATTATTGATATTTCTATCACAGCATTTGTCTGAAGATGTAAAAACATAAGCTCCCCATTATAGATTGGGATAAAGTCTTCCAGTGGTTTGGCACTTCCTGGCGTGGTCTGATATGTCAGTTTAGTGAGATTACTTTGAAAACCAAACAGTCTTTGGACATGTAGTGTGACTGTCTGAACATCTTCTTCAACTGAAACAGATCTTGAGTTAGGAGCAAACTGGAAGATCCCCATTGGCTCAATTTCAGCTATTGTAAATCCTGATCTGAAACAAGAAAAGATACCGAAACTGAGACAGGAAACACGAAGCATGAAAATTAGAACATCCAAGAAGAATAATCTTCAGTGAAAAATCAATGATGGCTGTAAGTAAGTGGATTGAAAACATGTGCAGAGGGACAGTGAAGAAAAAGCTGCCATATAAAGCAAAGAGTTCTCTTAAAAAAATGTTGTTGCAATGATTGGATTGAACAGCCTTCCACAGGCTTAGTGCATGCTGATAAACCCCACAATAGAGTGCATAGGATAAATAAAACAAAGTCTTCCTGAAAAAATAGAGAGGCAAAGGGAAATACAATATATTTTCATTGCAGACAAAATGTGGGGTGATGTATCACAATACAGACACTCCAAGTAAAACCAGTCCTGACTGCAGAAGCAGCATCCTCTGCCAAGGGAAAACTGTGGGCTAGACAAATGCTAGCACATCATCAGTCTTAGCCAGGAAGCTAGAGAAAGAAAGGAAGTTATTTTAAAACTTAGAGTGGGGCTTTGAAACGCAAATTGCCTCCTCACAACATTACTTATTGCAATTTTTTTCCAGATCTGGGCCCTATTATCAATATAAATTTAAGCTCTACTTTGTTGATATTAAGTATATTCCTTTCTTATGAGAAAATAAGCATAAGAGACTTAAGACTCTTTGTGAAACCTTGCATCTTACATTTATTTCTAGAACTGACCCATTATTCAGTTCTAGAAGCTATCAAATGGAACTACATATACAGTGAATACTTTTGGTTAACAAACTAGACTCTTAACACCACTAAGGGAGCCAGAAAAACTTTTAAGTACATCAGCTTTAACCCCTGTGGGATGTAGTATTAATTTTTCCAGGATTCACACAGTAAATAGGTGCTCTGAGGACACCAGTCTAAAGGAAAACAAGGCTGGGAGAAGGGGGCAGTCTCAGGAGTTTAGCCACCCATTTAATTCCTACTGCTTTCAGATTTGCCAGTTCATCTGTAATATGGTGAAGCCAATAAACAACTTTCTAGATTTGCAGTGTTGCTCTAGGTCCATTCTTTTTATATGACTTTTAGCTATCAGTGAGTAATGAAGAATGAAAAGAAAATAGTTTGAAGAACATGTAAAAACATAGCGAAGACTGAAGATTACATTAAATGTAATGTCTTTCATTTTAGGAATAAAAATTGAGTATTTTCAGAGCATTTCTTGTTTTATTTTATTTATTTTAAATACCACTTGTTACCTAAGATCTAAGTATGGATTATTAGGGGCACTAATTAACATTGTTAAAGAGTTGCTTTCATTCTTCAGTTTCCTGGCTAAAACTGGTTCTTCATTTTAATTGTCTCCATCATTCAAGACACACTCTAGACACATTGCATCCCAGTGATAAGAAACAGACACAAATCAGAGAACAGCTTCAGTTCTGATCAGGTCAGATCTGCAATACTGGCACTTGTTTCCACATATACATTTATCAAAGGAGGCAATACAGCTTGGTAGCTACCTATAATTTGATAGGGATTAGTGTAAAGTATGTGCCTGTACATGGGTCATAATTCTTACAGCATCTGTGTGACTCAAAATTGTAAGAAATGTCCTTACCTCAGGCGAGCCCCACCAGACACATTGCTGTGCACTGCTGCTAAAGTGATGGCAAATGATTCGTGTTTATTCAGGCTTGGAGTAGCCTGAAATGAAATTACTTTACTCTGCTCACCAGAGGAAAATACAACAATTCCTGAAGAAAAAGAGAGTGGGAGAGACCACAAGTCAAAATCACTAATTAGGAACCCTCCTCTTACTTGGGAATGTGCTGAGTTAGGGACAGTTATCACAATCCCATTCCATGTAGGAACAGGAAATCTGCATTAAAAGGTCTTTCCTGCATAAATCTGTCCTTCAGGGGCATAGCATGATGCTTACCTCCTAGACATCTACCTATGAAGCTTTATTCTTTTTTATGAAATAAGCATATCCCTTACAGATAAAAAAATAGAGCATTTGACTTCATTCTAATGACTCTTCCTTCAAAGAGGAAGCTTGTAGAGGTACAAATAATTAAATGTAGTATCACCACTTAGGCAAATTTCATAGCTGTTTCCCCAGACAAGCACTTACCAAAAGGAGGAGTCAGGTTGCCTGGTTGAGCAAAGTCACTGATTAGATCTGGTGGGTATCCTGAAATCCAGTTAACTGTAACTGAACCATAAACTCCTTTTCTGATTATGACAGCCTGGCCTGTCCCTGCTACAATGTCCTCAAGTCGTAAAATCACAGATTCAAAGCCAACCTATGGAAAAACAATGGGTTTTATTATAGAAAATGGAATAAAAATGGGATATTGCATATGTGTAAGTGTGCTGCATTTTATAAGACAGGCATTTCATAATGATTAGGGGGATTTGTATGTTTCTATTTATACATACATGCATGTGCATGTATATACACACATATATTTCCTTCACATTTCCTTCATATTTCCTTCTTTAACCATACTTCTGAGACACTTAAGAATTAGGTCTCGGGGAAAAGGAACCCGTGTGACTGACATGTCAGTACTGAAAACACTGCAAATAGCATTCGGTGTCTGTAATTTAAAATAAAACAAACAAACAAACAACAACCTGTCCTTGATGTTCTCAAGAAATTGCTGTAGCACTACCATTCCTATAAACCTTTCTTTTGAGGTAGAAATGTCACACTGCAGTCAGTCTACTGACCTGTGAATTGGCAGCTTCCTCAGGAACAAGCAGAACAGCTGACTTTGCTTTTCCTAATATTTTAGGCACATCCTTGGCACTTCCACTAACCAGGCTTACATTAGTCAGTTCTAGAGTAAAATTCAAGCCCAGTAAAAGAAATGCCTTTGAGAGAGAGAGAAAAGGTAGAAATTTAATTCCCTTAAAAATTTTATATCCACCAGTATAAAGAATTAAGTATTAGGAAAATCTAGAAATTTTATTGTATTTGAATAAAAAAAAGCCAAAAACCCAATATTGGTTAGAAGGCATTTGTTTTGTTGATTATGTTTCTCAAAAGAAATACAGCTAAAATTTACCATCAGTTTGTTGGAGTGTAAGTTTGTAGAGAAACTGTTGCCATTTTGTTAAATTTTATCTACCAGAGGGAGCATTATTTTTGTTTTAAGGATTAAAAGGATGTAGCATGGATGTAAGAGGATGAAAGAGTGGATTTAAGACTGTAGGAATAAAAATGAGAACACAGAGAACTGAAGGAAAATTCATCTGCTGCTTCATGAGTCAGCACTAACAGACCTCCATTTAGATCCAAAAGGAAAACTTGAAAAAATATTTGCATGCACATAGTAATAAAATACTGAACTGTTACTGAGAAAAGGGAAAACTGAATATTTGAATACATAGCAGTGATTTCAAATTATTATCTAAAAATGTAATATTTTAACACATTTTGAGTCAGTCAATAAAATATTCACACAAATTCTTCTTTGTGTGGATACAATTGAGAGGTTATTTTCTTATTTCAGCTTATTTGCAGTGACAAACACAAACAAAAACAGATACCACAGGAACTAAAAGGGTAATACAGACCTGGCTGGCTATTGGCACTCTTTTCACTCCAAAGCTGGCACCATCTTTTACTGTGAGGTATCCAACCACATTCTCAGGTGCAATTAGCATTTCTTCGTGATGATAGGAGATATGGTACCGAACAATCACTTCTCCAAATGCCCCAGCATGCCGAGTTACATTAACCTGAATATATCTATCCAGGTTTCTCTCTACTAACACTGACTGCTGATCAGGGTACAGTGCAAACACTCCATGGGGATCATCATTTGCAAAAACATTGATCTTTGAAATTCTTTTCTCTGGGTCTAAATCTGCTCCACCTTCCACTGAAATCAGCTGCACCTCGTATTTTTCATCCAGTTCCGGAATGTCATCAGGTAACAAGTAGATAATTATCTCAGCTGTGCTCTGCTGGTCAGCAATGACAACAGATCCCTCTGTCCTGAGAAAGTCACCTGTGATATCAGATTCACTCCATATTTCCCAGTACACCTGAAAAGCGTTTAGAAAATTAAAAACAAACAATTTTGGTTTTGCCTTCATTTTCAGAAGGTAAAACAAAAATTGGCACAGGAAGAGGCACACAGATTATCTTACCAAAACAGAGTGTGTTGTACCTCTAGCAGTACTATGAATATAAAGATTTCCTTTGTACATCTTCAGAAGTTTTATTTAAAACTGTATGGAATCTCTGGACCATTAAAAAAAAAAACAAACAAACACCATATTTCTACTTTTACACCAAGACATCCTTGCTGCTTTTACTTTTTCCAAGATTCCTTACATATAGGAAGCAGTGACTAGTTCATATTAAACACAGCAGATACTTTTACTTTTTTTTTTTTCCTTTAAATTAAACTAATAATTAATAAACTGCTGTAAAATGTAAAATTGTGAAAAATGATGGGAGTGATGGTGCAGTGGTGCAGTCCCAAGGGAATACTCTTATTCTTATCCTTAAGTATGATTGACAAGAAATGAATTCTGATGATCTCAAAGAAAGATCATTATGTAAGTATGTTCTGGGGGGGAGAGGCAGAAAGAGAAGGACTGTGGTACTGTTTTCCATTTTCATTCCTGACCAGAGGAAACTGAACCTGACTCCCCCAAACCACAAGTAGAAGGGCTCAGTCGTTTTAAATCCAGTCTAAGAGGCAACATTTCAAATATGAAATTGACAATCAAGCACTTGCAAGGCATTGGAGAAGTATTCCTCCATACATTGATACTGAGGATGGGTTCAGATTGTAGTTTTTGTTAGGAAAAAATTGAAAATACCGTTATGTTTCCCAAGGTGCCCTGAATCCGTCTGACAAGCAGTGTAATGCTTTGTGGCCCTTCCACTTCTGAGGGTTCTGTGTAGTTATTCTCAGTTAATGATTCAGGAGCAAACTGTACAATTCCATTGGGATCACCAAATTTCTGTATCTGTAAAGAAGTAAACCAACACATAAAAAATCAGACATTTATTTTGAGCGGTATATGGAGAGTTTAATTGCTAGACAGTCAAGGCACATTCCTATCAGTCCTTTCTGCCAACTTTTCTCCTAAGAAGCTTCCACAGTACATTAGCAGCTAGAACTGAGGCTGGGAGAATAAAAGAAACCAACCCAGCAGATGGCACCATCAAGGTATTGAGACAGAAGTGATATGAAGCCCCTGTACATAC
The DNA here is from genome assembly GCF_003957555.1 of Calypte anna. NCBI lineage: Eukaryota > Metazoa > Chordata > Aves > Apodiformes > Trochilidae > Calypte > Calypte anna. Next base: position 70,931,492 of record NC_044274.1, on the reverse strand, counting down.
ACATATGTGCACTCAAAGGAAGACAGGATGGGCATGGAATCTACAGGAAACTTGCTCTTCTATGAGAAAATCATACATAGATCCATAAATAAGTTTAAGTAGAATCTAAATTGGACAGGAATCAAAATATGATTTTGCCAATAAATACAGAAAGTTTTCAGGTTTGAATTGCTAAACACATTGCATGTAAATAAATACATGCCATGGTAAAGAGATGAGCTTCACTCAGCTTTAAACGATTTGTAACTTATAAATGATCCAAACAGATTTCAGAGAGTAAAGTAATTTTGAAAGTATTTGGAAAACCAACCCCATGGATAGAAGATCCTAACAGACATCAGAGGAAGTATGAATGTCCCCTTTTCAGATTTCCAGCAGTATGTGAGGAAGAAAAGAACAGAGCTTTATTTCAGCTGTTGTATCTGAATATTCTGCTATTAAAGCAGGAAATGCTCAGGTATCTTAAGCTAATATATAGGAACTATTTTAACACTTTTAAAAGCATTAAAACACTTTTTAAGCCTGCTGGGATGGAACACATACACATCCATCTCTGTGAATCACTAGCTGCAAGAACTGATAGTGAACTGACACAGAACTGAGCTGTAACTCAGCACCTACTGAGAAGCCAGTTCACTGGTGTGCAGGGTAAAACATTCCAGCCCAAGGAATAAAAATTAGAAAGAGCGTCTGAGAGGGCTGTGGAAACAGGACCTAATTCCATCAACACTCTGTAGACCACGGAAAACAGGGAAAAAAAATCTAACTCCCAGGAAAAAAATTTTTTTTTGTGAGATTCTTGTAACAGCCTTATTAATATTTCCTTAGCTGCAGTATTCCAAGAGCAGTAATTTGTCTTTGATAACTCCCTATGCCTTCTACAAATTTCTGCATTTCTCTTGGTCTACAGCAGTCAGATTCTCTCACTTTTTTTGTGTATGACAATTAGGTTGAAGAAGAGCTCGAGAAGGGATGAGCAACAAACTGCCATTTAAAAACAAGGACCCAGTCCATGTTCTCTCCAAAGGCAACCACAGACACCTGCAAATAAGAGGGTCAGGTCAGCACCTAGATACCAACTTTCACTGACACACTCTTTGCCTCCTGTTTTAAGGAATGAAGCTGTAATAATGCATCTAAGTAGTATAAAAGCAAAAAAAAAAAATAATTACAAACTATGGAATAATTATTAATTTTTAAAATTTTTTCAGGGTAAATATAATTATCAACAAAGATCTCAGAAGAAAGAAAAGCAGTAATGACTTACTATTAGTGCAATGCTGCCTGCCTTAGGATCTATTTCTGTTTCTCCTTTCATAAGGCTCAGTCTAATAATGAAGACCTCCTGAACTTCAACTTCTTCATGTGGATAGATTTCTAGATTAATAGTTCTCAGACCTCCTTCTCCTTCTCCAAAATAGAATGATCCATTCACAGGGTCGCCGATGTCACTATTCAGGGGAGATAAAACCTCTTCTGAATTAGGTCCCAAAATGTCCCAATTAATCTGTGGAAGATAAAAGTTTTAGATTTAGAATGATGATGTGTTAGAATATCCTCCCAGTGGGAGTAATGAGACTACCACAAGTGGCACAAAAATTCTTCTAGCTGGTAACTACTTATGTTTAAACCTTTGTGTTAATACAGAATATAAAATATTCATAATTAATTCTATGTGGGAAAATACATAGGGAGGAGGAGCTCATGGTCTGTAAGGACAATCTTGCAGTCCTTTGCCAAGTCTGTGAAAGGCCTGCCTTGGTTCACTTTCACTTTCAGTGATCTGTGTAGATAAAATAAAAAAAGCCTGGAAAACTCACAGTAAACAATGTACCAGGAAAAAAAAAAATCACCAGCTTTAGGAAGTAATTCAACTGAAATAAATTAAATTACTGGTGGTGCATGAAATTAGCCAAATTCTTGACAGGATTAGGAGCTAGTTCAAAACAAACTACCTCAAAAAATAATAAGAGAAAGAAAGTAGGAAGAGAAAGAGTAGAAAAGTAACAACATTTTCTGCTGCACTACATCTATATGTCATTCGAAAAGTCACACTTATTCCACCAGAGATCAGTCATAAAGAAACTCTTGAAGCAAAATGCATGTTTTTGACCTCGTCAATGGAAAGCATTCAGCCTTTGATAAGCAGGGCCCACCTGTGTCTCCCCCAGCAATCTTCCAGTCCTCTCCAGTACCAAGGACACTGCCATGGGGGTATCAGGGTTGGGAAGAGTAATTCGACTCTGGTTGAGAAATCGGATGATGCCTTGGGGGGAGTCACTCTTGGCAATAGTGACCTGGCTCACTAGGTGGAGCCCAAGGACTGCTCCACCAGTGGCTCCTGTGAGCTGGATCTCAAATTGCTCTTCAAATTCACTGAATGGAGGAAAGGAAAGATATTCTGGTGTATCAAAGAAAAAACATGATTAAAGCTATACGCATTAATTCAATTATGCGTCCAACCGACTCTGTATGTGCAGAGGTCACCTCTTTGAGCATACAGCAGAAGATTGCTCTGACCTGCACAAAATGGTGATGTTTAAACTAAAAACAATCTTCTGTTTTCTACCCATGTTTAAAAAGATGAAATATTCTATTATTCACAGCACTTCTAGTAAAACCCTAAAATTCTGATAACTGAACTGGGAAAAACACCATATTTCTTTGCATAAGACTTTAACAGGAAGTACAGAACTCTAATAATAGGTTTTTTTCTCCCCTCCCCCCCCCCCTTCTTTAAATTTATATGACTTTTCAGAACTGCTGAAATTTGCATTTTGATTTAATTTCTATAAAGGGACACGATACATAGGCTAAAAAAAAAGGATTTCTCATAAGTAAATTAGAAAATAAATATCTGAAAAAATAATTACCTTTCCTCATCATCTATAATAGAGATATAAATAAAAGTCTGGTTCTGGCCATGATCAAAGACAACAGAGTCATTATGGATTAAATAGTCAACACCATTGGGAAGAGCAGAAATACTTCTAGATATAAAATCAGCTGTTACAGTGCCATAGGTTCCACGCTTCCTCACAACAGGAATCATGATTAATCCAGCATCCTCTTCCACTGCAGGAATAATTAAGAAAAAATTGCTTTATTTCAAAATTCAGTCCATAGCCCTAAACTTATCTTCTAAACCATAATGAAAAGGTAGACTTACCCTCCAGAAATATATACTGTGGATCAAATTCTATGATGCCTTCTGCATTATCACTTTTTGCTATAGTGACTCGTACTGTGGAGATATTTCCTATTATTGGAGGCTGATCTATCTGTAGACCATTTTCTTTTACATCAAAATCAAATCCACTTGCAGGCACATAAAAAAGAAAATACATTAAAGTTTCTGGTGGGTGTATTAAGATGCAGTAACGAGAATTTGTTATTTAACACAAATACTATTTATTTCTGATCATTACCACTGGAGAATTTTTGGTCACACTTTTTCGCACTACTACATATTTGCAAAAATAGCACTTAATTCACAGAAATGTGAATATTTTTGTTTTTTCTTTCTCATTTCATCTTATTTGAATTTCATGCAACTTGACAGTATGTACTTCACATATGGGCTTTCAGATTTAATAAATCTTAATCAACAAAATATTTACACTAATGTTAAATGAATGGTGTTCCCAAACATCCAGGTATGATTCTGGCATGATTCCTATTATAGCTGTCTTATGAAATTTTACAGTAAAACAGATGAAATCCAGTGCTTATTTTATGCAGGTTGTCAGATTCCACATCTAGCTTCTCCTTCTACTTGTAAACTATGAACTGGGAGTTCTCTTTTTACCTTCCTTGGAGTTCCACTTCAGTAATTACCACTGAAAAGTCTTCAGGACCTTCAGGAAAGTCATCATCATGAATTTCGATCACAATCATTTTACTCTCCTCCTGTGGTTCAAACAACACTTCCCTTACTGTGAGAGTGAAATCAGTTCCCTCCTCTGCAGTCCCATTTATTATCTGAAAGCAAAGACGCACTTTGCCATAGGATCCCCTGGAACGCACAACAGTGATGTTAACCTGAGGGAAAGAGGAGATATACTTTAAAAAAATGCCTTTGTTTTTCTCTTACAGTTGCCTTTAGAAGACTGTTCTAAAAGCATCTTTTCAATGGCTCTGTCAAGTAAAAGCAATTTGCTTTACCACGCACCGAGTACCCACAATTTAGGAGAGAGATAATCTTCTTTCTCAGAGTATTAAAAAAACCTCCAGAAGCCTCAGACAGCCATTCTGGAGACTGTCCTATGATAAATGTAGAATAAAAGATTTGATTTGCTTTTCTTTTTCTTGAGTTAAGCACAAATCTAGCAACAATATTGTTATCTATCAATATCTTACATATTCAGGAATTATAACCTCATACCCATTTTTCTTCTTCTGTTGTTTGCAACAGTTCCCGTGAAAATGTAAACTCTCCATAGGGGAAATCACTGGCTGCCATGGTAATATCTGCTGTGCTGCTGGATTCATTTATGAGTCCTCCATCACTGATTCCTGTTAGCTGAAACTGGTAGTAGTGCTTCTCCTCAGGAAGACTGTCATCTACAGCCTGGCAAGGAAAGGACACAAGGATTTGAACCATTTTCAGGGAGAGAGGTATAACGGATTTCAAACGAAGATACCAGATAAATGAAAGGAAATGGCTGAAACAGCTGCTGGTGTAAAATCTTTCATATACCTGTATTAGAACGACTGCTGCAGACTGCCTGTCCTGCATGGTCAAGGCCCCTGATGTCTCAACAAATTCTGTGTGATGAGGAGGAGTTATGTTCCAATATATTGTGATCTCACCAAAAATCCCTGGGCCACGTGTCAGGCTGCAGGTAAGAACACAGGCAAAGATCTTACTTTATGCCTTGAATATTTTATTGCCAGTCCACAGATTGTATTATTATATTACGGTGCATTAAAGAAATGTTATCTGCACTTTGAAGATTGAGTTTTAATGTGTTAAGTCAATATTCAGATTTTTATAACTTTTTTATAATTTTAATTTTACATAATTTATTATATATTAATTTATATATTAATATTAATATTATATGTTAATTTATATAATTTTTTCATAATTTTAATTTTTATAACTTACAATATTTGCAATTATTAAGACCTTTACAATTTCTTCTTCAGAACAATAACATTTTCGCAGTTCTGTTTTATTCCCCTGTATTGGGAGGCATCTTGAGTTGTATTTTTATTAAGAGGTCTTTAAAGTCCTTTTGTATGTATTGCTTAAAGATGAAAGCTAAAAACTGAGCTGTCTTGGTTCCTCTGTTCTGCTTTTACAGAGACAGCTATGCACAACAGAAGGAATTGGGTTTAAGGGTAAAGATTAGAGGCAATTAGGTTTTTAAGGCAGAAAGATACTGATACAGTACTATGAGATTTTTTTGATAAGTGTTCTGTCTACTGCCTATCTAAAAACCTAGAGCCTAATCCTCCTACTCATGACATTAGTTTTGGTGTTCTAATTCATGTAAAAAATTGTCAATGCCTAACATGATCTCCTACATGATCCACAACTGCTGCTGCTGCAAAAAGCAGAATTTTGTCTTTTGGGTTTGTCAGGGCAGCAGGAGAAGCTGTTCTGTTGCTTATATTTATTGGTTCATCAAGGTAAAGTTTCACAATCTCTTTTTCTAATACTCTTAGAAGGTATGTTAACATCTGAATTTCTTCATCTTTGCAGCCACATGTTGTCACTGCCTGCAGTGAAATACTGCACCTTGTTTCAACTATAAAGCTAATTACTGCTTTGGTTATGGTAGCCATTACAGCAATCCTGAAAAGCACAAAACATTTCAAATGCCACTGATTCCCTCATTTCTTTTCCTTTTATTAGAATCCTCTTTTCTTCAATGCATTGATGTTGTAAATAATTTGAATACTGAGAGGAATACTCAGAGCCCCTGATTAATACTGAAAAGACACATATAACATATTCTGTCTTCCTGTAAAAACAAGCATCTAATTTTAAAAATAGCTCTGATTTTAAAAGTGACAATGAAATGCAGCATTCCAGAAATTCTTGCCAAATGTGTCTCATAGCTTTTGAAACTGAACAATTGTTCTTCTTATGGAAAGATGAGTGAGGAACCCACCTAATAAGAGCAGTTCCATTATAACTTCCAATAGGTTCACCAATCAGAACATGCTTGGACGAATGGGCTATCCCAACAATCCCAGAAGCTCCTTCATCACCCAAAATTATGATGATTGCAACACCTAGGAAGAGAATAAAAGCTACTCATTGTAAATGAAAACTACCTAATGAGCTAACTTCTGTCAATTCTGTGACATGAAAGACCATGGAATCACCATCCTTGGAGATATTCAGTATTTGAGTGGACAAGGCATTCAGTAAACTGATCTAATTGTGAAGTCTCATGTTCCTTGAGCAAGTTTTTCAACTCAGTGACCCATCTGGATGGTCCCTGACAAATGAAATTACATGCCTGAACCTGGTTTTGTTTTTTGCATCTTTTTGCTAAAGATTTATTTATTGACAACTTTAAATACCTGAAAAAAAAAAAAAAAAAAAAAAAAAAGACTAGACCAACAATTTGCTTAGAATTACAAACTATTATCTAAAGTTCTCTTTTAAAATTTCCTCAGTCAAGGAAACATACTTAGGGAAAAATACAGAATAGCTACCATTGAGCTGAGCATAAATTATACAAGCATTGATGAATTAAAATGCTGAATAACAGGCTTAATATATTTCTTACATTAAATGTCTCAAAGCAGAATGTAATGAATTCATTTACCATTTACAGGGGATATCTCTGCATCTCCAGCAGAAATGAGCTGAATGGTAAAGGTTTCATTCCCCTCCAGCAGACTATCTTGAATGGCATGTAAAATAATGAGCTTCTGGAATTCAGTCTGCATCATGGAAAGACCAGAAGACACATATACACACATTAAGTGAAACTAATAAGATATATTATTTAAAAAAAAAAAGTAAAAAGTGTTAAGCATACATATGCTTCATAAAACCAATAATATTTTTAAGTACAACATTTCTGATTTGGCTGACATATTTTCTTGCAGATTAATAAATAGTAAAAATGCCTATAAAATACTGCCTGCTACCCCAAAAATATCCTAAAAAAATCAACTGAGTAGTGATTGAAATTACTTTCAAATTATATCCACAGTTCTTCTCATAAGGAAACTTTATATACAAAACCTTTTCCACCAGAAATTACAAAGAAAATGGGATATTAATATTCTTAAGATCAACAATATTAAGATTAGACACACTAGGTAATAGAAAATTCTTTTATAATCCACATTTTTGCCAGTGGGCAGTAGCAACTGCTTAAAATAAGAATTTAGGAAAAAACTAGGTACACATTGTATGGCTTTAGTTTACATATATATGTATTTGTACTCATATATATGCACATATAAGAAGTAATTAAAAACAATGTGCAGGACCACTAGTAGAGAAGAGATAGCAAAACTATAGCAAAACTTACAAAACAAAGCTATTTTCTAGCAGAATATAAAGTAAAAGAAGTAACTGGTATACCTACTGTTTAATACACAAGAGCCTTTTACCGATACAATAGATTATAATTTATGTTAAAACACTTTTTTCATTAACTACTTTGAGCTGACAGTAAAAGACCAATATTAAGATAACAGCAATAGATTGATAATATCCAGTACTTTGGCTCTATTTCATAGTTTTAACCTGCAAAGAAACACAAATCAAATAAACCTGATGAAAAGGCACCAATGTGTTTTGTCACTTATTATTTTTAAATCTGCAGATTTTGAGTATTTATTTGCCCTTCTTATTCTTTCAATATCAATTTTCTCTTTTGGTGGTCATACTGCAATGAATGTTTCTGTAATAATTCTTCTTATTCAGTATATTTGTGTTCCCTCTTATTGGCTGTGAAAAAAATTCAGACTTGAGGAGCCTGTCTTCCTGGTGGTCGCATTATCCTGCCTTACAAACAGCATGTCAGCTTTCCTTTTCTGTTTGGAAAAAAACCCACATCATACTGCTATCCACACCTGCTCAAACTGCCCCTTCCCCAGTGTTATGACCCCAGTAACCTCCTATTTCCATAAAAACACAATACACACATGTAGGAAAACAGAAGTATTTATACTTCTAATATTAACTGATTTATTGCAGTATCAGAAATACCTCATTGAAGTGAAGGGTACCACTCAGAGGGGTCAGATCATATTTGGCTGCTTCCTCAAGAATCCACAACACTTCAGCTTCTCCTTGTCCTCCTTGGCTTCGTCTTACAGTGAGAGCCACAACTGCAGCAGGGTCACCTGGAGTCTGAGGTTCCTTCACAGTTACCTGGTGAAGAAAGAGAAGGAGGAAGCAGGAAAGGCTGCAGAAAAAGGCATGGATTCTTCCTTGATGATAAAGCCAAAAACATCCTCATTGGCAATGCAAATTCAGGACAAGAGTGAAAATCAGCAGGAAGGTAACAGGCATAAGGAATGTGTTGAAATCTGCTAGCAAAGATTAGTCACTCATGTTATTTCTGTATGCCCTATGATTCAAAACAATCACAGACAATGAGTCACAAGCAGGCACAGCACCAGCAAAATGGGAGCAGAAGAACCATTCAGTGACAGGAATCAAGATGAAGTATGTTTCATAATTTCTTTTCAGACTTCACTTTCACTGATACAGATTATTACGAAACCATATTGATATTCAACATGTCAGCAAACCATCCTGCCTGAGATGTCCTGAATTGTCAGTATTACTGAATTAAACCAATTCAGTCATGCAGAAAATCTACATCTAGGCAGCAGCACTTTCATTGTTATTTCCATCCTACTCATAAACACAATGCCTGTCAAGGAATCATGTCTCCCACTGCAGTGAAGGCTTACCAAAATCAGCTAGGTGTTAGTGACACAAACTCACTATCCAGCTTTAGCAGAAAAGAGTGCAATCCAAATCAAACTCACTTTCTTTTCTTCAAACCCAAATACTCCAACAGGGGAATCATTGGGTGGAATAGCGACAGTTACCAGGGTGTCATCCCCAAGTCTGGCACCACCTGTGACCCTCACCAGGGCAATCTTGAATACCTCAAGGGATTCAACTTCACTGTCATCTATGATTGTAATTTCTATGACTCCTGCAGCCTGCAGAAATTGTTAAAAAAAAAAAAAAAAAAAAAAAAAAGACAGAAAAGAAGAGCAGCAAAGTTTCATTCATCATATTAGATAATCATGGTAGCAGAGAAACACAATTGCTCAGTTGTGCTTATTTTCTACTGTACTTCTACCTTTATAGCAAGATAGCAAAATTTCAAGAATGGTTTAAATCATCTGCATTTAAATCAGCAGTTTGCTCTGCTTTGGTACTCAGCAGAATGAGTTGGCAGACAATATTGTACTTCAGCCAAAACACAGCTCACAAAGTATATCCTTTTATTTTTCCAAATATTTCTATTCACTCAAAGTCAAACCCCCTTGTGTATTGTCATAGGCAGCATGAAATTTAAAACTATGTGTAGAATAGATCTAAGGAAAAAATATAGGCTTATCCTGAGAATCTATAGACAAAACAGTTTATGTTATAAATTTTCAGTGTAACAGGCCATATTATTAGAAATTATGGCTTCACTTGAGCAGGTACAAAGGCACATGACCCTCTCTACTCAATGCTTATGAACATTCTGCTTTTCCTTGGTCAAGAACTGAAGTCAGGAGCATCATTCAGATTCATAAGCCCCTAAATAAAATGTTTTCAATGAAAAGCAAATTCTGCTGAAAGATAACAAGAGAAGGTCTTAAGCCAGAGAGAGTTAAACTTCCAGCAAGTGCCTACCTGCCCTTCTGCAAACGTAAGGTTTCCGTAGGGTGGTGTGAAGTCTTCCAAGGTAGCAGTTGAAGGAATGGCTTCCCAGTAGAGAGTTGCTGACCCAAAACTCCCAGCCTGACGAGCAACTGGGAGTTTCAGTATATTGTGTGGTGGTGGTAGCTCATAACCAGGCACAGCTCCAGTTATATCCTATAAATTCAACAAGAAATTGCTGAGTGTCACAGGGAACTTATTTGTTCTTTTGGGAGGCTTAGGTTTTTTGGGTTTTTTGTTTTGTTTTGTTTTTTGCATATTGGCCATCAGGTAAAAATAAACAAAGAAATACATAATCACTTTTTAACTGGGCTGAATTTAGCATTGATCCTGCCCTGAGCAAAAGTCTGGATTAGATGACATCTGCAGGTCTCTTTCAAAATATTCTATGACACCAGTTTTACCACTTCCACTCCCTAATAAATTTAATATGTTTACTATTAAGAACTTTCTCACGAGGAAGTTTTTCTGGTACCTGGCCTATGTCTCCAGAACAATTTAGAGTCATAAAGCCTTCTAGAACAATAGAAAAAGTTGCTTGAAAACACTGACTCTCCTGCTGGAATGCTTCTTTTAAGTATTTTCTACTCAGACTTACCTTTGTAACATTGAAACTAAATAGTCCTCTAGCATCATCATTTTCTTCAATCATTATTTCAGCTATTTCTAACCCAAGCCTCTTCACAGTTGGCTGACCTCCAGCGCGAGAATCAACCAGTTGTACATCAGTAATATTGATAATAAATCCTTCCTGTAATTCTGGAATATTGTCCTGCAAAAAATATTTTTAAATGTCCATTTTAAATTAACTACTGCAAGTTATAACATATACAAAAAAGCTCAGTACTTGAGAGTTCCTTGCTGTTCAGAAATTCCTAACACTTGGAACTATATGACCAATCCCTTGCTTTACACCATGCGAAAAGGGCAAAGAAGGGTCAAATTTGCTGAGTTTTAGCAACTGAAGTTGGAAGTCAGGTTCCAGATCTGTGACAACTGCAGAAGATATTACTGACTGCCACTTGGGCCTTCTGCCTTAAAGGAAAGTGGTCAGAGTTCAGAAACTAAGTCAGAACTTGAAAAGCAACACTTCCATTCTGAATATATTTAAAAATATATATATATATTTTTTTGTGAAACGTTAACATTTTGTGACCTACTGAATAAACTATTAAGAAGCATATAAAGTAAAGTAAATCCTTTAAAAGTACCTTTTTTTTCTTTTGTTGGTATTATATGTTAACTTTGGGATTACGAAAAACAAAGAATTTGGTTCATTCTCAGTGATGAGCACTCAGATTCTTTTTAAAGAGGTGGCTGCAATTCTTACTAATATACAACCATCCCTCAGGCAAGAATCCCACCCAAGCCACTTCTAGAATGCTAACACCTGGGGCCTGGTACATAGTCAGTACCATTTTCTCTTTCATTATTAAAGATATCACTGGACTACTCACAGGCAAAATAGTGACAATGACAGAAGTTACTGTTTCATCCTCTGCCATGATTATTGTCTTCTTTTCCAGTATATAATCCTCATTTTCTGTTGCTTGATTGGAGATGGGTAGCTCAAAGTTTGGCATGGTGCTCAGCTGAACCATAATGTCTCCAACAAACCCTTGTTCTCTAACAATTTGTAAAGAAACAGTCGTTGCATCCACTTGCCCTATAACAAGGAGGGGAGAAAAATCAATATGTGTTTGTTTTACCCCTTGGCCTGCCTGTTCTTCAGCTCAACTAATTGTACTGGAGCTGCTTACTAGAGCCCACTTCAGTTCTGCTTAGCAACACAGCAATACTTGGATAATTCCATAACTCAGGCAAATGAGCACATACAAGTGGTGTGAAAACACACAAACCACAGTGAATACATCTTAGAAGCATTTTAAAACTGGAATAATAAAATATGGAATATTTACGGTTTTAAATCTACATAGCCACTTGAAAGGTGAGGAAGACATTACTGTAAGTTCATTAAAAGGGATAAAATAAAAGCAATGGAGACTTTCCTATGATCTCCAGAAATTTTGCAAGAGCTGTTACTTCAATATCATCATTTTCATTGAGTTTTCCTTCAAAACACCCATGTCACTATTTTACCTGGCCTTCACAGGACCTGGACAACACCACTGATTCTAGTACAGAAAGCAGCAGTGGAAGCTCTGGAGTAAACTTTATGTTTTCCTAACCCAAATGTTGAAGAAAATGAGACCCAGTTGTATCAGTGAGGTTCAGATCCCTTTTGGAAAAGCTGATTTGCATCTTTTTCAAAAAAAAATGCCAAGTACAGCATCAGGCAAATGGTGCTGGGTTTATGATTGAAGAAGTAGAAACAGATAAAAAGCAATGGGCTTTGTGTTTCAGGCTAGTTTTTGTTACTTGTGTTGACTAGATACTGCTTCACAAGTTAGCACCTGTATATAATTAATTAAAAATGCAACAGTTAAAAGACTGTAAAAGAAACTGCAACAAGTGAAAGCAAAGAGAATGCCTAACTTCAAAACTTAAATCCTAACTTCAAAACATAAATGCTTATAATTGTGTCTGTGTGTAAGGAACCAACAGAAGCCCTTTCACAAGGCCTCGAGGTGCCAAAAAAAGGAGAAACAATAATTCACTTTAAAATAGAACTCATAAGGAGGTTTTTTTCCCCCAAATAAATATTTGGATGGAAAATGTATCTTTCATAAATTTTATTGGTTGATATGGATGGAATATTAAATTGCCAGGATCCCTGGGGCAGCCTGAGCACCACAGAAGTCCTCTGCCCATTTCCACTTGGTTCCTGAAAGGAAAACTAATGTAACCCAATGAAATAGAAAAGCAGAAAAAGCTCCTGTTCAATTTTCTTGAAATGTAATTCGCTCTTGTTCTGTTTTCTTCCTTCCCTACCCCACAGAATAAGCCATTTCCCTTTTCAACTCAGATCTATATAAATTATTTAAAATATTATATTAAACACATTAAATTGGCAAGTCTGGCTTTTTGTCTAAATAGAATTATTTTATGTACTACTGATTTGCAACATAAGATGCTAAGATTTCAATAACTAACCACTAAATAAGTTACTATAAAACGTTGATATGTGCTATATGAAATACAGCCATATGTAATGAAATACCATAGTAACATATTTTAGATATGCTATGAAAATTTTTATGGATAAATGCTGATATATATATAAAGAATAATATACAGTATATATGTATATTACATAGACAGAAGCAAATTTACAGCTTCAACAATGCTTTCCCTGAAAAAAACCCACATTTTTTCTCCTAAGAATGAAGAATTTCAGATTTACCTTCTGGCTCTGTGACTTTCACAAAGAGAGACTCTGTGTGCCAACCAATGACGCCATGTGGAGAGTCACTTGGTAAAATGGTAAGTACAGCTCTTGCCCTTTTGGGATCAATTACAGCTCCTTTTGCAACATCCTGAACACCCACAGTGGTAACACAAGTGAGTGTGATTTCCACAGTCTCTGCAAGCTCTGCAACACTGTCTGCAAGAATTGTCAGGGTGATGGTGGACAGGGCCTGACCTTCTGAAAATGTAACCTGAAGTTTTAGAGGGAGGAGAAAAAAAAAAAAAAAAGTTAAACGTCTTCTCAATGCTGTTGTACTTTTATTCTATATAACTTTATACATGAAACACAATACATAAGCACAGAAGGGCATATGTATATATAAAAATAATATATATAAATAATATATATATGCATAAATAATATATATATATAAATATATATATATAAAAATAAGAGAATCATGGAATACCAGAGGAGGAGGAACCTCGGGGATCACCTAGTCCAACTTTGCTGGGTAGGTACACAGGTTAGAGGAGGTAGCCCAGTACTTTGTTAGCTGAGACCTAAAAGTGTCCAGTGTTGCGGAATCCAGTGGCTGATTGTTCTCAATCTGAAAAATTTTCTCTTGTTTCCAATTGGAATGTCTCCATTAACTGGTTACCTGGTTCATTCACTGGTTGCCTTTCTTCTTTTAAACGTGACTCCTTGTAAATAGGGAGTTTACATCTCCTTGATAACAACTCTTTAAAAACTGGAGCATGGAAATAAGGTCTGTCTTGAGCCTTCTTCTCTCCAGGCTGAAGAGACCCAGTCCTCTCAGCCTTTTCTCACATGGCTTCCTGCTGTGGCCCTTCTTTGGACCCTATTCAGCAATAACTTTTTTGTATATTGGGGACCAAAACTGAACACAGTGTTCCAGCTGTGGCCTGACAAGTGCTTAGTAGAGTAGGATGATGACTTCTTAAACTCTGCTGGTGATGCCCTTGTTGATGGAACCCAGCATCGTCTTGGGTTTATTTGCCACTGCAGGACACTGTTTAATCACATTGAGCTGCTGTCTACTAGAGCCCCCAAGACACTTTCCAAAGAACTACTCTCCAGCCATGTCAGTCCCAGCCTGTGCTGCACTCTATATACTTGTCCACACTGAATTTCATAATGGTTTTGTTAGCCCACTCTTCCAGCCTATCCAGGTCTTCCTGGATGATGGCTTTCCCTCCTGGAGTGTCTATTTCCTCTCTCAACTTGGTGTCCTCTGCAAACTTCATCAGGATGTACTTGATCCCAACATCTAGATCATGTATTAAGAGATTAAGCAGTGTTGGGGCCTGTATCCATCCATGGGGGGGCCCCACTGTGACTCATTGCCAGTTTTAAAAAGGAACTACTTACCAATACCCTGTGGACGTGGCCTGTCAGCCAGTTCCATAGGCACTGGATACACCACTTGTTTAGACTTGTCTAGCCTTGGAGAAATCCAGCTAAAATATCCACCACTCATGCCATGTCAGCTAAAAAACATCTAATCAACAGTTTTGTTGATTTTTTAAATTTTTTTTAATATAAAATGATTGAGAAATGCTTTGTCAACCTATATTCTTAGTATTTTTAAAAAGGGCTGGCCACTTCATTAGGTCTCTCTTGACAATCCAGTTGTATCTGTAAACACATAGGTTACAAGTGCACTGAAGGACAAACAGAAATGTCCAGTGAACAACATTATACCTTAACTTTACCTTTCTGTTCCTTCCTACTTGCAAGCATATTCATGGAAATCAAAGAGCAGCCATTTGGAATAATCAGAGAGGGCTTCCATAATTTCAGTATTACTCTTTTGGCACATCTGTTGATTTTTCTATGATTTTTAAAATCATATTTTAGACATTTCCAGGCGCCAACTTTACTTCTACACTCTTTCTTGCTTTTCCTTCCCTCAGATGCACTACATACAGCTCTACAAACTGAAGGCACGCAGGGCTTTGTGTCTTCTACAGACGGCCACCAGATGGAGACCCTTGACTTGAAAAATCTATCATCTGCCAGTCCTAAGGCAAAACAGCAACTTTGGCTAGAACACTGGATTTTATCGTGTCTGGGATTCTAAAGAGTCTCAGAAGCATGGTTAAGGTGTTGTAAGAATTGCACTCGATGATCCTGAAGGACCTTTCCAGCTATGATGATTCCATGATGCTATGAAAACTGGGACTTGTGACAGCCTCCTGGGCCTCTGAGGGTCTCAATTGTATTGATAAGGTCAGGGTGAAGAGCAAACAAGCAGGTTAACATCTATGCAAATGATTTAATATAGGATATGGATCTTACAAAGATAAATGTTTGCATTGCAATATCTGCTTCTAGAAAAGCAGGAGTGATACTGTGATACTACTGCATGCCATCCAGAAGTGCAAACTTCCAGAACCACAGGAAAGGACCAGAAAGAAGTAATTTAGAGAAGAATGGGCCAATCTAACATGCACTGCCCTTCTTCCTCAGTACATATTTACCTACTGCCTGAAACAACATGTTCAATGCTTCCCTCATATCAGTGATTTTAGTACATACCAATCCTGAGGCTGGAAATACATCACTTATGCTCCCATTAGCAATCCACTCTACTGTGACCCGCCCATATGTTCCTATTAGACGTTCAATATTCAAGGTAATTAAGCTGTCCTGTTCCATTTCTTCAACTTGCTTAAATAAAGAACTCTGGAAAACATGAAGTAGAAGAACTATAACATTACTTTCTCATAGAAAAAAAGTTTCCCTTGAGATCTGGGTACTCAGTGGGGGCCAGTGACATTGGGCATGAATAAATTAATCAAATAGCTAAACACATATTCATTGATTAAATGTGTATGTCTCAATTTTCAGAGGTACTCAATACAACACAGTTTCATTGATGTAAGAATTAAAAATGTCAGACCCCTTTATCCCAAGTCAAAAAACTCAGCATTTTTTTGCTTGGACCTCTTGTTGTGTTTGTTTGTTTGTTTCTAATACAGTATTTTACATCCAAATCCTATGAAGCAGATGACAAAGAAATGAATTTCTAAGAAAGACACATTTTTACTGCTGTTACTTTACTGTTATTTACCCTCTTCACACAAGTCCAGATGAAATGCTTGATTTCAATAACAACTCTTCTATGTTTTGTATCTTCACTATGCGTTTAGTATTATTTCTGTCTGAATAACTTTTACAGTGTTTGATGACTTAAAAATAAACTACTCCAAATAATACCTTCAGTCTGGCATTTTTTCCCAATTATTTTGTTTTTACAAAATGGGTCATTTCAACATAACCAAATTTGTATCTTTTTCATGTGAAAAGGATTTTCAGATTTTACTATTGAAAGCCCCTGATTAATCAGCCAGTTGCAGCTCACATATGCCACCTGAAAACTGAATTTATAGGCTGTTGCAAAACCCATTTGATAAAATAATGTCTTAATCTAACTGTAAATGTATTATAAAAATCTCATATTAGGGATAGACTGTGAACTGATTTTTTATCCCTGTGAGTTCTATTTAATCAGTTAGCAATGCTAAATGGATGTTGAGAAGAATTTGACTCAAGCTGCTACAAGACTTTAGTTCCTGTTATGTGCTCCGTTTCACAGCTTTGTTATGTCTGTTTTCTATCATTCAGAAATTATATATACAGGTTTTAGGAATTTACCTTAGAAGGCCTACCTGAGCAAATGCAATGACTCCATAGGCATTGTCATTGGGAGGAATAATTATGTTAACAAAACTATTAACACCAATCTCTGCACCTCCCTTGGGGTTTTTCAGCCGCACTTTGAAGCGTTCCTCCTCCTCTGGGATGATGTCATCCAGGATGTTCACTGCTATCACAGCTTCCATGTCCCCAGGATCAAATATCAATTCACCTGAACTAGCATAAAAACACACATATCAAGTAATTATAAATTGAGGATAGCTGATCAGTGGACTTTGACAGCACTGCTAGAAATTTAACAAGAATTCTTGGAGTTGAATCATTGTTCATATTCCTGAGGAAGTAATTGAGGTTTAGAGGTAGTGCCTTTTGTGTTGATTTCATGAGTTTGGGGATGTTTTTGTTTTGGTTTTTGTTTGTGTTTTTTTTTTATTATAATAGACCACAGAGTAATTAAAATTTATTATGAAAGTAATTTGATTTGTCCTAAATTAAAGCTTTAAAAAATTGAGTTTGCAAGTCCTTTCTTACCATGTTTTAAAGCCAATTATGAGGCTGTTGGGCTTTGGGTTATTTTAAGATTACCAGTGAAAAATTTTCTTTAGGTCTAATAAGCATGATACAAACAGAAGTATATAATGTTCTCCACTGTAACAAAGACAGTATCACAGAAAAAGAAACATAGGAGCAGGGAGAAAGTTATATAAATCTAAAAAACCTACCTAGGTATAAAGTCTGACTGGTTGGAGATAGTAGTCAGCTCATAAATCTGGGAGCTGGATCCTACAGACAGAGCAACCAAGCTCTTGCTGGAGTTCAGAGATGTTGCAGTAGCTGAGGTGATATGATCCACATATGGGGCTTCCAGCACTACAGAGAACTGGTTTCCTTCTGAGTTCCAAGAATACAGCATCGTTGTTTCTTCACCAGGCAGGAGGATGTGAACTACATGGAGCATGCAGGAAAAAAAAATAAAAATTAATGTTTAGTGATATATTTCAAAGTTCTCCTTGTAATGCCTGAAATGTTCTTGGTAGTGCAATTACAATAACATAAAGTCTGGAGAATATAATGAAAAAATCAGCATCTATATTTCTGCAGTTCTGGTATTATAATCAAGGATTAGAACAAATATTTTTATTTAAGTCTTACCTAATCCTGAAAGAGGCATGAAAACATGAATGCTTCTTACGGCACAGACTGGAAGGGACTGGAAGTGCCTAAAGGTCAACTGCCCTGTCTCCCAGATGAAGATTTCAGAAGAATTTCCAGATTCTACAAAGAAGAAAATGACAAACTTATTTTGCTGCCTGTCAGTCAAATCACACATTGGTGGCCATTCAAAAGGCAAAGTTTGTAAATTTTAATTACTGAGACCAATTATCATATTTTCCTTTTTACTTGGTGCACAGCTCCGTAATGAGATTGATCTCCTTGGGATGATTCACTGAGAAAATTTAAGGTGTTTTTTCCACATATTCACATACAAAACCAACAAGACTTCCTTCCAGTAGACAAAAGCCAATTCCAAAGACTCCTATGGACTGCAGCATAAACTTTTCAATAGGTAGAAGGATGCAGTCACACAACAATACCTAAAACACCATAACTGTAAGAAATAAAACACATGTACTTTGCTGACCAATGATCTTTGTTTGTTATAAGGCTCAGAAAAGGTTAGAAAGGGTTCAATCAGCAGCCAGGTGAATTTATTTTTTATTTCTTATCATCCTTGGGAAAATGTTTGATTATTTGTATAAGTAGAACAAATGCAGTGCTTTTATTTTCTGGGGGACAAAGCAGAGATTACTTTGATAAAATGCTTATCAGTGAATTGTCATCCTCCAGTAATACTTTAATTTCTATTTAACCTGTTTCACCCCAAACATCTTTCCTACCAAGCAACCCAGCACATACTTAGCAAACTCAGTGTCTTTTCTTCTGCTAAATACCTTTTGCAGTAATTAAATAGATATCAGATCCAGAAATCCAGGCCTCCATATGTTTTACTTCTTTTGCTGGTATTTGATGAAGCTTCCTAAACTCATTATTCAGCCACTGGTACAAAAGCAGGTTCTGGCTGGTATTTGATAAAGAAACTAATAAGTACATAAAGCCTCCTCTGGGAAACAGGGCTATGCTCAGGGCTCTGGGAAGTGGAAACTGATGATGCAGCACAAAAATATCTTCATTCCACCGGAAAACCTGTGGAAATATGAAATATTTTTTCATTATTTGTTCATAATTAGCGCCGAAAGAAATGTCATGATTGAAAAGTGGAAAAACATACAGAGAACTGAATTTGTCCTTTCTTAAATGGTCCCTATGCCAAGGTAGAAACACACTGGTAAATAACTACCTGACTCCAAGCAGCTGTGTCTGCTCAGCAGGTGAATAGGCTTCTGTTTAGAAATTATTTCTGTTCTTATAGATGCTTAAAATGCTACATCTTAAAAAAGAAAAAACACTAGCAATAAAATCAAGCCAATGTCAATGTAGAGAGCATTGCTACATTTGAAAAAGTCTAGAATTTTAAGTCCTATAAATCCATGATAGAAACATAAGTAATTTTTAGAAATATATAATTTTTATTTTTTAATTATCCCTCCATATTTCAAACTCAAAACTAATCAAACCACCCACATTCGTGGGTGGAAGACAAGTGTAGTCTAACCTGGATAGAACTGGAACTGCTTGTGTCACTCATGAAAATCAAATAGTCCTCTTCATCCACAGTAAAATGTTTCACATATCTGGTATCCAGAATAGAGATAGTCTGTATCTGTGAGGAAAACAGGACAAAAATGTCATTTGGAAGTTAGTTCAGGTAACATATATACATTTTTTTTTTAACATTGCAGAGTTACATGGAAAATTAGACATAAAATATATAAAATCACACATATGTAATGTTACAGTTTTTAAAATATAAATTTAATATATTAATGCACTTATCTTTAAATAAATATCTAAATAATCCTTATCTTTATCTTATTATATTTCATATCAATATGAACATAATTCATCCTACATTTTTCAGAAAATGTTCTCTGTCTTGATCACTTCACAATTTCTTCACTCATTTCTCAGAGGTTATCTTCCCTCGCCCCCAAAATATAAATGCAAAACTAAAGCAGATGACCAGCTGTAACAACTTACATCATTGGAGTCATGCAGAGTGTTAGGGCCCCAAACTATCTTAGCACAGATTGCGTTTTTCTAAAAGGGAGGTGAACAGGAAGGCTTCCTGAGGTCCTCTCCAACACCATTATTTTATAATTTTTTAACCAAAACAGATTTACCCTCCACAGTCTGCGTCCAGGCATGAATGTATACACACTGCTGTTGGAAGCTCCTCCATGAGTAATCACAAGGTAGGGAGAGGCACCCATTTGGAAGGACACACAGCTCTTAGGATTCCACACACTGAAATTCTGAGAGAGGAACCAAAAAGTGAAATGGAAACTTAATTCTTTCTTAAGCAGTACATTTTAGTGCTTGCAAGCAAACTTTTACCTCGATGGGAACAAAAATTCCTTTCCATTGGTAGACAGTAGAAAACATAGCTGGAGGACTACGAAGGAGAAGACCATACAGAATTCCTCCTGATGTAAAGAAACACCAGCTGGATGCTGACTCCTCCACAAAACTTTGCAAGACAGAAAGGACACTGATACTACCCCCTGCAATACAGTAAAAAAACCAAAAATTAAAAATCAACTATTTATTCTTATTCTTTATTCAACAGTTTTTTCTTTATTTACTTGCCAAAAAGAGACTTTGCAACAGGAATGCTGAATATGTCTCTCTCTAAATTGTTGATGTAAAAGTTAGAAAGTGAATGGAACTGTTACAGAGCTGAGGATGTAATGAGAGTTAAGCAATAAATATATTTTTTTACATTTCAATGGCATATGGAAATGCACAGGCAATTTAAGTCTGACTCAGCATGATTCTGTTCAGACATTAGCTCATGAGAAAACAAGCTGGATAGAAAGTAGTGAAAAAAGAAACCAGAAAATGTGTTTGCTTGTCCACCTTGCCCTCAACAGAACATGGAGTCATGGATCTACATCATATCAAAACCTAAAGATGTTTGACTGGCTTGTAGAAAAAAAAAATCTGTGTTGTCAGAACTAAATTCCAAGAGCTAACCTCCCAGGCCCACACATGGGTTAGAGAAGCTGCTGAGCCAGACAGAGAATTTATCCATGTGCAAAATCAGGAATATCCTAATTCCTGCTAGTACCACTCTGGATTAGTGAGCAGCTACACACATGCCAGTGCTGGGAACATGTGGGCAGAGATGGATGTCTTCTTCTGGTGGCAGCTGCTAATTTGTGCCAAATTAAAGTGTTCATGACATTGCAGCATGAGACTTCCTCAGGTGTAACCCAGGAGAGACACTGGGAGGTATGACAGAAAACCTGTGGTAGCATCTTTTACAGACTAAGGCAATGGCAAGTTTATGCAAAAAGGTGTTTCTTACACTGTTAAAAAAAATCGAAGTTACAAGTAGTAAAGTACAGATTTTACTGAAAAAAGTCCAGTGACAGTAATGTTCATATGAGCTGTGAGAGGAGCAACAAAGGTTACTGAAACTCTGGAAGAATATGCTGATGGCAAGGTGACATTTAAGCCCCGAAGCTCTTTCACTGAATTAATTTTTTCATTCTCAGAAAAAATATTAATTAATATGATCAAGCCTGAGTAGATAAATTAGTACTCCAAAGTTAGATCTCCTGTATGTTTGACTACTGTTTTGCCATCCCCACTCTGAGAAAAGCAGTGGAAACAGAGGACGTACTGATGCCAAACGCGGTATCCGACAGCGTCTCCCACTCGACGCTCACAGACACGTTGAGCCCATTACTCCGTGAAACCTTCAAATAAACTGTAGTGTTGGCTTCTTCAACTATGAGGAAATTTGTCCTAAATATGTGAATTGTGAAAATAAAGTGCAGTTTCATTGAAGCATATACAACAGGCACTAAAAGAAAATATTAATACTGTATTTGCCAATAGGCTGATAATTGCATTAAGATTTTTCAGTGTTTCTTGCCACAAGATCTTTGCAAAATTAGTCTTAAACTAGTCTGAAATCTAACCTGGCAGCTCTACAGTTTAAGCTGAAGAACTTTTGAAAATCTCTTACCATATGGTTCATATGCTTCTGAAAAACAGACCTAAGTGAAAGGGCATTTTACATAAGCTGAAAATAAGAAAATAAATGGTAAAATGTATCAGTTCCTGGACACTGATGGGATGTTTGGATCTCTTAACACAGATTACCATTCGTGGAATGTTTAGAGATCAGTGAAATACTGTTTAATGAAAAATCTATTAAGAAACAAACAGTTCTAATGATAAATATTAGTTTTTAAGTGTTTTTTATGTTCTTTTTGTATATCAGCAACAGTATTTGACAGACAGTGTACTTTTACAAATTAAAAATAGATCACTGAATTTCTTTACAGGGATTAATGAAAAATAGGATTGTAGACCACCTCTATTGAACATGAAAAATCTTCTCCTATCTGTATTATTGCTGAGTACCTATTTGTAGCTGGATAGATGCTGAAAAGCCCCAGTGGAGCCTGGTTCTGTAAAACTGTAATCATAGTTTGCACTCTTGTGCCCAGTCTGGCTCCTCCAGTTGGATTGAAGAGGGTGACAATAAAGTGCTCATCCATTTCTGGCTCTTCATCCAGTATTGCAGTAATATGGAGTGTCTGGCAGGAAAACGAGCACAAAAAGTTGTTGGGGCTGTACAGGTCATGGTGATACAACCCTATCAAACCATTCTCACTGCCTCTGTTCTTTCATTGTATTTCTTCAGGAGGCAGCTCTAGAAACTGGAGATGACAGAAGTGAGGCGAGGAGGGTTCAGGCTGAGGTCTTAAGTCATCAGTCTGGTGACCTCCACTGGTGCAGCACTAAGATGATCAAATTTACTTTTTTATTTCCCCTTCTCCTATTTTATCCTCTCACTCTAAGACCCTCTGAAATGTAATAGCTTTTTATCCTTTTTTTCCCTGCTTTGATTCTCTACTTGCTTAACACATTCCTTGGTAATTCATCATCCACACAGAGCTACCTGATACCCCAGCACAGCTCAGTCAAGTTGGTTTTAATTTACTTTTGTTGGCAACTAAATTAGCTCCAGGGCAACAGGTTAACCCACTAATGGTGCTGGGAGGAAAGAAGGAAAAAAGGCAAGAACAGAGGGAAATTTGAAATATGCTCTCTCTTCTTGATGTTTCTTTCCCTCAACTGCACCACTGTGGCTGAGAATAAGATCATCTCAAGGTGGTCTCCAATTGGCAGAGAATTATCTAGAAAGAGGTAGGAGTTTACACTATCATTTAGGACTCACTGCCATCCTTCCTACTACCCTAAAAGGCAAAAGTGACAGAGGTACACATAGCTTTCCTATAGAAAAAAAATTATAATGATCAAACTGGAGCTGAACTTGAATTTGCAACCTTTTAGAACCCTCCTAACTTCTGCAATAAATCATATTTAGAGATTATTTTAAGAAGTCTTTGACTTCCTATAGATCTACTAGACTAGGCCAATGCTGTGCTTCCAATTGTATTTAAAGTTCAGAAATTGAAATCCAGTGTTTCTGGAAAGGTCTGTTTCAGATTCTACCCTTGTAGCCACAATGCCTTGTCACTTCTGTGACTAAATAAAACAGAATAAATTAAACTAAGGTAAAAATGAAAAAATAAGAAAAATAAATACAAATAAAATAAACAGGCCAATAAAATACAATAAATAATAAATAAGAAAAATAATAAAAAGATAATAAAATAAGGTAAAACAAAATAAAGTAAAGTAAAATAAATAATAAAATCAATCAAACTGATTAAAATTCAAAAGGGTCAGGGTTTCAAAAATTTAAGCTAGCTCATTTTCTAACTGAAATTCTTGTGGGAAAAGTACAGGGCTCTGAGTTTAGCACTTCCAGAATATTAAGTGATTTCCTGTTCCTAAGACTAAGAACTGTTCCCTTTTTTTGCATTTGTTGCAGCATACCTTGGTTAGTTCAGACCAACCGAGGTACCATAATACAGAATGGGATTTTGTTAACTATTTGCACTTGTAAATTATCACTTCATTTCAAAGTCTTTGCTTCAGCTACATTTTGAAAATATACAGAGAATTGTATGTATTTCAATACATACATGAATATTACATATTTATTATGTGTTTTTTAATTTACTTCAGATATTGCAAAAAGAGAAATATCTGCAAAAGAGCATATTTAATTCTTGTGAACATTCACACTCATGATCCAGCATTAAAATTATAAGAAAAAAAATTAATACAAGAACAAAACCACCAGACATTTCAGAAACATCTCAAACAACTTCAGAAAAGCTTTCTTGAATTCTTTGGTAATAACTATCAAGTTACCTTGAATCTGACTCCCTCTTCCAGCACAATGTATCCTTGAGAAGGGGTCAAATCCACTGATGGCTCTGAAGAATTAATTTCACTTACAAGATATTGAACAGTCACGGTGCCAAATATCCCCTGAGGAGGTTCTCTAATAATGTTTAATACTGCAACACTTTCCATCAAGTGGAGAGCTGTTTGCTCCCTTAGGAAGAAGTGATCACTGTTATTAAATGACAGAACTCCATGGCCATCATCACTGGCGAGGATAGTAATTGTGGCTTTTGAGAAATAATGTAAATATTATTTAATTAATACAGTAAAATACAATTGCATCTTTATAAAAATAAAGTACATGTAAATACAAAGCTGTTACTTCTTAAAATACCTTTAAGTCCATGACATTACTTGAAAAGATTATCTAAGTATTTTACTTTATCTAGGAAGATTTCTTGTTGGGAAGAATCTAGACACTTATTTAAAAACACATTTTGATTCCCTGTTTTATGTACCAATTTGCTAATTGCATAAATTTCACAGGGATAGTTAAGAACTTTCCAAAGGAGTAAGCAGGGCAATAGTGTTTTCTGAATATGGAATTAAAATGACTGGCTCAAAATTCCAAGGAATAAGCAAATCAAAACCAAAACTTACCTATTGTGTTCTCCCCCAGCTCCAGCCCCAGAGAGGGATTTGTTAAAATTAACTGGAATCTCTCATCTCCTTCAGGAATGTCATCATCAAAAATTGTAACAACAACAGACTTATTCCTTTCTCCATCAGCAAAAAAAAGAGTCTAGCATTGAAACAGAGAGAATGGAATATTAAACAGCCATTAAAAGACAGAATTTTCAAATTAAGGTACACAGAATTGCCTTAATTAGGAAGAGGAGGCAATAAGAGCTTTAACCTTTACGTCCCTTATGATTTGATTGCAACAGAAGTAAAGAAGTGCAGCACATTGCAGAATAAGGTCAAGTCAGAGAAATTGATATTGAATGTTCTGTTGTAAAAAATAAGAAGCCTTATATGAAATCTTACATGCTCTTGTCTAAGCAAAATTGAATCTGAGACAGATAGCTGAACGTTTACAGTGTATCTTGAATTGAAAAGCAATTCAGTATTTAAAAAGAAACAAACAGCAAAATGAGATGACTGATTTTAACTCTTTTTCTTCAGATGACTAAAGCAATTTTAAAAAGCTAACAATCTATCTGCATTACTGAACATTCTGCAGAATAAAGAAGAAGAAATTCCTCTGAGGAAGATGAAGGAATGAAAAACATTAGGTTCAGAATTTGCTTCTTACCTTTGAGGCCACATTAAAATCCAAACCCAGTTGTGCCTCCAAATTTTGGGCATAAAAAAACACAGACACGTTGCCATATGATCCTTTGTTTCTGTATGCCACTATTGTCAGATTCCCATGAGATTCATTGACTTCAAACCTAAAACAAATAGCAAGAAAGATTCTCAGTGCTCACTCAGAATGCTCTTTTTAATAAGATGGTAGAAGTTATATTTCCACTTTGAATAATTCTCTATGCTTAATATAAAAAAGACACCATTGCAGTTGTCTGACACAGTCATTTTACTTGTGTTTCTTATCTGGATGGAATTCTGTTAAAGGCGGCTGTGGATTGGATTTTTTTTCTGCTTATTACTGACAAGCTAGTCTTGTCTATGTTCATGGATGCCTCTTTCCTAGCTGCTGGAAATTAGAGAAAAAGGCCTGGGAGACGCCAGTGTGTGTGCTTACAGGGACACAAGGGCTGGATATTGGATGGAATCTAGATTTGTGATTCAGGTTCACCATATAAAAGCACAGAAGTGAAAACAACTACCCAGTAGCAAAAGATTTTGAGTAAACATAATGGAAATGTTGGTTTTCAGTGTGGATATTGCCTTACAGTTTGCTGTTCAACTGAATTGAAAGGTAAGATCTGGCCCTATTTTTAACAGGAGTTTTACTGATAACTGACATGAAAACAATTGGAGAACCTCAATCCCTGAGTGACACAGTGAGTTTTTTTAGGAGACAAGACTTACTTGGTACTTTCCCACTCAATTACTCCGCTTACTCCATCATTAGCATCAATAATAACTTGAGAAGCTAAGCCTTCCACATCTAAAATGAAAAAAAAAAAAAAACAAGACAAAAATGGAAGAATAATGAAGTCAATTTACATGATTTTCCAGAATAATAGAAGCATTTCTTAAATTTTTACTATTTTTGTAGAAGAAATACATAATTTTCTTTTTCTAAATTGTGGAGGAGAACATGGAAGTGTGCAAGATAACTCAAAAAGATCAAAGAAAATCTGTCTGTACTTTGTAACTATTAGAACTGCAACAGGGTGGCTTCATTCAGAACTCTTTCATTGAGGAGAGAGGAAGATGGTAAATTTAGAAAGCAAAACACAGCACAAAAAATTAGGGTCTACCAAAAGCTAGATTTGTCATGGAATCTTAAGTAATCTTCATTGTGAGTGTTTATTATGGTGATGTTCAACATTTTGCAGCCTGCACCATTCTGGATATGGGAGGGAAAATGAATAAAAATAATAATACATGATCATTTATTTAATCTCCTACTAAAGTTCTAAAGTTTTAGCACCTGATATAAACCTTACTGCCACACAGCTCAGAGTCTGCTGCAAATACAGAATTATTGATTTCTTTGTACACTGCTTATATAATGTAACATTCTACTGCTCCATAAAAAAATATATATCTTTACAATAACCCTGGGAAGTTTATTGCACATATTGCACTGTGAAAATACTAAAAATAGACTAAAGCCAGAAACACCTACCAGCTTCAGGGACCTGAATGTGAGTTTGAATTTGATTCTTCTGAGAAAATAGTGCCTTGATTTGTTCACGACAATAGCACCACATTACTAACTTAATACACTTTTATTAAAACTTAAAAAGAAATGAAGCACCGCAATTTCTACGAGCAAACTGAATCTACTGAATCTGTAGTAAGTATGTAGTAAATATTTAGATACATAGGAATGATTTTCCAGATAAAACTGAATAGAAGTAAAAGGTCATTGCCATGAATCAAACCTCAGCAGTGTCTCTGTGCTGTTACAATCAGATCAGTTCATCCAGGATCAGTAATACTTTGCTTTCAACATCAGACCTCTAACTTCATATCTATTACCCTTCCCCTACCCTGATGGCTCCCTGCCTCAGCCTAGCTTCCTGTATTCATCAAGTTTATTTGTTTTTCTTTCATCATTCTCAGTTGTGGATAATTTCCTTGGGTTTTTTGTTTGTTTGTTTGTTTGTTTATTTTTTCCCATTCCTTGGACTTCTATATTTGAGTCATGCTCTTCCATGGAGAAATAAAAAAACCACAAAAAACAAACACAAAAAGTGTCTTTATGCTTCCTTTTTCTGCTCCTTATCAGTGAAGCCTCAGACTAGAAGTAAAGGTCACTTAAATTCACTGATCCATCACAAACACATCAGACTTATTCCACACTTTGCACACTTGGCCATGACAGGAACAGCACATGCAATGTATTCCAGATGTGTAGGACTGGCTGCACATGCCTCTATCATCCACCACTTTTGATATGAGACAGCCCCTAGAAATAGTTCAGATATTTTGCATAGGGTGTGGGATGGGTAGAAATCCTAAACAAATGTATGGCACCAACAAGGAGTTAAAGTGTCATTACAAATGAAAATATACCAACAGGGAAAGCAAGGCTGGAAAATAGTCATGTATAAGAAAATTCATAGTGAGACTTTATAATGAGGACAGATTTTGGTTAAAAATATTATCTGCTCACTCCAAGCACATTTAACCCAATGCAGATATCACAGCAGGGTTTAATGGTCACATTTCAAGGCAACTGGCAACCCCTTACAAGAGAAGTTCAGACTATATAATACTCTGAACAAACTGCTTCAGAAGAATCCTTTGTACTTACATGTTACTTTCTTTATGTTTTAAAATTTAGGCTCAATTAAATACACCTCGGTTTCTATAAATCAGAAATAAATCTTGCAAGTTACCTTTCAATCTGTAACGAATTAACTCAGTCACTTCTATTGGCATGCAAAGAAAAGGGAAAAGAATCAAGGAAGATGTTAGAAATAACAACTATAACTATTCTGCAGTACCACAGGATAATCCAGCTGTCCATAAAGCCAATTGCAACTATGCTAATAAGTTCAGTAATAAGTTCAGAAGCAGAATAAGAAGTTAACATAGCAGGTAATAAATGAAATTCAGAATAAGAGCAGGAAAACCATAGGACATGAATCCAAAAAGTAAATCTGATAGAGTAATATAAAGAGACCTTTAAAGGAGTTAATGAAGTGATTACATTAAGAATTTTAAAAATTTTTAGTTTCCATTATCTACTCAGTAAATGAAAATTGGATTAAGACATTGCCAAGAAAACTTTTCAGATAATTGTGTTCTACAACTGCTAATAACTCAGAAAATTAACTTGCCATCTTTACAGAACTTTAAAAAAGTAAGAAGCAAGTGTAATAATGAGTGTTTGATATTCTATGATATTTCTTTCGGAATGCAGAGTTTTGGCATAGTTGATAAATGAAATAAAAATAATATGCTGGAGTAATATAATCTGCATGCTTTTCATATAAAAGGAAAACCAAAGATAATTCTGTGTTAATTCTTTTACCCAGCCTAGGTGGAGATACAGTTGAATGGTTCATGATGAGTTCCACTGAAGTCAAATTAACCAAGAAGAATTCTTGCATCTCTGGTTCATCATCCTGCAAATAACAAATTCAGTAGATTCTATTTTTCATTTTTCTGTACGAAACAGTCACAGCAGTCATAAAAAAGTAACATTTTGGAAGTCTCTAGACTTATTTTATTTTTCATTTTCCTAAAATGCTCTTTTGAGTACAAATTTAATTACCTAGAACGAATTATGAAGTAAGACATTGTATTTAGTGAAAAAGACTCTTTGGTGACACTAAACTGTTCCTGTGAATAAATTTCTGTCTAGTTCTAAAGGCATAAACCCCAACCACAGAGCCTGCAGCAAGCAGTGAATCACAATGTTCTGAATATCAGACAGTAAAATCTTAATGAGACAGCTAAATTTAATTTATGTATGGATATAGCTGATTTCTCTTAATATTTTTTTCTTCTGTGCTTTTAACAAAAAGATAACAAAAAAAAAAAGATCTTTCTAAATGAAAACGAAATATATAGCTTCAAGTAATATACAGGTTGTAAGCTTTATGTTTCAAAATATTACTCTTCTGATGTCATACAGAACAAGCAGGTTTAGAGTTTACCTCTAGAATAGTGACATTTATGGCAGCTGAAGTTTCTCCTTCTTCCAAAACCAGTGAGCCAGAGACAGCTATATAATCAGCTCCTGGTTCAGCCAAGGTCTCATTACTTAAGGGGAGCATTCCTGGAACTGTGGCATATGTAACATTGATAGCACCTGTTTAATTTGTGACAAAGAAAAAGGATTTTTATCAGTTCATATGTAATGTTCACTGCAATAGACAAAAGAGATCAAACAGGATAAAAAAACCTAACCCCAGAACAGAAGGATTGAAAGATTAATCTGAAGTCAATGGAACTTTCTTACTGTTTTTAATGTGCTTTCAGTCCAGCATTTGGTGACTTGTCCACCAGGACTCAAAAAACATTAGGATCAAATATATTCAGATATTGGAGGTGCTGTGGGCTGCAAATTTTACATTGCTGCAGTAC
Source organism: Calypte anna (assembly GCF_003957555.1). NCBI lineage: Eukaryota > Metazoa > Chordata > Aves > Apodiformes > Trochilidae > Calypte > Calypte anna. The sequence continues at coordinate 70,901,490 of NC_044274.1, read as the reverse complement.
CACTTGGAATATCTAATGTATTAGATATTAACATCAGTTTTGTGCCAAGGGAAACAGAACTGATATCTAAGAGAGACTCTAAAGAGAGTGCTGGTAAATACACCTTAATAAATCTGGTTTCCTTCCTAGGCAGATTGACATAGAATTAAATAAAAAATGCAACTGGGGGACACACTGATAAATGTTTCTAGGGGAAAAACTTAGACAATTATTTTATCATAAAGCCATGTCTCACTAATTTACTAGTTGCAAATTTAATAAGAGTGATCCTGGAGATAAAATGACAGATGACATTTAAACCTAGTTTGTATGAAATAAAATGTAAGGTGTAAAAGCATCTTAATTTTAATAAATAATGATGGATTTTAATAAAAGGAGGTCTGATTTACCGTGGACATCTATTTTAAAGCATTAATTTCCTGAATAATGTCCAAAAAGTAAGTTAGGTATTAAAAAAGCAATGGGAAAACACAGAAATTTCATTTGAATGCCTCTGCAATTGTCCAGATCATGCATATTCATTGCAGCTGGTCACTTCACTTGGAAACAGACTCAACATAAGAAACTAAGAGATTGCTACTTAGGTCTAGTTATAGTCTACAATGATAAATAGAAAATTATTACATGTTACCTCATAGTATACGTTTAAATTTGCAGGCAACAAACACAAGAAAACAATTTTGCTTCCAGCACAATACTGTTTTCTGGAATTAAATACACCTAAGTACCTAACAATTAAGTACAACTTGTACGGTTTTTATTTCTTCTTGCAGAGACAAACAATTTCAGAAGATGCACTAGACATTAAGGCTGCAATGATGCAAAGAAGTTCTGAAAGTATGACACCTGAATTCAAGATTTTTCAAGATTTCCGTTCTCTCTGTCATGGCTTTCATTTGCCTAATGATTACCAAAACAGAATGGGTCTTTTTTTTGGAGTTGTTATACAAACCTAGAAATCCAAATTCTCTGTTGATAAAAAGTTGAACTGTTTTGTTTTCTTCGGGAGTTAAAATTACTCTGGATGGGGAAGCAAAATTCAAGACTCCATGTGGTTCATCACTGGCTTCTACTGTCAGTACAGCTTCATATCCCTGACTATCCAAAACAGCAGCACCTGAAGAAGAAACTCCTGAAAAAGAATTTACAGCCTACAGTGAATAAATTGTTATGCATCCAGTTTTTTCTGTCTTATTTTACTGACATTTTTGCATCCGAATGACAGGAGCAGTGCTAAACCAAGTGCATGATGCACTGAAGTTTATGAATGATGTGGAATATATATATATATACACACATTCTATAAAGTATACAGGAACATGCGATCACAACAGAAATTGTATGCAGACTAAGTATAGAGTTACAAAAATTTATTAAGAAATGAGAAAGCTTTCCCAGGAATCAAATCCAACAGTAAAAACAATATTCAACTTCTGAACCATTCCATTAAGAAATTACTGCCTCTTCAAAGTGTTCCCTTGATGAATAATGGTTGGTGTGTTCATTTATGCTTATTCTGACAGACTACAAGAATCAACAGATTATTCTGTCACTTTGGTAAGGCACCTAGCAAGGAGCACGATCCACGTCCTGGCTAGTTTGGTGTTCAGATATTAAATTCAGCTGAACAAAGATGACTTCAGAAAGATGCTGTTTCATGCTTCTTTTACCATTATAATTCTAATGCAAAGAATATGATATCTTGACCTCTTTGAATTCTTAGAAAGATCAGGAAGTCAGCTTGCAGCTTAACAAGATTACTTCAAAGGTACAAATAACCATGTATTTCATGGCAACTGTGTAGGGAGTCCATTAGAAAGCTCAGTTAAAGCTCATTTATATGCAGTTAAATGAAAGCAAATAAGCACTGTATTTAACAGGCAGAGTTAAATCCATTTTAAGACCAACTGAGGAAATACACATATATACATGTATACATATATATATATACAAGATAAAGCATTTTATAGATATATGATACAGATATATAATGATGTTTCAATAAAATGTGAATGAGCTATGTTTACACCAGTTGCAGTATGCACAGTTCTATACTTTCAGAATGGATTAGCACATAAAAAATATTACACCAATAAATAGTGGTTTTAAGATATAGCAGGTTTTGCATTACCTTCTGTTTTGATGTTGTATAGGATGATTCTATATTCTTCTTTCTCTTCAGGAATATGGTCATCCAGCAAGTGAACATACAATGTTGTATTCAGTGTCTCCTAATTATTTATTTGATAAATTAATTAGTTAATATTGTATAAGATAGAAGTATCGTGCAATTTGAACACCTATAAGACATGTAAAGTCAAGGTACTTAAAACTATAAATACCCTCCAGTTTGGAACTCCAAGAGCAAAGGAGAAAGTAAGTAATCAGATCAACATTTAAAGGCTGCTATAAAAGCCAAATAGCTTTGTCAGCTGAGTTCTAATTACTGTGTTTTCCTGTACCTCTTAGCTTTGCTTCTGGCCTTACCTCAGGGAAAAAGAGTACCCCAGAACTCTTGTCAAAATTTTGTTTTACATTATGCCCAACTATCTTCCACTCAACAGTCACATTTCCTAGTCCTGGGGCAGTTCTCACAACATGGAATTGTAGTTGTTCTCCTAAGAACAAAGAATAAGAAAAAATGTTGGAGGTTTCCTCTCTTACGTATCAATTATAAAAATGAGACACAAAAAACCATGCATAGCACTCAACATAATTTTTCCTGAAAGATGTTAGTACTTTTAATAGTGACTTCTACAGTAGTTATATAACACATTTATTTTTAATACCAAAACAAAATATCCAAACCTAAACATTCCTCCTGTTTCCTCTAGTTTTAGATCACTCTTGGAAAGAACTACCAAAATATGAGGAAAAGTGGTACAGATGAGTATTTTAGACAGCAAATGCCTATCAGAACATGCATAAACAGAAAAATACCTGTCTGTAAACTACACAAAATAGTTAATACTGAATCAACCAGCCATAACACAAATAATTTTCTACCATAGGAAAAAGCTAACAATTTTTAGTTTTCCCAATAAAATGTTCAAAACCAAATCATTTACTATAAGTTCTTGTATAATCAGTATCAATTGACCATGTACATTTATAAGAAGCGATTATGCTATTTTTCATATGAATAACATTCAGCTCAGTGAGCACTTTATATAAAAGGAGTAAAATCTTTAGAAATCTTTGGAAAAATAAGAAAAAAATACATAAGTTACCTGGAACAAAAATGAATATAAAATTGGAATAATTATATAGTTTATATAAAATTAAAATTTTAAAATATTAACAGGTGATATTAAGCCAGTGGAAAGTATTCAGGGCCACCATAACCTTCAGGAACAAGACAGTTTGTATTAATTCCTTGTGCTTATTAGCAGATTGCAGCTGACTTGGCAGGTGGATCAGAACTGTTAAGTGGAGAAATAAAGGAACGCATATGGTTGAGCAAAGCTTTTTTTTTTCTTTAAACTTAAAAGGTAATGCACATGTTACTGGACATCAAATTTCTGTTTAGGTAACTTTCCCTGCCCATGAATTTCTCTGTCAGAGAAATATGATAGTGTTATACCCTGAGATACCAGCAATGGCTGCTGAAAGGAATCACAATTAGCACTGTTTTTATCTTATGCAAGACTGCATCAAACCTGATATCAAACATGCAAAATGCCCTTTTAAAGCACCAGTTGGGTGCTCAGCCCTTGGGTCCATATCAATTATTATTGTTCTTTCTCAAATGCCATGACTGAGTGATGACAGCAAGATTACTACATTCCTAAATAATCTGCCATTGAAAAAGAAGAAACAGAAAATTTTAGAACAGCAGATTACTGAGGGAAGATGTGACTCTGTTTTTTCTGTGAGAATATTTTCTAGAAGATGTAAAGTCAGTTGTAAGTCACTGATAGATGAGATTTTCTTATGACTGCTGACAGGTGTGTGTGGTGAGCTTTGCATATGGTTCTGGAATACAGTTTAACTAAAAAAAAAAATTTGCTAACAGGAAGTTTGAAATGCAGTCCCAAGAGAGGCATGGCATGATCTTCAGAAAAAAGGAAAGCACAGATGATGATATATAAAACTGGAAATAATGTAGTCATCCTTTCCATTAATTTCATATAATGCTATTCTTGGAATAGTTAAAAATTCAAAGAAAGAAATGTGGTTAATCTCTGCTTGCTGGACTTTTCTGAACAGTGATACAAGTGAGTCATTATCAACAGAACTCACAGAGGCGGAAGCTGATGTTTAACAAATTGAATGTTAACAACAAAAAGAACCCACCTTCACGGCCAATAACAGATCTTGAGGCTGTCTGGAAGCTAACAACTCCTGCCACATTGTCACTTGCCAGAATAATTACTGTGACAGTGTCAAAACTGGGCAGAACCCGACTCCCTCCTTCAGTATGGACCAGGCTGATTATGATACTTTCGTCATCTTCTGGCTCTGGATCATCTAAAATGGTCAGTGTGACCACCTTTTTTGTTTCCCCTACAAGGAGAACATATTTATACTTATGCAAGCACACGGAAATCACCTTCGAAGAAGATTTAATCATCTCCTTTAGTAGGAAATATTTTTAAAAACATGAAATAAGACATAAAGCATATCTATATATTTACCTGTCTAGAAGTTACTGATTGACATTACAAGGTTTTGCTCAAGACTTATTGAAAATTTGAATGAGGCCAATGCAACTGTCAGATTATTAAATATACCATGTAGAAATTACCCCTGTAAATATATTTTCTGACACCTACAGTCCTTACTTGTGTTAAAAATTCTGAGTCAGAATGCAATACCATTGTTGCAAAGAAGAGTTACCAAGTACATAAGTTATCTGATGTACCATATACACAACTATGTACACTCAATTGGAATATATTTACTGGCCCAAGGAATGCATTGCAATTGGCTGTGATCATGTTAGTTCTTGTGTTCTGGACTATCAAAGAATGCTAATGTAAACAATAAACACAATCAATTGCCAGGCTTTGTAAGGAATCACCATTTATACACAATCCTATTGCTCAGTGCATGTGCTTAACTTGTGTTTTACGATGAGAACATAAGTTTAAAAGGTACACACATTTCCTTCTGCATTATCTTTCAAAATATTTTGAAAACAGTTTTTCCAAACATTTAACCACTAATGTGATTATATGTCAGCCTCCGAATCACTGCTGGAAAGTCCTCCTTTGAGTTCAGATGATTTATAAGCAAGCTACCATGCTAGAATCTTTACTAAACTCCCATACATTGCTTTCAAAGTAACTGTTCAATCAAATCAGATTTTGAAATTAAAAATGTATTTGTCATGCTTCATGGTACTTGAGTAATGTCTGCCACTGACTTGTTCATCCTCTTTGTATATTTTTTTAATATGCTGTTATGAAATCAATACAATCTCAGAATCTAAAAAGAAACACCCTGAAAAATTAGTGCTGTACTGACTGAAGGTTAACTACCAGTTAGGCCTGATTCTTACTTTCATTATCCTTGATACAAGCAACTACCTTCAGTGTTATTATTAATTATTTTTTCCATAAAAAGGTAACCTTCATAATGCACATTGCAATATTTCTGAAAAATATACCTAGATATTTGCTTTTCTTTTTTTTTTACTACCACTGTGTAGTTCTGCAACACAACTATAGGGACAACATTGCTGTGATTAAGCATTCTGAGCATTCAGGGAGGTTTGTCGTAAGAGTAAGATATTGTTTATCAAACATCCAGAGGGCTGAGTACATGTCTGGTTCTTTTTGCTTTTCTTTAGTTTGATAAAACAGAAGCCAGTGCAAAACCTTGCCTCACCTTCAGCAAACACCAGAATGTCACCAGCACCTACAAAATCCAAGTTTGGGGTGGCAGTTCCACCAACCACATTCCATTCCACTGTAACCTGTCCCAGGCTGCCTTCTGTCCTGTGTATCATGAGTTGCACGTTGGTCTGAGGACGTTCTTCTACTTCAATATACAGACCATCCTCTGTTGTATTGGGACTTATGCTGTAGATCTTGAACACTCCAAATGCATCTCCGTTCATCATTATGATAACTGTGGAAGTATTTGGCTGTCCTATAGTTGGTTGGTTTTTTAAGCTGGCTGTGATGTTCATTAATTCAACTTTCAAAAGGGAGATAGTGAACTTCTCATCCAGCTCTGGCAGACTGTCAGGGAGTATGGTGACTGTGAGATTTGCAAACTCTTCCCCTTCCTGCATTATGGCCCACTGACTTGTTACAGGCTCATAATCACTACCAGCAATGGCTTGTGTGCTAAAGAGAGCAGATGTACTGGTGATGTTTTTCTTGTAGGTCCAGAATCCTGAAGTGTTAGTTAATGGGCTGATGTCTGATGTCAGCCAAAGGCAGAGAGGAATCTCAGAGGCACTGGAAAATGTAAAGGCTGAACACACTTGTTCTTTTAGGCACTGAGTTGCACAGGCATACAGTGGGTCACTTGCTGCTGATACATTCACTCTGATTTTGGATGGCTGGTCAGGAATTCCTTGTACTGGAGACTCATAAAGGGCCAGGATATCCTGACCTTGCTCAATGGCAAGAGCCACCACATCAGTCTCTGAAGTGCCGTAAAATATCTGCAGCTGACCAAACTTTCCCCCACTAAAAGATTAAAATACAGAAGTAATGTTAGTTGATGAAGTATGCCTTATACTCTCTATGTTTCTGGTTTAATAATAACAGTATTAACAGAATAACAGTAAAAAAAACCCAAACAACTGACTGGCTCTTTCTGAATTGCTGGGAAGTTCCAAATAACTAATTGAAGTGGATTCCCTTGAAGCTAGTACTAGAATAACTGAGCTATTATTTTTTCTATATAGAAAGTTTGATTATTTAGAGCTTGAGTAGTAGCCTGTTAAGAATGCATGTTTGCAAACACTTGTTTCCAGGAATTAATTTAGTCTTAGGGCTGGCAATGAAAAAAAACCCTGTGCTGCTCAACCTTGTCATCTTTCCTCCTGAGTGTCCTCAGGATATCATATCACATGAATGAAACCTCTTTTCCTTTTCTTGTTTCATTCCATCTCACAAGGTGTTGAGTACTTTTGTCCTCCAGTTTAAAACACAGGAGCAGACCACTGGCATATTTAAAGGACTGGATAATTAAATAGGCAAAAATGAAACTTCCAGAATGCTGTGTACATGAGGTTTGCATTGTAAATTAAAATATATATTACATTTAAGTATTTTGTGTATATTTCTAAGAACCAGACATCTAGCTCAAAAACACTGCATATAAAATAAAGATGTGTTGAGCTGGCAGATCAAGAAACTGATGCAAGTATTTATAAAAGAGGAGAATGGCGTTTGAAATCATAGCCAAAACAAACAAACAAACAAACAAGCAAAAAGAAAAAGCAATTTATATAAATAAAGCAAACATTATACAAACCTTCGCCTGACTGTTATATTTGCAAGCAAATTTCTTTCTAGTGGCTCCTGAATTCGATATAAGGACTGATGAAAGAAAACTGTGCCATAAGGATTATCATTGGCAGGTATTATAACATTTGCCACTCCATCTACCCCAATAGCACCACCATTGGAGGCCTGAGTTAATTCTACACGGACAATCTCAAAAAGAAAAAAAAAAAAAAAAAGAAAAGAAAAGAAAAAGAAATAATGCAGCCAAACAATTTTCAGTATTTCTAATAATAATCACAAGCAAAGCAAAATCTGAAACTTCTTTCACCTTCCTACCAGAACACTCCTCGTTTTTCTTCGCAAAAATTCATATAACGAGTTAAAACTCTTGTTTTCAGTACTGGAGACAGATGTAACTGCCTTACTTACTTCTTCTATTTCTGGAACATCATCAGCCAAGATTTCCAGCAGCAGCATCTGAATGGCTTCCCCAGGGGCAAAAGTGATGTTACCCCAGGCGACCCGCAGGTCCGCATCGGCAGGTTGCCCGTCAATGGTAGCAACCCACTCAACAGTAACATTACCCAGAGTCCCAGCATTGCGGATTATTGGCAGATTTATGGTGACTGACCCAAATTCAGGTTCCTCCACAGTGAATTCAGTAATCTGAAAAACTGAAGGACAGCACAGAGAGGTATATTTCATTAGCAATGAAACAATGAAAGTGAATGTGGAATACATAGTTCTGTTTCACTTGGTGATATTTCATTAGCAATGAAACAATGAAAGTGAATGTGGAATACATAGTTCTGTTTCACTTGGTGGCGTTTCATTGCACAGGAGACTCAGTTTTTATTGAAAGTAAATGTTGTATGTTAATATTTTCTTGTACAGGGAAAATAAGTGTGAAAATTAAGCCCCCATCCAAAAACTTTATTTCTACATAACCATAGTTTGGGCTATACCTAAGCTCTCAGAAGAAGATTTCATTATTATTCCCACAAAGGAAAATCTTGAGTAGATTTCAGGTCACTTACTGAAAGAAATAAGTCAAGGCATTCCACCTAAAGTTGTTTCAGGTAGAAGTCTTCCTTGTACTTAACTTTTAGGATTTAAGAATTAAGTTAATTAAATGTCCATCTAGGATTATTTATTTTTGATGTTTTTTCTTTCTTTTCTCTACCTTCTTCTACCAATTAAGGGGAACACAAGTAATTAAGAGGGTACCAAAGGGACAAAAGGGTAAGTCAAAGGAGAAGGCAGGGGAAAAACAAGACCAAAAAACACATGACAATGAAAAAAGGATTTCTAAAATATCCTGAATTTTTTTTAATTTACAAAACTCTTCTCAAAACCTGTGTAATAAAATTGATTTTGGAAAGTATACACAATTAATTTTATTTGTAACATCAAGCAGAAGAAAAAAAATTAGTACTCAACAGAAAATAAGAGAATGTAATTTAATTTCTCTTCATATTTTTTGGTTTATCCAGATTTTAAAATCTGCTTTGGCTAATTATCTATCTATCTAGTAAAACAAAGATACCAAAATATTTAAACAGCAGATAGTAGAATGCAGATTTTTCTTTAAGCGTATGAAGAAATGCAGCACTTAGAATAGGTAAAAAATAAATAAGTAAACTAAAATGCATCGATGCATCTTCCAAAATCTTGTATCAACTGATTAAGAAATACAATTTTATTATATAAAAGCACCATTACTCCTTAATTACATGTTTATATTTAGTTTATCTTATCTTTCCTTTACTGTCTTCATCCAGGGTTCCTCTTTGTCTGCTGAAAGTTTTTATTCTGTTGCCAAGTAACAGCTCATGCACAAATCTGCAATAAAAATGTTCACAGAAGAGAGAAAATATGCAAATAAGACTCATTTACCAAAGGATCCAAAAGGGTCATCAGAAGCCTCAATAATTATGATTGCCTTAGTCAAAGATCCAAGCAAGGCTCCTCCTGTTGTTTGATTCAGCAGCTGAACATAAAACGACTCCTCAACTTCAGGGTTGATATCATTAATTATATAAATTGGCACAGCTTTACTCGTTTCTCCTTCTAGTAAGACAACATCTGATGAGGCTACACTGTAGTCCTCGCCTAGATTTGTAGATGAAAAAAACCCAAAACAATTAAAACCACAGAATAATAATATTAAATGGTTCATTCTTCTAACATCCTCACTAATACTTCTCCTATGGCTTACATATGAATCCTTCCATGTTTTTATATTTTATTTTGCAGTTTTTTTCCTCTATTTTCAGACCCAGACAACACAGTCCTTTTTATTTCCCACTGGATTAAAACAAAAGTTGTCTTGGCCACAACAGAGTTTGCACTATGAGACCAAGGGCTAGTTACAAAAGGTCCATTATTGTCTTCCATTGACAAGGTCACACCATCAAGGGGTTTCTGTCTTTGATTTCTAATTGCTTTCTGGCTTTCCAAGATAAAAGTGAACAAAAGCACCTTTGTCAAAATAGATTGCAGTACAGGGCACGTTTTGTGTTTGGACCTCACTCTGAGCAAATTTGTCTCTGAGAATGTGCAGAGGAACAACTCTGATACACTAAATAATGGTTCTGCTTCAGAAACTAATTGGAAGCAAACTCCAACAGCAATCTAGCTACACATTTCTTTATAAAAGTCTGTTACATAAAAAGTAAACTAAAATAACACTTCTCAGATCATCTACACACACCTATTCAGGTGGATTTCTGTAGTGGGTTTTATTTATAACTTCCTAAGTGGTTTTGGCTCTGCACACTCCATAAGTTTGCTCCTTTCTTTATGTGCTTTCTTTCTAGCAGGGACCAACTGGAGAACCTAGCCTTCCATTTTTAGAAGTTCAAAGTCTTCTTTGGTTTTCATGGATTTTTGTCTGTTTGTTTTACAGCTGAGTCCCCAGCTATCACTTCCTCTTCAATAAGCTCACCTTAATAATGTGTGGTGAGTTTAAATATGTAGATAAGGACTATTCAGTACACAACTATAGTATTTTCAAATTTATTTTCTCTTTTTAAAAGATGATGCATGGACTCTTCCACAGGGCTTGGGTTCCTTTTCCCTAAGCAAAGTCACTAAATGTCTTACTACGTTTTTTTTTTTTTTTACTTGACACATAATACTGCATTCAATGCACTTTTTTTTTGTTTTTACTGCTTAAAGTGTAAAGTTTCCACTTTAACATAGACTGCACATTTCTGTTGTTCTGATTTCTTACCAGCTGTTGCAGTTATTGGCATAGCTTTAAATTTCACAGAAACATCTGCAAATATCCCCCCAGTTCTGGTCACATTAATGATTGGTCCAACATAATTTTCAGCAACTCGCACAATTGAAGCTGAAAGCTGAAGTGTTCCAAAAGCATCATCATTGGCATTGATAATTACATGTGCTATTGTCTCACTCACTAATCCAAGTCGAGGAGAATTTTCAACTGAAACACAAAAAAAACAGTGAAGGTGTGCCTGAGATGCTCACTGTCAATGATTGTAGAATTCAAAGACATACATGAGTTTTGTGGTTAGCTGCCAATAGCTTTCAACAAAATTATATTCTTTAGGAATGGACAAAATATAATTAATAAAATAAAAAGTTTTGGTGGGTGAACTATATTTTGGCAGAAAAATCCATTTTTAATAACTTATTATTCTACCCTGCTGTGAAGCATATAAGCCATAATATTGTGGGTTTTTTAAGAGACAAGGTAATGTGAAATAATTTGTTTATTTATCTAGTTAACTATAAGGCCAGTCGGAAGATTAACACAAGTCAGAAGAAATTAATTTTAACACTTGCTGTGAAAAAATATAAATAAAATTCCACGAATTACATTTGAGGTTTCCCTTAGCATCAAGATTAATATTCTGGGAGGGCAGCAATTAAGAGATGCCAAGAAGCTCTGAAGCACAAATCACACTGTGGTGAACCGAATGCATCTGAATGATTGATGAAGCAAACATTTTAAAAAAGCAAAATGTGCCCACTTTTTAAAATTCTGCACCACTTTTTAAAAAAATATATTTTTTTGTCTTTCAGTAAACAAAAATAGGCCAGTTATTTCCTAATACTTTACAGAAATTAGACTAGATGAACAGTTATTAGTGCACAACACTAATAGAGTAACATATTTAGCATGAAAGACCTTGCATAAGGCAATGCAAAAGAGATAAGGAAATGTTTGTGTATCCCTGAAAAAATACAGTGCTAAAGGAAATGTATCCCAACAGCATACAAGGCTGACAAGCCAAAGACTTCTTAACTATACAGAGTTTGGCAGAAGTAAAATTTTTATCATTTAACTTGTTGTATTTTATCCCATTAAATATAAACACTACCCTTCATATTTAAGTTGTAGCTTTTACATAGGTAAGATACTTACTTGGCCGATCCTGTACTTTCTCAATCAAAACAATATTGCTTAGCTCCACAAAAACAGATTCTGACCTCTCAGGATCATCATCATCCAAAATAGGCAAAGATATTGTGGCCTCACTTTCATTGGCTGTGAAGATCACATAACCTGTAATGGGTATATAATCTTTTTCCTCTGTTGCTCTAACAACATCAAGTGGAAGGAAGGATAACTTTTCATCATCTCCAACAGTCCTGTATGTTACCAGCACTGTACCCATCAGACCTCCATGCCTTATTATGGTCAGGGAGATATTTTTTGTTTCTTCCTCAACTTTTATTGGTCTGTTTTGCTCAGAAAACACGAAGACTCCGTACGGATCATCATTAGCTAAAATAGTTAGTGTTGCATTAGTTTGGTTTCCAAGGCGACCGCTGGAGACATTGATGATCAAAACTGAAAACACCTCATCCAACTCAGGAACTTCATCAGGAGAAATCTGCACTGTAATATTTGCTCTTGCTTGGCCAACATCAAACGTTATATTTCCATCTGTGGAGATCAAGTCTTTGGCAAAATCACAGGCTACAATCCAATGCAGAGTCACCTGGGACAAGGCCCCATGAGTTCTTACAACCTAAGTGAAAAATAGAAAGATCTGCCTAATTTTGTTCTACGGGAAGAAAAACATAAAAGGACGAGGCAGAGTTAAGACAATGACATAATGGATTAAAATAAATTTGTGTTTCTAAAAAACAGTGCAATCTTTATTGCCTCAGCTTTGCTGTATTCATTGTTATCATCCACACTGTTATTTTGAGACAGTGGCACCTCAAATGTAAACAAGTAGAAATAGTTTTAAACCTGTGGATATTATTATTGCACCATTTTTACTTCAAGCTGAATGATACACATTACGAAACACAGAATGAAATGGAAAAACAGATGTGCACGATTAAGGTTGTTATAAAAACTACAGAGTTATAGCAAAACCACTGCAGAACATCTAGTGAAAACAGACAGAAAAGTGGACTTCACATAAATATGAGACTTGAAGCTTTCTAACCTGCAGCACAACACTGCTATCTCCATCTTCAGGCTCAGTTCCATTTACAGAGAGTGACTCAGTACTGAACTCAAACACACCATGGGCGTCATCAGAAGCCTCAATAGTCACAAGGATGTGGGATGCAATTCCCAAGCTAGCTGTTAAGTGCAAGTTCCAAAAAGAGTTATTTTTTTTCCTAGCTTCTCTTCTTTCATGAAACAAAACAGCTAAAGAAACAGATTTTTTAAAAAATAAATAAAATACATGGGAAAGCATGACTGCAGTAGCCGTGCTGGTCTTGATTTGGGGTTTTTTGTTTTTTTTTTAAATGCATGATCTTTCAACAATGCAGTCCTGGCAGCCCTTCTATGGAACTATGCAACAGGATAGGAATATATTAAGGGAGGAACAGAAAGAAAATTACAGGCTTAATGAATGAAAATGGACCAGAACTTTGGATGGTGGCAATTACATGGTAAACCACAATGTAAGCAGATAGATGAATGCAGGTCTCATCCTAACATAAGATGGAAAGAAAAGCAAAATAAAAAACATGTTGGTAATCCTACTATTGAAAAGATTGTCTTGGGTGAGATAGCTTGCTGCTGAGAGATTAAGAGTCTGGCACTTAAGAAAACAAAAAAAACCCAGGAAAATACAAAAAGTGGATAAATCACATTTTTTCTCTCAGACTCAAACTTAAAATCCTTGCAATTGCAAACAAAATTGAAAATTAGGCTGTCATGGGGAATAAATTATCCAGTTTAGATGATGGACGCTCACTTCATATTTTTAGGTCATTTGGATGCAATTTGAAGTCCTGTATGATTAGAGTTTTCCTTCCAATTTCATGTTATCTCTGTACCTAGTATTTTTTTTCAATTCTCTCAGTATTAAATTATCTTTGTTTTCTGGATGTTATGACACAAACTCAAACAAAAGAAATTAAAAACAATCAAAACAGTCCTTTAAAAAAATCTAACTTGCTTGCTTTTAGTAGCATTTTTGACACATATAATACCTTGATAGCAGAGAATCAAGGTAATATAAAGCACATACCAAAGCATACAAACAGATAATTTTTAAATTATCTTCAAGTTAAAATTTTTCTTTTTTTTTTTTCTTCTCTCCAGAAAGTGCAACAATTTTCAAAGACTGATTTTGCAACTGTGCTTCTCTCATGTCTACTGTTTTTTATAACAATATAGTTTAGATGGTTTATTACTTTCTGTGCTACTCTAAGTACTGACTGCTATTGAAATTACATCTTAATTAAAATGAAAAAGAATATTATGACAGAACTGTATGAGAAAACTAAAACCACCTATAGCCACCAGTTAAGTAACACTATGACAAGCTGTGTCAGTACAGTAATTTATGAGGAACATTAAAGTTAGCAATAAAAAGCAGGATTAATCAAAAATGCTTACCATGTTGATGGACAGTTGGAAGGAAGAAATCCATGTTCCCATCACCACTACCACTGTCATCATTTCTAAAGAGCTCAGCAACTTTAAGATGACAGACATACAGATATATACACATATATACATTTAGAAATAAAGAGAAGCAGAAAGTAATTTAAACATTTCTGGACAACACAAAAAGAGAGGGAAGTATTCTAGGAAGGCATAAATATTGAATAAGAAAGTATACAGGATTTCTGATAAAGGCCAGAAAAATTACTGTAAATGTCAACTCTTATTTAATTTATGACATTGGAAATAGCAACAGGAGGAAAGAAGGAAAGAAAACAGACACATTTCTGTTTTCTCTTTTCTTCATTTCCCTTCATGTGTCCCCTCTTTGTATTTCTCCTTCCTCACTTCTAGGTCTGAGATCTAACTGAGATCTGTCATAGAGAAACTGGAAATGTGAATGAAAAAAACCATCCAAAAAAACCCCCAGAACAATCCACAAAACAAAACTACAACCAAAACCCAGGGGCTAGAACCCCCAAAATTCTCTTATTGTAATATTTTCTCAAAAAGCTCAAATGCATCAGAGTTGGAAAAATCTGCAGAAAATTTAACTTGTGAGGACTCTACCATAAATGCTGTGCTTGCAGTGGTGTTGGAAAGGCTCATAAAAGTGGTTTTCTTAAAAGAGGTGTTGTTTAGTGTATTAATAAAGTTTGCTGTAAGATTTCTGAGAAAAAAAAAATTAAAGATAGAAGTTCATCTCACAAAACATTTATTTGACAAAAAAATCCACATGAATAAAAGGTCAGAAGTTTCTCTGAGAAGAATCACTGTTTTGCACTATAGTTCAACAGTGCACCATAGACCTTCAAGATAATATTACCTAACTTTCCAGAAGAAATCACATTTGCATTGCTGGATTGATGAAAAAAAAAAAATCCAAAACCTCAGCCATTAAAGAAGTCACTTTATGGCTGCCAACATTCCTAATTACTTTTTTTCCCAGCTCTATAAGCTTGCTTAGAAGCTTTCTCAAACAGAAAAAAACTCTTCAAGGCCTAAGTGGTTTTATGTGGCAAGAACACTGATGCTTGGTGTCCCTGGTGAAACTTAAATCTCATATTGGAATTTCCTTGAAGTGTTTTTCTCAGATAAACTCCCTGAGCCTCTCAACACCCACAGTCTCCTACTGCTCTTATCCATCTGAATATGTTATGAGCCAGTATATCCTGATTCCTCTGATTTTATGGAATCATGGAATCATTTTGGTTGGAAAAGACCCTTAAGATCATTCAAATGAACAGAGAAAGAACTCACTTCAGCTTTTTATTCTTTAAAATTTTATAAATATTGAAAAAAAAATTTAAATTGTTTTAATTTTCATAACCAACTATGAAACTGTGTAAAGTGATAAAGCAGCAACTGCCTTTAAATGACCTAATGCATGGCAAAAACTCAGTTTCTTTGAGATCTGGTAGATTCCAGCAATGATTAAAAAAAATATCTGAAGAATAATGCTTTCTTAAGAAGCTCTCTGAGTGATGTGGGTGTGTTTGTCTTCAGAAATAACATGGAAGTAGTACATCTCAGAAATGTAAGATTTTAATGGATGAGTAGAGATAATGAAAATACAACCAGTGGATTGATGTATGTGCCTTACCTCCTCCCTCTGGATTCAACAGCTCCACTTTAAAAGTTTTCTCTAATTCAGGTATAGAATTATCAGTGATGTTTACAGTAATGTACTTGAATCTTTCTCCTGGCTGAAATTCCAGTGTGCCCACAACAGCCTGCAATATGAAAGTTCTTCACATTTTTGTTCAAGTCTAATGTTTTAATATGAATGAAATGAATAGGATTTTGACTCTCTTTGCAAAACATCTATTTTCCTTCACTTAAGCTTTAAAAAAACCCTGCAGTTATGACAATATAATTATGAGAAAAAGGCATCTAAAATCACGAAATTATGAGCATCTGCATTCATCTACGTTTTTCTGCACAATTATCTGACAAGCAAGCACAGATATGTACAGGTTATTTTGCTGAGAACAGAACAACTCCTAGCATGTACAAACAATCTCAACATGTACATGCACCTGAATGCTCACACAGTTTGACATACTCACCAATAACAGCAAATATCCTAACACCATTCATAGAAGGGAGGTAAAAGTCACATAATACAAGATTTTACAGTGAATATTACTCATTCATTTACTACATTACCATAAAGAATCACAGCTGGGCTGAAATACTCAAGCTGAAACCTATCTCCTTGACAAATAGCTCCTACTAAATTCTAAAATAATTACACACC
This sequence comes from Calypte anna, assembly GCF_003957555.1. Classification (NCBI taxonomy): domain Eukaryota; kingdom Metazoa; phylum Chordata; class Aves; order Apodiformes; family Trochilidae; genus Calypte; species Calypte anna. The sequence continues at coordinate 70,884,926 of NC_044274.1, read as the reverse complement.
TTGGTAATGGCCATACCTGATAATCTTTAGGACTGAAAGCTGTAAGTGGCACTGTTCTATATTCCACCAGAACTGTTCCAAGAAGGCCTTGAGCACGAACTACCAGCAGTTTGATGTCTCCAGCTTCTTCTTGAGTAGTAACATGTGGCACAGCAGAGGCTGGCAGAATCATTTCATCACCTGGCTGAGGAGGTGGTCCCACAGAGAACTGTAGCAGACCTGGCAGATAAGAAGTAAGATTTACGTGGATTCTCACACAACATTTAAATTACAAGAATAATTATTAATACTAGTAATAATTATTAATATTAATTATTAACAACGTTTATATTTAATACTTCTGATATTAAAAAACAATTATCAATATTCTCTTAGGACTCAGCCATGCTGTTTTCAGGGATGTGGTGGGTACCTTTGCCTCTGACTGCTCTATATACCAGTCTTAGAATAAATTCAGCTCTTCTCAAAATACCCTCAATAGGTAACAGCACATATATAATAAGCATGAAAAATGTCTCTCTCAACTGAGAAAAATTTGCACATGACCAACTACATGCAACCTTAACAGCCCTCAGAAGGGAACCATTGCCTGCTTGGTCAGGACAGCTGTAAGGCTTATTTTGTAATATTCTCAAGAACAGGTATTTCAGCTTTCATTTTTGTGTAAGAATTATGTTTTTATGAATTAATCTCAAGTTAGATAAAGTAAATTGTTTCCATTGCTTCCTCAGTTGTCAAGGCTAAGCAAAGTTTTTATCTGGTGAGCTGGAACTAGACAATTATTTGCAACAAGACTGAATTATCTCCATCACTGTTACCATATGGGTGGTCACTGGCTTTGATGCTGATATCTGTAGTTTCCTTTTCTGGATCTATACTTGCTCCACTGGTAGGAGTTGAACCTAATTTTCCATCTCCAGACACTGCAGAGACTAATGTCACACGGAAATACTCATTTAGCTCCGGAATGTCATCATCAATAACATGCAAATTTAAGACCTAGAGAAGGACCAAATCATGGAGAAATCAAGCCATGCAAGACACATCACTTCTGAGCTTCACAACCCTGATAAACTCATCAAATTCTCTGACTAGTCAGTCTGCTGTGTAGTTCTGAAAGTAATACAGACCACATTTTTTGTTCTCCAGGTAATGTAACCTAACTTCTGGGCTAGTATTTTATGTCTAGAACATGCATTCCAAAAACAACTTCAGTAAGTTACTTCAGAGATGGTAGGCACATTTTCTTAAGGCCTCCAAATTCAATAAAAATATAACCAAGCAAGCAATATCTTAACATAAGCATAGTTTACACTGTGTTTATTGAAAATGAAATGTCTGACATATTTCAAAATCTTGAAGAAATTGTGCTTCTGAGGAGACATTGCAGAGATTGATCCAATTTAGAGAGCAAGAACAGGCAATTTTATGCTCCCCTGATACTTGAGATGGCAGATCATACTATTAATTACCTCTCTCTCTGCAGAGGCTAGGATATTCACCTCAGACAATTCCAGCTTTCTATTTATTTCCATACAATTAGACAAACCAGTAGAAGAAAGGGATTAGGCAGTAAATTTTATTTCCAGCCATGGAAATTAGTAACTTGCAAACATCAGTGGAGTCTCTTAGGATATCTCACCCAACAAACAATTGCTTCCAGTCTGTTTCCTAAGACCATTCCCATCAAGTTCTCCATATGCTGACAATAAATTGGACCATGCAGCAGTGCAGCAAGAAGATATACCAACCCCTTTCTGCCACTAGATGGAATAAGGAAGGCCTCATCCATTCTTCCAGACTTTAAAACTTTGGACACTGTTGCTTTATATGACTGGATGCAATGCAGCAATATGATCCAATGAAGAGTTGAAGCTGAATAAACAGTGCCATGAACAAACTATTTTCATATATCAGAAGCTTTTGCCAAGCTCTACTCACTCACACTGTTTAAGTGGGACCAGATCCCACTGGGAGCCACTGGGATCCTTTCAAATGGTGTCAATGGGTTTCAGTCAGTAAAAGTGGAACTGAGGACAACATTTTCCACCAACAATTCAACCTTTCTATTTTACAAACACTAACAGAAAAGAGACATTAACTTTCTACAGCATTGTAGTCCCATAGCTCTTCTTCAACTTGTTGTGAAATTCATGTGCTGTGGGTCAGGTTTGAATTCATAGATTAAACAAAAGGGACAGAACGTGGCTAGCAGCTGTTGCAAGACACTTGGTTGCAGCAGTGAGCTTTACATCTGCACATTTTAATTGATGTGAAGACAAATCTGAGCTGCAAAACTTAGATCAAAAAGTGATCCCTTTCCACTTTCAACAGTAGCTGCAACTCATTGTTATAGCCCAGGACTATCTGCACACAAAATACCTGCAGATCTGTAAGCACCCATTATATCACTTTTTAGTTGTCAGGGATGAGAAAAAACACTACAAAATATAACAAAAGCCTAGAGAAGGAAAGACTCCCGAGCATGAAAACTGGTCAAGCATCCTCAGAAGGTATTTTCCAGCAGGTTTTCAAAGGACAGGATGAATAGTTAATAGGAAGGTAGGGTTTACCTCTGATCTCTGCCAAGGAAGAAACGTGATAGTGCCACTGCTGTTAGAAAAATCGGTAACAGAGTAATTAATGCCAGTGGAATCAACCTGTGAGATAATGTAATTTATATACACATAGTCAAGGGCTCCCCTCGTACGCTCCACGACACAAGAGATGGTGGAACCCTCCTCAGCAGCCTGGAAGAAAGCAAGAAATTGAAATGTTTGTCATTATCAAAGTCAATTGAAGTAGTAAATGCAGAACATGGAATTCTCTAAAGCTAGGGCCATGTTAAGGTAAAAAAAAGAAAAAAGAAAAAAGAAAAAAAAAATCATGTTACTTTCAGCATTTTTGGAGTAATAGGAAAGTGAAATTGACTTTGGTGGTGGTCAGAATAATCTTAGTGCAATATTAGACTCAAGTATCTCCTGGAGGATCCTAAAGGTAAGCCAGTAACACACACTGCTGTTTGATGTGGACACAATCTCTTCCCCCAAACTACATGTAAAAGAATGAATCAATATGCTTGAAATGTGGACTTCAAAAGCAGACAAAACTATTGTGCCATATTGATGTCATTTAGTTTAATTTTCAGTTGCAATTAATTAGTAGTAACTTAAAGTATTTGGATTCCATTTCTCCACAACTGGAAACAATCCAGAAAATAAAAAAGATATATTAAAATGAAAATGTACTATGATTATTCAGGGAAGCTGAAAAATTTACTGTTCTACAGTCCTCTTTACAATTCATCCCTGACAGACAACAAGACTTCAGCAGCAACAATTTCACATATTTGGAACCAAGAAGGCACTGATTCTGACGTATTTCAGAAATGTCTGATGTAATTCAGAAAATTATGATTATAACACACTTCATGAAATTATTTTTACATGAAAATTGCTAAAGCCATGTCAAGCATTAGATAAATTTCAAAGCTGCTGCATAACTTGGTGCAGATACTGCAAGTGCTCTCAGCTGCCTGGGAGACAGATAAACACACAAAGCAATTGAACTACTGATAACACAGTGCCTGTGTTCCTGGACCATCACTGAGAGCCTTAATACTTCCATGGTGAAATGGGCATAAGATAAGTGCAAAACAATTAACATGGCATATAAATTTTTAATTTTGCTTCATGGTTGGGTGATGATCTGTGGCATCACAGTATTATCAGTGGTATTTGAAACTGAAGGAATCCATTATCAGAGCATACGGCAAGCACAGAGAAAGCAAACTGAACCAAACTGAAACACAGCATTACTCAGGCAAAGTGGTTGCCTTCAAATATTTCATAAGCCCTTTGGTTATAAAGAATGTAATTAAAAGCTCATGCCAGTTCCCAAATTCAAAAGAATTCTGAAGTTTCTTTTCAAAAATAAACCAAGAGAAACAGGTATCATGACCTGTAGCAAAACACTTTCAAAAGCATCATGTAACACAGAAAGAGGAAATAAAAATCTTTGAAATTATCCATTCTCGAAACAAAACAAAACAAAAAAAAACCATTGGATCTTGCACTTGAATGGGTAACTCACTCTTAGATGCGACAGAATGAAAAAAATTCTTCTACAAAAATTTAAGCCTTAATCTTCAGTTTGTGTAACAGAATATGTTTTCTCAAAAAAATGCCATTGCAAATGCCATAAAAACTACAGCTGTATTAATGGTGCTTATATATCTCCAAATTCTAGAAGAACTTTCCTTAACTACAAGTATTAACAATATCAAATTAAGGGCCTGTGTAGGCCAATTGGTCCAGTCACTAATTTTTCTGCGTGCAAAACTTTACTTATTATTTTTCTTATGAAAACCTTACCTCAGGGATACATGCTCCAGTGAAACCAAATAAACCATTAGCATTATCACTTTTCTGGATTCTTAATCTTGCTGTGGTGTTTTCCTGTGAAATCCGAGCTCCACCACGCACAGAAATGAGCTTTAGGATGAATAACTCCTCTCCTTCTTCCTCTTTGTCATCCTTTGCAGACACAATGAATGATTTATTGGTCTCTCCTTGACGATACTCCAAATACCCAGAGACAGGGTGGACATCATTCTTTGCAGGAGCTGCATGGAGTTCATAGATCTCTGCTTGTGTCAGTTTGCGCTCGTAAAGCCTCACATCCTGCATCAGCCCTGTGTACCTACTGCTGCCACTGATTCCTGCTCCAATTCTCACTATTCCGGGACCTGAGAAGGAAATTACAAGTTTTCTCATATTATTACATTTCTTCAAGGCAATAAATCTGCAGCTCAGTAGCTGTATTGTAAATAAAAAATAAATAAATAAATGAAAATTTAGTAAATTCTTTATTGTCCCTGAAATAGAAATCCCATTGCCTTGAAACATGTCAGGATGTTCCTTGAGCCTCATCTCAGTGTTAAGGGTAGACCATAATACAACAAATAATTCCATCCTTGATTCTTCAGGTTTTTCATCCTACTAGCTCTACCAGTACACTGTCATCAGCTCATATTTTAGTGAGGCTGGAGAATGTCTATCTTTTCATTAGACATTTCCAGAACACAAATGCAAACCCCCTCAGCTTTTTGTTTCTCTCTCTCTCACGAAACCAGATCCATTCTGGAGATATCATCACTGCATCATCCATCTGCTTTTCCCCTAATGCAATGAGAAGGTGGAATTTAGAAAAGCACACCAAGTTCCAAATGCTTTTTATAACAGCATTAATAATTCCCTGTCTCCAAACAATTATCTCATTCAGCAAACCACAGGACCACAGCTGCCTTTTTCACAAATACTAAGCTGGTAGCTCATACTAATTCCTATGCTGCTAAAATATATAAATATCTCTTCTTCCCAGCTGCTTGCTGCTTTTGGAAGAAATTGCTCTTGAATGTACTGGCATACACAGGACACTGAGTGTCAGTTCTAGAGATAAGCAACCACACCAAGTGATAATGGTCCCAGAGAACCAGGTAGAGGATGGTGAGAAAAACTCAGCTGTGCTCACTGCTTGTGCAGTGTCCTGTATCAAATGCAGAGAGATTAAATCCTTAATTTATACTCCAGACAGAGAATATGTCATCCCCACTAATACAGAAAATTTACAGTGACTCGCACATACCCTTCTAGCAACAAAAGCATTATTGCATTTCACACATCTTTGTTTTAGAAACTGAGGTGCAGAAAACCCCTTCCTCAGCTACAGTTGTGCAGGCCTAATGGAAATTTCTAATTTCAGAGGCTCTGTTTTTTTACAGTGGGCAAATTTAATTCTCAGACTTACACCACTGGAAATTCACAGGCAGAAAGAAAACAGTTTGCTATTCAATTAATGAAATCTCCACTCTTCTCAATCTCAGACATACATATTTGTGTACATATGCATGTAAACGTATACACATTTAACGTCACTGTATGCCTTTTGATTCTCCTTCTTTGATTACAGAAAAGAGATTGTATTCAAGAACTTGATAATCATTCACTACCTATCCCCAGCAAAGATAGCATAAAGCTGGAGAAGAGGAAGAAAAGGGTGGGGATGATGTCCATGAAAAGAAAAGTACAATGAAGACTGGAAAATGCAGAAGAATGAGTAAATATATATATGTGTGTTCTGCACAGGTAATAACATGGCTCTATAATGGTATTCTTCTGATATTTCTCTTGTGATTGATACGTTAGTTCAGAGAGAATGTCCATAATGGTTACCTATAAATGGTAAAATGAAGAACAGATGCTCATGTTCCCTGAAACACTATTGAACTTATGTGTATGGCATAAATTTCATACAACACATAAATACCTACTTCAGTAAATCTACATCCTGAAAATTCTATTGATGACAAGATATTGGCTTAGCTGCAACATTATACACAACTAGAAATAAAGTCAGTACTATATTTTGTTTTAGAAACTGAAGAAAAAAGTCCTTTCTCAGCTATAATGATGCGAATCTTATGGAAATTAATAAACACAATATGACTATAAAACACAAATGACTATTTATATATGATAAGAATAAAGATATTAATATAATTATAAGCAATTCATATATTATCAAATACTGCAACCCAATCTCTGCTACAATTATGAACTTTTTTGGACTTTCCTACTTCTAAGTTCCATAAATTCTGAATTTCTATGAATTCCCCTCAATTAAGTAACCAGACATAATAATTCCTGCATACATTGGTATCTTGTATACACTTGTCAAGGAGCTAGACTCCTCTATATATTGCAGCGCTCTACATATGGAGAAAAACAATGTAGGCTATTGGCTCACCATCAGCAATTGCTTCTCCTTTAAGGCTTTTTATTCCTCCTATAACTGGAACTCCATCCATGTAAAATTCAATTATACTTTCATCCAGAGTAATCAGAAGGTGAAGCCAAGTATTTTCATCCAGATATTTCAGGACTGTTACTTTTGCCATGTATGTCATATTAGATCCTAGTGCTGTATAATGAAGCCCTATAGAAACATGTGAATAATTTGTCTGGATTTTCACACCATAATATAAGGTCCCATCATCATCGTCCTTTTCAACTATATAACCATCAGTACTGATGTTAGGAATTAGCCACGCTGAAAAAGTAAAATTGGTTAATGCAGCATTTCCATTGTGTGGATATTGAGGATCAATAACCCCAAATGCATCCTCTTCTCCACTGAAATAAAGAACATCTGTTCCACTGTGATGGCGCCTCATGTGAGGCTGAGATTGAACAGAACTTGGGAAGGATCCCAGCAACAAGAAGTCTACCATTGATGGAAGTCCAGCTTGGAAAGTACCAGACAGTATTTCCCAACCTAAACGAACCACACCAAAGGTGCCTTGCTGTCTCCAGATGGTGAAGTCTGTAATGTAGGAAAGATCATCTTCAGAAAGAACATCTTCTGCTATTTCTCTGTCCTGGCTCTCTGGATCTATAACAAAGACTCCAAAAGGGTCATCATTGAACGGGATCATCACAGTCACAGTCAGATTTGTTTCAGATAGCTGACCACCAGGACCAGGAGTCCCACCTACACAACAGAAGTTACAGTAAAAATTAATGGTCAGTGTCAAAGCAACACAGTATGAAAATGTTTCTAGGTACTTAAAGATTTTTAATTAGATATGTTTCTAAATGGGTTTAAATTTTCTTTAAAGAGCCTCTCAACTCTGAGAAAATAGTCTGATTTAAGCATTACATGATTTAACTGCATTGTTTCCAAAACATTATAGTGATAATTTTCATTATTTCATATAATTTCAATATAGTGATAATTTTTCATAATTTTCATAATAAAGCAGTATGCTATGTTTCACCTGCAAAATACACACTTGTCTTTTAGCTAACACAAGATTAGTTCCAGCTTCTCTGAATTAGTCAATGAAAGAAGGTTGGCTTTGATTTTCATTGCTTCAGAGTTTGCATGAATTTGGAGTGGCAAAACTGGGCCCATTGCCTGTGAAACACAAGCAGAGGTATCTTGCAATATCAGTAATTAGTTGGGTATTAAAACTGCTGCCAAGTCCTGCATTAGTCTACATTAGCTGTGTATTTCTGCACAGTAATAATTCATGATAGAAAGATCAAGATGTGAATGTAGAGCTCCCATGTTCAAAGTGTGCAGTGATCAACTTATTAAAGTCATAAATCTGTGCACATGTATGGATTTCACTTACAGGAAAGGCCAACACTGTTTCAGCTCTATCTGGACACAGAAGACCATAAATAGTACTGAGGTGGAATGAGGCTAGCAGACTTGTAGCAGTTGCAATTTAAGTCATATGAAGTGGTAATTATATATATATTTCACCTGCTCTAGAAAAAAGCAAACCAACTAACCAGTCTCCATTATGTTATAGGTGTACCCTTCAGAAGTTGCATTTTGTCTTCGGCTACATGAGGCTCTACATCTCTGAAATGACCAGGAGGACTCTTTTTTAAATGACACATCACCAAAATGTCTATAACAGTAATTCAGAAGCTGAATAACTGCATCCATATGCCTAAATTAAGATTAAATGAAAAATAACACCTAAAACCTAAAACCTTACCAGAAAAGTATATCAAGATATGACTGAAGGCAAAGCTTTTTCCAGGGATGGTTTCTTTTTGGTTGATTAAACATAATTCTGTTCTATTAGATATAAAAGGAATATTGATCTAAATGACAATACCTGAAGCATTCACCAACTTTAGAATGTAAAATTCATTGAATTCAGGAATTCTGTCTGAAATAGCAGAGAGTGTTATTGGCTTTGATCCTTCACCATCCATGAAGAACACAGTTCCGTGTGTTTCATAGAATTCTTCTCCTGGCCTTAGAGCAGAGTCATTATCAAAGAGCTGCCAGGTCACTGAGACATTGCCAAAGTGCCCTCTGTGTCTCAAAACCCTGTTCAGTAAAACAAGAAGAGTGGACATCCTGGTAGGTCAGTATCAGAATTCATTAACAAGGGAAAATATAGTTGCACTAATGATTTTACTGTGAAATATAATATACAACATTCTAAAGAATCTTCTGTATCTAAAGTCTCATGAGAATACAATAAAGAAAAAATCTTATTAGTTCACATTTTAACATTACTTTCTGAACACATTTTACTATGCACAGTCGATTTGATAAGGTAGCAGCTAATGTCTCCAGTATGCTTACATATAATTTAATCTAGAATTTGGTTAAGCTATTTTTCTTTAATAAATTTTACCAACGTAAATCTTCAACAGATTAGATCAAAGTACTATCCATAAAGTACCACCTACATCATTTAAAAAAAAAAAAAAAGAAAAAAAAAAAGAAGGAAAAAAAAATGTAGCAGTATTATTTAAAAGTTACTTACAAAAAATTGTTACTTTTGCCTTCCTCAACTGGCTTATCTAAAGGCTCCAAGGAAAAAATTCCATTGGGGTCATCATTTGCTTCAATAATAACTGTAGCTAATCCATCCTTATAGATAACAGTATCCCCTAAAAAGAGACGGCATATTTTCATGTAAAATGGAATCAGAACTTGAGATAACTCCCAAACTGAAGGTGTTTCTTTCTCACACCAACTGCTTTTATGGGAAAAAAGAAATGAAGGATGATGAAAATAATCAGTGAAAAACTGTTTTCAACATACTCGTTAATAGGCAAATCAGAGTAAAAAATTAATTAGCACCTCATGCAGAGAGCAAGATGTAAGATTTGCAGGAAGAATTATATGTGCTATTAGTAAGAAAGATGTGATTCTGAGAGGAAAGGACTGTGTGAGAGGTAGTTTTTCATGTCTGACTGGTCTAGTCAAAAGAACAAGCTATGTATTCAGAGATCTCAGCTGTACTTTAGACCTAAAACAGAACTATTGCACTTGAAGTAAAAACAAGCTGTGAACAAGGTGTAAAGAGTTTATTTATTTACACACATATCACAGCCTATCTGATAGCAAATAAACATATGATACCTGTGAACAGGAGTGGAAGCTGGCAGGATTTCTGTGTATATATTTGCACTTTAGGAACATTCTAAAACCCCCCTGTATCTACAGATATATATTATGTTTCCACCCCCACCCCATTTTTCACCCATTTTTCAGGGCTGACTAGATTTTGCTTCAAAGTAAACAATGTATTTACTGCTTTAACTTCATATACCTCTATCTGTATTTTCTCTGAGGCACAACAGCCAAGCATAATTTTCAAAAGGGATGTAGCAACCAAGGCAGATATATGCAACAAGATCACAGAAAAAAAAGAAATATTTATGCTTTCAGGAATGCTTATAGAAATGCTCAGTATTCTTAGTGTCTCTAGAGAGGATGCATTATCATATTATCCTGCTTTTGGAGATAAAGGCAGCCTGCAGCTACCTATCCTTGCAGGACCAGTGTGCCAGGAGGAAAGCCATCACACCACAGAATTATGGAATGGTTTGGGTTGGAAAGTGCCTTAAAGATCATCTAGTTCAAACCCCTCTGCATGGGCAGAGACACCTCCTACCAGACCAGATTGGAAATATGTTCCCAAGTGTACAAAAGACAATATCCATAGGTCCTGCAGAAAGTTAGAGAAGTAGAAAGAGATCACCACAGAGAAAAGTCAGGCAGGGAGAGCCACAGCTTTGTCCTGCCATTTCCCTAAGGCTGATGCTTTGTAGGAGACCTGAGTACCAGAGTGAATTCTGGATGACAGCAATCTCATAAACTACCTTATATTCAAATAATGCCTAAAATTCCTCTATCTATCTGCTTGCTACCAATTTCTAGGGTAGATGCAGTTCAAGACCAGTGAAGTTATGTGAAAAAATCAGAGACCAGGCACAGGGTCACACGTTCCAGTGACCTGAAGCCCTGTCAGTCTCACTGACCTTGAAGAGTCAGGTCAGAGTAAGGGCAAAGACACTCAGCATGCATTTATAAGTGAAGAAATATAATTTTATGTTTCATCATCTTGAATTGAGTATTTTACTTTGGTTACATGCCACACAATCCAATGGGATGGTGCAGTCTGGTGGTTAAATGTGAAAGTTTTCCTTTGCTTTATTTAATCACAGTCCCCCCAGGTCTCAGTCATTGTTTTGAGGTATTATTAATTTCAGTTTTGGCTTGCACTGAAAAGTTATGCAGTGCATTCACAGCCTGTTGCTACTTCTCAGTTATAAATAATAACAAGCAAGATACAATAAATCATTAAAAGTTGATAATACAATTTGAAATAACTGTCCCACAAGAACTTGAGGTTTGGCAGGGCCAGGAATGGGGAGGATCTTTATTAAGTAGATAATATATTTTTGGGGGGGTTTTTTGAGAGAATGCATCTAAGATAATTAACCCACTCTTTACTTGTGTTACATCAGGTAATTTCTAACATATTTTTCTGTAGATCAAGCCTTACAAAACTATGTCAGACTGGAGAAAATATATGCACACATTGGACTATTACACAAATAAAACAGAGCCCAGTTTAAGTGGTTTTCCTCCAAGACAAAGCAGTTCTCTTTGTTTTGACAAAAATCAGGCAGTTGTGTTTGATACACAGGAGCATGACAAAAAAATCTAAAAGAATCTGTCTTTCCCTAAGACTGCTGCAGTAGTAACATTCTTTAGCCTTGTGTTTCTGTTGTCAAGTCAAAACCCCATCTAATTTGGAGCATTTACATTTGAAAAGAGATTTTCACTTCAGTTGTTTTTGCATGCAAGGTTTCAGCTGCATCATTTGATTTTTTCATTTCCAGTTAAAGAATTCAAAATGAAAATCCAAACTCACTGGGTACAATGGCTGAATGGAAATACTGGAGCAAACCTTATTCATGTCATAAGTGGCACTTATACAGTGCTTTGTGATAAACTCAAGCTGGTAAAAAACCCCAAAAAAATGAAGGGAAAAAAAATGGAAAAAAAAAGGAGACTTACTAAACATAAATAAAAATAATTACTTTTACCTGTAGAATTGAAAAGGAGGATATAAAAAGTTTCATCAGTTTCAGGGATGTCGTCATCCTTAATATACACAGATAAATTCTGCTCTCTTTCTTCAACATCAAACAAAATGACACTGTTCTCTCCACTGGGAACAAAATCTCCCTCTTCTGCTGTTGCATCCCCATCAACAGTAACAAACTGGACAGCAACAGCAACATCAGCAGATCCATTCCGCAGGACTGTAAAATTCACAGCATTTCCTTCTTTAACCCTCACTGCCAGAGGTTCTGAAAACACAGAAACAACAAATCTGAGTTCAATTCTGAGCTCCCTGCATGTGCCCTATTTTCTCTATCCCCCCCAAGAGGATCCTCCTGCCCTATGGAACAGAAGGCAAGTACTTGCTGGTCCTAGAGAATATTGTGTTTAGCCACTTAACCAAACCCAACATCAGCAAAAGAATAATAAAATAAATAAATTAAATTAAAGTAAAGTAAAGTAAAGTAAAATAAAATAAAATAATAAAATAAAATAATAAAATAAAATAAAATAAAATAATAAAATAAAATAAAATAAAGGAAGGTTCTGGAGGAAACAAATACGAATTAATCACAACAAGACCAAACATTTTCTAGTAGCTACATTGGGATTAGGATTTCTCAGTTATCTGGTTTGTATGTAGCATATATGTGTCAGACATTAAAAACCAGTAACACCTAACCTGCAAAATAAATGGGATCATCATTCCTTGTAATTTGCAAAACTGCACTGGTTACATTGCCCAGCCTGGCCCCACCAGTAGCATTGACTAAGCTGATGATGAATATTTCCATCTCTTCAGGTACCTGAAAGAAAAAGTATTACAAAACTAATTTCTTGAATACAAAAGAATGAAGAAATTAAAAAGAACAGATGAGGTGGTTGAAAAAAACAAAACCATCACAATTGCTGAGTTTTGATATTTATATCTTGAGCCTTAAGGGCAGGAAGAGGGATAAAAAATGACAATTCATACTGTTACATGGAAACCATCATTAACCTAAAATCCTTGTAAATAAGTCTCCTCATCTTTACTGTTTTTCAGATGACCCAAGAGTTATCCTTCAGTCTTCTGCTCCTCATACACATGATTTATTTTTACAGTCTTATTCATTATTAAATCTTCTCATTCTTTCTTATATTACTTCAAGTATATCAGCATTAGAAATAAAAATTAGGATTCCTGCTATCAAAACAAGGGTTTTATTCAAACGGATTTTGCTATTATTTAATCACAACTACTATACTTATCTGGTCTTTTATTTGCTTGTTTTCTTTTGTTTTAACAATATACACAGCTTCTCAAATTATTTTATGATTTGCTGAAGTAAACTCAGTGTTACCCAAATATTGTGATTTTTCCTACAAAAGCTTATCAGGCTCTTAAAAAAAAAACAGACATTCTTTCTTTCCCCTTAAATTGCAGCGTTTTAGCAGTTACCTTGTCCCATATACTTACAAAAAATACCCCGTAAAAGTGATTACCTCATCTGGCAGTGAGTAAATGGTGATATTTTTTGAAAACTCCAGGTTATCAAAGAAAATAGTGCCTTGTTCTGGATAGATATCATTGGTACATGCTGGGTCAACAATCCAAGAGACACTAACATTGCCATAGCTTCCTTGGTTTCTTACAACTCTGTAAGAAGCTAAAAAAACCCAACCATACTCAGTCAGTTTTCATCTTCGAAACAAAACAATTCACAAATAAAAAGGTCAGCAACGCTAAAATAAAAAAAGAAAAAGAAAAAGAAATAATAAGCAATTTCACTTCTTGCGAAACTAGTAAAATGTGAGAGCACCACATGAAAGGAAATACAGAAATAGATCACTGGTTCAGACTTGCTAAATTTTTTTTTAATTTTTGCCTGTAAAAGTACTTGGTAATTGAATAGAAACAGATAAATTGAAGTCACCAACTTGAAGACTGAGCTCTATTTCTCTCTGACAAAGCCCCCCATTCACCATGTTCTACAAGCCCCCAGATTTCACTTTGCACACACAACAGTGTTCTATCCCTCCCCTCTGACATATTTTCTCTTTTTTTTTCATGGGTTGATCCTCCTGGCTTTCCAAGCCCATCCTCCTCAACTTCAATCTCCATTGCTTATCTTGCTGGGATTGCACCATTCTGGAAACTCATGTGTGGAGTCTTGCATCAGACATGATCCTGACATTCACATAAAACAGTGAAACAGGGGAAAAAAACAAAAAACAATCTTCCAGGGGCAGACAGCAGGCAAAGCATTAACTAATAAAGAAACATTACCACTGTAGATGTTTTCTCCTTTACTTTCCTTTATTGTTACTGGTAGTTCATCAGGTAGAAACTGAATGACACCATGTGGATCATCATTCTTCAGAATGGTTATATCAACCCTTGTGGCATTCCCCAGCTTGCCTGGCATGTCACTGTAGCCACTGAGTACCACAGAATATAACTCGTCCAGCTAGGAGAGGGAAACTCAGTCAGAATAAAACACATATTCAGTATTCACATTTAAAACAAGCAGGAAAACATCCACAGTGCCTAATCTGGCAGAAAGAGTTACAAATTTCAACAAAAGCAAATCTCGTGCACTTTCTACATCCATAATGTGTTTGGTGCATTGCCATCAGAGCAAACAAATAAATAAAAATTTCAGCAAACAAGTAAATAGAAATCTCTTTCTTCTAAAAATCTAGTTTTAGTATAGGCAAGGAATAATTTTTTTACTTCAAATCACATTAATTCATTAGTACAAATATATTTTTAATGCTTCCTGAAACATAAGGGTTGTTTTCCATAAGATTTATTAATATTTTGCAATATGGAAAGCAAAGTTTTCAAAACCATTGATGGAAAACTAATTTAAAAAAATGTATCAGCTCATTTTATTGATCTAATGGGACTTTATACTTCATACAGTTCTTGAAAATAGCTCACAGGTAATGCTTCAAGGAACATTAAAACAAATACTGCTTCTAGGTGTCTGGCCAGTATAAGTCTAGACCAGGGATCACTGGGTGAAACTAGCAGGTGATTACCAGAAGAGAAACAAAAAGTAGATCTTCATATAAAATTCAATTAAACAATGGTACTCTCTGCTACAGAATGTAATGGATGCTAAAAACCCTACAGGAATTCAAAGTGTAGTTAGTTATTTAAATTAAGATAATGAAATCCAGGACTATTAAATCTGAAATCTGAGGACTATTAAACCCAAAACCATCTTCTGTTTCTTCAGTTTGGTGGCTGGAAAGACACTTCAGAAAATCCACTGCATGCTTGTTCTGTTCCTATGTTTTTGCCTATATTTGAATACATGACAAACTAATATGTCTGTGAACACAGCCCAAAGAGATAAAAATATTAACTTATACCTCTGGAACCCCATCCATCCTTGTCAGAAGGGTAATTCTGATCTCTCTTTCCCCAGGCTTAAATTCCAGAATTCCTGTGCTTCCATAAAACTCATTATTTTCTCTTGGTTCCACTGTGTAGCGTAGGAACTGCCTGAGGAGGCTTCCCCTGCTGCGGATGATCTGCAGTTCAACAGACTCCCCTTCCTGTAAAAAAAAAAAAATAAATGAAAATCCAGCTTTTCTTCCACCACTCTGATTAAACTAAGTTGTCCATTGTGATTAGGTAAAATCCCTTAGATGGCTACCTTGATATTGTAGGGACCTCTGGAAGAGGGGGAGAATTCAAACACTCCTCCAGGGTCGTCATTTTCCAGAATAATAATTTCACGAGTAGTGAACCCAGATTTCAGTATTTGGTTTTCCACGCTGACCCTGGTGAAGGAAGGCAAGAGGCTTTTTTTGAGTGACAATTCTATTTAGCAAGCAAATCCACGCCTATGTGAAGGACATAAGAATACTGATGAATTTTATGAATAAATTATAAAAACTACCTGCAAATAATAAAAATCATTTAAAAACAAAGTATTCCATTTCACCCATTTGTAGAAAAAAATATTTTTCACATAACTTAGTTTTCTGATTAATTTTTATATTTAGTGACTCTGGGGTTTTTTAGTCACACATGCACACAGCACACAAGAAAAGAAACAGAATCATGCAACAAAACGTTAAGAGTTACATTTGGTATGACTTTGCATATGGATAAAATGATAAAGAATAATCCAAAATCACTATAGCAACAGGAGTTACATCAAACACTACACATTATTGCCCTTGCAGCAAAATTTAGTGGTGCTACCAATGGGAAGAGACTTGCACCTCAATATTGTGGATTTTATTTATTATTATTATTATTTATTTATTTATTTATTAACTTGTGTGTTAATCTGCCTTGTGTAAGATGTGGAAAACACCTGTAAGAACCCACTCTGGTTTCTAGTAAGTGTTGGATCTCGTCTCAACAGCTCAGATTCATTCCTTTTCTCATCTCTTACTCACAAACTTTCTACCTAAAAGCACATGGAGAAAATGATGCAAGCTTGATCAAACTGAACTTTTCTTAGGGGAGTATTTCTCTCCCTTGGCTACTGCCACACCATCTTGGCCTTCCTCATGAACATAAACAAGCCATATCTGACAGGAAAAAAAGAAAAAAAAAAAACAAAACAAACAAACCAAAAAACCCAACAACAACAAAAAAAAACCCCAATAATCTTTGCACATATCTTGCATTCATTTCCCCAGATGTGGTAATTTTCAATGATGTTTTAAGTTCACTACATTAAAAGTGCCAGAAAAAACACTACTGGGGGATGTATCAAGAATGCCCCTTCAAAATAATGGTTTGGATACAGCTTATTACATGGTGTTTTATATATTTAGATCCCTGTGTAGCTTCCAGTTTTTTCCTGGAAGGAAATTTCAATGAAATCTTGGTTGGACATCTTGTAAATATTTTTATAGTTCCACTGTACTACAACCCAGAGTTCATGAAACACTGTTTTATATAGAAAAAGAAATGTAATTGTATCCAGTATTTTAAAACAGTTCCAGAACTGTTTCCACAAACACTCCATAAATAACTAGGATGTCAACACACAAAGTTAAATAGCAATGCATCTTGTAGCAAAGTCTACAGGAGGAATGTAAGATGCAATGCAAGAACTATCTATTCAGAAGAGCAACATGTTTATTGAACATTAAAAAATATGTCAGCATACGCAATAACTTGAATTGACTAAACGTACATTGTTCAAAACCAAGATTACTACCCATCTTTGACCACAGAAAACTTCTCTATAATTCTAGGCAGGCAGACATTTAGCTGGGGCAAATTGTGTTTCTGGCAGTTAAAAACAACTAATCCATTATTGTATCAGAAGCTCAAATATCAAACACTGAGCCATGCATTCATAACTTTCATCATTCACAGATCCCAAATAAAGAAACTCCTTCAAACCAGAGCCCCATGCCATCAAATTAAACACCAAAGGGCAAGCATGCGTTGTCAGAAGAGATGCAGCAGACGTGGTTCCTGAGAGGAAAAGAAATTATAAAGACAGGTTCTGTCCAAACCAATCACTTGTAAAACAAAGCATTGATTCACTGAAAACAAACCACAGTTCACTGCACTTACCCAAAGTACACGACAAACCTTTCTGTCTCTACCCTGTCAGTGCAGAAAGAAAGAAAGAAAGAAAGGGGATGGGGAAAGGAATGAAAGTGCCACTTGCTAGCATTTCAGTAGTACTCATCTTAGAAAATAATAATTTTTAAGAAAGAGCACAAAGCTTTCTTCCTCCCTTCCAAATGCTTAAAATGTACATTTTATGGGAACCCTCCTTACTTGGCATTTTCCTGTTGAAAAACGGGCTAGCAAACGGGAAGTTCCCACTTGGGAGAAATGACCCCATGACAAATTCAGGATGTCAAGACCCATTCATGGTACACCCTACCAAGACCTCCTTCAAGACCTTGATTACTGCCAGACTTTGTGCCTGCTCACAACTGCACCAGCAGCCCACGTTTATAAACAGCCCTTCATTTAAGGAAAAAAAAATAATTCTACACGCCCCCACAACATGTTAATTTATCAACCTGCCAAAGTAATTATAAAAGAGATACAGTGGGAATTATAACAGCTATGCATAAAAAGATATTTTTGTACAAAAAACCAACTGGGCTTTATTCTTTACAAATGTTCAATTAAACAGATTACCACAGTAAATTATCAGTATGAAGTTACAGTAAAAAAAAATTCAAAAATAAGAAGACAGTATTTGTTTCTGCCTGAATTGGTTCCACTTCAGCCAAGAACTTAAAAAAAAAATAAAAATTACCACATCAATTCAGATGAAAGGGCCGTATTATTCTGCAATGAAAACCATGCATTTTGACTTTCCTAATTTGAAATAAAAATATATTTTATATAAAACCTGTATGTCCTACCTAAATTCCATAATAGAGAAGAATACCATACATTTACAAAATTAAATTCTGACTTCACAAATTTCAAAAAGAACTTAGATTTAGAATTCAATAGAGGCAAGACTACACTAAGAAGTTTGAGAAAATAAAGCAAATATACTTGCAGATACATTCTTTCAAACAGGAGTTCTGAGTTAATAGAAGTATCTCACTAATTTCCAGTGAGGCTGGATTTTAAATATTATAGTATTGAAACATTTTCCGCTCCTTCATAAACAAATGCAGCAGTGTTCTAAACCCATCAAAGTATTATTTCAATGAAAAGGTCAAGGAAAAAATTCCAGAGCTGCTAATACTAAGATTTAATTATATTTCTAAGCTGTTGGTAATATAATTTACAATGCAGAATACAGATGAACCGTTATTACAAGTGAATTTTTTTAATATGTTTGTACAAACTTAAGTAGTTAAGACTTATTAATTTACCACAGAAGAATGCCATAAGTGAAATCTTGAAATCTCTTTCAGCTTCATGAAGTTACACACTGCATGAGTCCAAACACAGCTCAGACAACACAGCTCCTTGCTGAGGAGTAGTGCTAGGACTTAATCTTGTGTTGGAATGCATCAAGGCAGCTTTGCAGAAATCCAGAGGGCAGAAGAAATGAAGCAGTCACAAGTACCATGAGATCTGCATCTTGAGCATCTCCAGGTGTTCTTTGAGAGGAGTAAGAAGACTGGCAATAGAATCATAGACTCATCATAGCTGGAAAGGACCTTCAGGATCACCATGTCCAGCTGTCACACCTACACCACCTTAACCACCATCTCCAGAAGCATCACATCTACCCAGTTTTTGAACGCTGACTGTACCACCTCCCTGGGCAACTTCTTCCAGTGCTTCACCACTCTTTTGGTGAATAAAGATTTCCTAAAATCTGAACTTCCCTTGGTGTAACTTTAGTCCACTCCCTCTTGTTCTGTCTCTAGTCACTGTGGAGAAGAGGCCAACATCTTTCCCACTACAGCCTCTTTTCAGATAGTTGTAGAGGGAAATAAGGTCTCCCCTCAGCCTCCTCTTCTCCAGGCAAAACAGCCCCAGCTCCTTCTGCCTCTCCTCAAAAACCCATTCTCCAGACCCATACTCATCCTGGTTGCCTTTCTCTGCACCCTCTCCAGCACCTTCATGTCCTTCCTACACTGGGGTGCCCAAACTGTACACAGTACTCGAGGCGTGGCCTCACCAGGGCTGAGTACAAGGGTAAGATCACCTCCCTGGCCCTGCTGGTGACACTCTTCCTTACATTGTCATTCACTGGCCACTGGCACACTGCTGGCTGGCAACCATAGCCCTCAGGTCCCTCTCTGCTGGGCAGCTCCACCCTAAGCCTGCAGGGCTGCTGGGGGTTGTTGTGGACAGGGTGCAGGACCTGAGATTTGGCTTTGTTGAAACTCATACAACTGGCCTTGGCCCATCAATCAAGTCTGTCTAGATCCCTCTGCAGAGCTTCCCTACCCTCATGGAGATCACCACTTCCACCCAGTCTGGAGTTGACCTCTAAGATACTGAGGATGCACTCCCTCCCCTCATCCAAACCATCAATAAAGATGTTAAACAGGAGCAGCCCCAACACTGAGCCCTGGGATCACTGATCATGACTGAGCTTGATTACTTTTAAACAGTCACAGTGCAGGTCAGATTGGAACCTAGAGAAATAGCAGGTCTCAAACCAAGGATTCAGGTTCAGCCCATCCACTGCTCCAGAATGCCACAGTTCAGGAGGTTGTCCACCCAAGTCCTGTTTTCATTATTTGTATCGTGTCATATGTTTAGTTTTTGATTGATTGATCTGACAGTGTTTTCTCTTCATGACTGGCCAGATTGCTATCATTGCTCTGACAGTTACTAGTAAAAATATTAAAGTATAAAATAACCTATGCAAAAACATAATAGAATGAGCTTAGTTTTCCAGCTCTGAGTGTCCATTATATGAGCAGCAGTGTATCTATTAGGATCCCTTATGGCTGCACTCTGAAGTAAACACTTAAATTCCCATAACATCCCTGAACGAGGACTCACCAGGTCACCTCCCAGCTCAGCCTCGGATCAGTCTCTTGCTCTGAACCTGCCTGAGGTGCCTGATTCTAGTGGGCTAAACCTGATGTGTGTTCCTAGCTTGACCTGCCCCACCACCATAACCTTTCCTGGTGCCTTTGGCCTTTCTGTCCTTCAAGAGGACCCATAAGAAAGATGGGGACAAATTTTTAGTAGGGCCTGTAGTGGCAGGGCAAGGGGTGATGGTTTAAACTAAAGGAGGGAAGCAGGAGCAAGGAATTAATCACGTCCCTGCACTCAGCATGGGTGAGGCTGTACCTCAAATCTTGGGTTCAGTTTTGGGCCCCTTATTGCAAGGAGGTGCTGGAGCATGTCCAGAGAAGGGCAGTCAAGCTGGTGAGAGGTCTAGAGAACAAGTCTTACAAGGAACTGAAATTGCTGAGCCATAGCAAGGAGATCCAGCTACTAAAGAGAGCACTTACCCAAGAGTAAAGAGATCTCTTACCCTGGGAAAGCCATTCTTCCTCCTCTCCTTAATTATTTCTGTAAAATGGCTGCATGTGGACATGAAGTTTCATTTTATCACAGAGGATGAGCTCTGGAAATTTTTATGTTGCTAATGTAAGGAATACATCTTGTGTGATGAAACAGCTGTAAAAAACCACTTTCCGTATCACATGAAATGACTCAACACTAGACAAATTATTCAATGAAAAAATTAGAACTACAGGTTTACTAGGACAACAAACAAAAGGATCGGAATGTTTCTTGAACTTTTTTAAACAGATAGTGCTAGATACCATCAGAAACGAGATTTTTCACTGACTTTAAGCAAAATGGATATTTCAATGTTACTATGAACTAAATACCATGGCAAGTAAAATAATAATTATGAATAGTTTCAATGTAGTGAGGTTGGATCGCTTTGGACTAAACTGGAATTCTATAGGAAGTGAAAGTTTTGAAAGACACCTGAGAAAGTGAGTTTCTACTTTGAATGTGTATTGCTGTAACTAATGAAAAGACACTTCCTAAAAACCTCTTTTCTGTGAGAACACCTCAGAAAAAGTTAATTCAGATTGCCCATGGAATGTTACTCAATTTTCTTCCTAGATTTTTAGCCAGTGCTCACTCTTTTTTTCCATTTTCTGGGGATTATCAAGTGATTTAACTTGTGGCAGGACCTACCTCTAAAGAACAGTATCATAGTAGGATTTGCCATATTATAAATTCCACAGTGCTTCTCATTATAGGGAATACCTTCTCTCCAGGTTTAATCCACAAATGATTTGATTTTGGAGGCCTTTTAAATTTTTATTACTTATAGCAGGAGATATATGGTGCTATTATTTTGAAAAGTAACAAAAGCTAGCAGTGGGTGTCCAGAACCACTCATTTCAACATTCAACTACTTGGAAATAACTTTTTACCCCTTAAAAAATAAAACAATTTTAAAATCTGACTAAACTTTTGAAGAAAAAGCCAATTTTTTACACTGAAAGAGACAGTCCCTATAGCAGTACAACCCCTAAATAGAAAAATTACTTAAATGACAAAGATAGTGCCTGGTTCTGAAACAGGCACTAGGCACAGGAAATCACCAAGTTAGGAGAAAATTCCAGCTCCATTGCAGATTAATTTAGTGTTTCTGTGTATTCCAGAGCAGACAGTAAACCCCAACATACTAACATTACTTAAGCCCCATACTATGGACCATAGTCATTCAGTGCTGGAATGGAACTTCTAGAATTTGCTACCTCTTTGGCACAAAGTAATCTCTTAAACATAAAAATGTTAAATAGCTTCACAATGAAATAGTCAAACCTGACTTGCATTTGCACTTTTTAAAAAATCTCCTTTCCAAATTTGCTCAAGGCAGGATTTCAGTCGTTGGAAACTTGTCCTGCCTCAAAGAAAACACTAGAATATAAACATTTCATTGATTGAGTTTTGCTTTATTATATCTAGTAAGTAAAATTTAGGCCATAATATTTGTATATTAATCTGTTCTGGCATCTGAAATTGTATGAGTCATGACCCAAAAATTTCAGCATAGAAACTACTTAAAGTGTTGTCTGTTCACAGATGACCACTTCCACAAATTAAAAACAATTTATTGGTATGTGCTGCTGTTCATAGATCCCAAAGCCTACAAGTTCTCACTCTGACCACCACTCATTTAAGAGTGCAAACACAACCTGTGTGCCCTGGACGTTCTGTCCCTCTGCTTGTGCCAGCTGCCAAGCCAATAGCTTTGTGCCTGCACCTTACTGAGGGGAATAAGTTGTGCATAAGGCAAAAACAACAGTCAGATTTTTAAAAAACCTGATTTCTATTTGTGCTTGCCAGGTAAAATGAACAGCCCTAGAAGGTATATATATGCCTACACAAAGCATAGACACAACCTCCATGGCATGTTCAACCTACATTCATCAAGCAGACCAAGGTCTTTTCTTTTTCATACAGATTTCACTACAGACATCTGGCTTTATTTATGTTTGTTCTCAATTCAGGCCTATTCAGATATTGGTAGGCATTTAACCTGAAGCTGCTCCTTAAAAAAGAAAATATGAAGAAGCTTCAGCAGGTACAGGATTGTTTTTCTGCTTTATCATTCATGTTAAGTGCCTTCCTTAAAATTATATGCTTCATTATAAACTTTTGCCTCAAATTTTTTGGGCATGAGTTATTTTTAATATCTGCAGCCCACAGACAGACAACACAGAACCAGGATAGTGATCAAAACTTGTGTAAAATGTAAAATGCCTTAACAATACCACTGAGTATGAGAATACATCCTTGTTAGAACTAATTATTTTTATTATTTTACCCCTGCTACTACTAGCTGCAATAAATAGAATGCTTATGAATGTACTTCTATGTCTATAGTTCCATTGAAGTTCTTACATGCTCCATTTTCCTACTGACTTAAGCTACAATTTATAGAACATACAAGCACATCCACAGCACAGTGCATCTTTGTTTTCATGCTAATTCACACCTGCTGTGAGGTGCTGGCTGTCAGCCTTGGAAACCGAAATCTTCAGTTCCTACAGAAAATACAAACTATGCAGAAAGCAATGCCACAAGCTCACAAACATAATGCTGCCAGTATTCTTCAACCCTGATCTGAAGAGTCATCTCCAGTACTGAAAGGAGGATCTTTGCAGTCATTTCATCCACAGACTCTGATAAATGCTAAACTTGCCAAATTTCACTTGAAGACTTGAGGGACTCTATTCGGGTCTACAGAAAAGTTTGGATTTTCTCTCCTCCTTGTTTACTTCTTTTTCCAGGCCAGACCACCTGTTCCTTCCTTTAATCTCTGACATTGCCAAGTGTGAGAAAGCTGCTCACTGCTGGCACACGTTTTGCCAGCCACTTCATGCTCAGCAGAACCTGCTCCTTCCATTGTACCTAGTAAAAGCAGAACAGTGGCTACGTTGTTCCAGCTGCCAGCTCAATCCCCATTGCAGCCATCATTTTCCAGGCACAGCCTAGGGATACTACTTTGATTAAATGGCAGAAAACTGTTGTTAATCACACCCACAGAACTTAAAAAACTAATTTTTTATGCCATCCATTTTCTCTATCTACCTACTTGTTTCCTACCCTTTCACGACCATTCATTGGCCACCTTACAAACACTTCTTCACAACTTTCACCATAATTTTTAATTTTAGCTTCCTCCTTTGTGGCACAGACTCTAATGAATTCCTCGAGAGGAGTTTGGAAAGCAGAGAACTGCTTGTAAAGTCTCCATTTGTTTCTGTCTGGAACAGGATTGTCTTTTCAATGTAGTGAGTAGTCAAAGTCAAATGAAATATCTGATTCTGCACTACCAGGGCTTTTAGGATAATCCTTCCATGGAATAACATCTTTCCTTTATGACCATAAAACCAGTCTTTCTGAAACAGGATCAGCAATAGCTTGAGGAGCTGGTTGATGGTTTGCTAGTATGTACTCACCATGGGAAGCTGGTGTTGAAGCTCCTAAGAGCAAATTTGCAGTTACTATACAGGACAAAAGTACTCACTGTGTAAGTAGTTCTGTGTGGACATGGCTGCTGGTAGACCTCTATTAATATGTTTTTACAGAAAAAAAGTGAAGTACTACGCCTTAGACTAACAGGAGATGGTAGAAGCAGTGGTATTTCTAAACTATAAAGACCATTGACTCGCTGGTAGCTGAACAGAAGACATAGCCAAGATTCTCCTGTTAGTAAATGAGGAGGATACATGCTCCTTGATATGAAATAATTTAAGTATTATAAGTAGTTCTCACATGCAGATGATAGCGTCTCCTGTGGTCCCTTACAGCATTTATTATCCTATAATCCTGACCTTATACAGGAGGACACTACAGAAACACCTCAGTGCTCTTTGTAGCTCAAAGACCAGCCAGGAGCTGTGATGCCTTTTCCTGATAAGCCTTTTCCTGACATAAACACAGGTATGTATTGCTTCCCACTCTTCATTATAGTTTTCCCAATTATCTCACTGAATTTTATCTTTCTGGAAAGAAAATATATTTTATAACCAAGAGCTGTGAATAAACATCAAAGCTGAAAGAGCTTCAAAACAGTGCACATTATTTCTATGAAAATATAAACAAAATTTAGTCATTAGACAATAAATAAAACACAGCTTCTTACACTGACCTGCAGTCAAAGAAGAAGTTCACAGTCCAAGTCAAGGGCCTAATATTTCTTCAGGTATTTATCAAGAAAATAAAGGCAATACCTCCTAAATAATACAGTGCTAATTTGGTATATTGGTGCTAATTGGGTATTACAACTAAATACAAACAAAGAGAGATTAGGGTACAGTACCTGTCCAACGTCAATAACACAGTTTCATTCATTTCTGGTATATCATCAGCTTTAATAGTAATGTTGATTGCAGTTTCACTTTGTCCAGATAAGAAAACAACAGAGCCATTAAAAGGACTTATATCATCATCTGTTACTGCCTTTTGATTGACACCAGAGGGTTTCAGACTCCAAAACACAGTTGCTTGGCCATCAGTCCCATCTCTATGCAATGCAATGGAAACCTATGAAACACATCAATATGTTGTGGCTTTTAAAACTATATGCAAAAACAATTACCCCCTTGCAAGCTACAGAATGTTCAGTTTGGGTATTTTAACCATACCTATGTGACAGGATTTCAAAGATAGTGAACCAATTAAGGTAAGTAGTTATATTTTTTTACCAGTTACATACTTAGAGGATGGAGATGACAGGCCATTGATATCACAAGTCACTAAGCAACAATAAACACAAAAAGTCTTGCATGAATTATTTTACCAGTGCCCACCTTTTCAATACACAACCAAGATGTTCAAGATAACCACCATAATTTTATTCTGGTTAATACAGTACATGCCAACCTGTACTCTGCTCAAGGTAATTAGCAATTTTAATGAAAGAATGAGAAACTGATTATCTGATTAAAGGTTTGTGGGAAGATTTCAGTTAAGACAGAAAGGAAAAGAAGTGACAATGTATGCAAAACCTTTAAATAAAGTTTCTCCACCTGGGACTAAGGCAGTCAGATCAACAGCAATGCTTCTGAAAATGCTGCTTCGTATTGTCAGAAACCTAAAAAAGCCTGGCTGTTAGAAAACATGCAAAACAAGCCATGAAATCTGCTCACACAGAACTTAGTCAACTAGGATA
Organism: Calypte anna; assembly: GCF_003957555.1. Classification (NCBI taxonomy): domain Eukaryota; kingdom Metazoa; phylum Chordata; class Aves; order Apodiformes; family Trochilidae; genus Calypte; species Calypte anna. Next base: position 70,858,899 of record NC_044274.1, on the reverse strand, counting down.
TACAGGTATTTCCAGTTGGTAACAAAAATTAAAACTGTCAGCAGCCTCTTTTGTTCTGTGAGAGAATTAAAACATAATTGGCTTTGGATGCTTAGAGAGAAAGCAGAGATCAGCCTCATTTTTCTGATAATGACACATTATTTTAGATCTTCATTTTACAAGCACTTCTTTTTTTTCCCTTTTTTTCTTTATTTTTTTTTCTTAATTTTTTTTTATATCATGGGAATACTTGACATCAGGCAGAACTTAGAGGAAGGATTATTCCCTACATTAACTTTCATGTATTAGAAGGAATCAATAAATATAGCATTTGCCTTCTCAAAACCAGTCTTCTATAGCATGGGACAATATAAGAAATTTTACTTACCTCTGTAGCAGAAGAATCTTCTGGCTCAGAAAGAATAATTGGAAGATTGCTGGTAAAGCCTATTTCTCCATTTGCAATATCTGGAGTAATCCTGAGAGAAATATTTTGAATCTCACCTAACCTTGGACTCACAGGTGGGATCAGAGGAATTCTATTCACTAGCTCAACTTTTTCCAGCTGTAGGAGAAAAAAGAAAAAAAAAGATAAATAAGAAACCTTGGTAGCAAGTCAGAACAATTCTGACTTTTCAGAGCAAGTTTCATACACAGGGAGCAAAACATCTCCAAAACAAATTTCTCATTGTTGTTATAAATGGATTGAAGAAATGAAGTGGATACGATTGAGCTTTGTCAGCAGAATGGTATCTCTGTCAGGTACATAATGTTCATGTATGTAGTATGAACCTTCTAGATCAGCTGACTCATCACCAGGCCTGTGAATAACAACACTGATTTTAACTAGTGGCCCAAGCTATTGTTTGAACTTTGTTTTTTGTGCCACACATTGATAAAAATCTGAATTCACTGGAAGCATAATAATATACAGCCTCTGATGAAGCCAAATAATAATTCAGTCTTCCTCTCTCATACAATGTTAAGGACTTCACTTTGTGAAGCTGTTAGTTGTTTATAACAACTAATAAATTAGAATTGCATTCTGAACCGAAAATCAGTGTAACATGTAGTCTTCTTTCATGTGACCATATTTCTAGTGGTTTGTTTATCCTAAGAAGAAATGCAAAAATGTTTACACTTTCTTTGAATGGGACCTATCACTCATAATACCCATTATCAGTACTGACTTAGTAAGGTGAGCAGGACTGCCTGCTCAAATACGTGTTTCCAATATAATTTTTGCCATGTGCTTCTGTCTTCATGCATTATTATAATACATGTTTCCATAACTGATTTGCACTTACTTCTGCAAACAATTCACTGAGTCCTCAATGACTTCCGTGAGGCTACCTGGAGTTATCAGATGTTACCATATAGTAAGGTTTCACAGGAGGAGGGGAGAGTGGCCTGATTTTAACTTATATAGTGATCATGAATCACTATTTCATCTAATGAGTTTTGAAACCGTTCAATTATTAAATGACTCTCTATAAATGTTTGGGCCATATCATTGCCTAAGTAACACATAAAAATATGTGCATCTCAGTTGATGATAGGTGGAGCTGTGTTACAAATACTTTAGTAATTTAAAAAAAATACTGATTATGCAGTAATTGGTTCTCAACCATACCAGCCATCTACCGAGGTGTCTAAGGAACAGATGGCAGGACTGTTTGTTTTGCTTGTTTTCTAAGCTTTCCTTTAGAGTAAATCCTGATCCTGCAATTAACAGTTAGCTCAAGAGAGTTTCAGAATTACTGCACAGCTGAAACAATGCACTTTGCTAAGTGCTTCTGATTTTGGATAGTAACATTGAAATTAAACTAAGAAAGACCCAAGAAATTTAGTTTTAGTTCAGTGTTTTTCTTTTTAAAGCAGATCAGCTCATGAGGAAAAAAAGAATGCATTGTGAATGGAATAATAATGACAAGTAGTTTATTAAATCAGTTAATCTTCCTGTCCTTGCCAAAAACTTCACTTAAGACTATAGTAGGTTATGTAATTGAAGATGTCACTGAAGAATGTTAATCTCACTTTTCCAGTTCCTCTCTCCATTCTCTAGTTGTGCTTAAGCTTCATTTCCTCCTCCACTCCTCCCCTGATTCCTGAGTTGATCCTTTATTATGCTTAGTTCAAACTCTGTAATCTTCTCATTCTAAACATGTTCACTGAGATTATTGTTTATTCACAATGTAGAAGGATTGTCATAGTGATAAATAGAAGTATTTTTCTTCCTTTTCTATGAGTTCCTAAATGAATTTTCTGTGCTGGAAAGCCCTTCTGATTTGGTTTATACAAACAAAAAGATTTTTTATGGTTCATGGAGAAAGTATAGAACATTCACCCTCTCCCTTCCCCCACTTGCCCCCTCCACCTCCTTGGAATCTGAAGTTTTGCAAAGTGCCTGAAATCTGAAATACTGCTCGTATGTGTGTGTCTTTTCCATAGTCCACAATGAAATATTATTTATAATGTACCATTTAAAAGAACCTTGTCTATTTCAGTTCTCTTTGTAGATCTTTCAGGTCTTATGCAGCTGTAAAGCATACTAACCTAGTCTAGTATTCCAGGACACACTTTCCTATCTGTGAATGCCAAAAATTGCATACTAGTATGTATAGTATTTTTGTTTTGTTTTTAGTAAGAGAATGTGGGGAGAAGAAATCCTTTCAGGGTCACAGAAGAAATTAAAACATTAAATAAAAGAGAAAGAATGGCAAATTTTAATTCTATAGATTTAATAGCAACATCTTTGAAAACTCCACAGACAGTTGACTTAAAATTAAAAAAAGATTAATTAAAAGATTAAAAGAAATTAAGTAATGCCTCTCTAATTTGTGCTCTGGATGTGCCAAGTCATCCCTGGATAGCTACCTATTTATTCATCACAGATGGCCAGAGCTAAACACAGGAAGCAGAGATTATGGGGCAGTCTTAAATTCAGATGAGAAAATAAAAATCACAAATACTGATGGCAATGCCCAGTATCTTCCACAGCAATACAGATCAGTAATATCTTGCTAAAATACAGAATCATAGAATGGTTTGGGTTGGAAGGACCTAAAAGATCATCCAGCCCCATCCAACCTGGGCTGAGACACTGCCAGGGATGGGGCAGCCACAGCTTCTCTGGGAAACCTGGCACAGGGGCTCAGCACCCTCAAATTAAAGAATTTCTTCCTAATGTCTCACCTAAATCTTCCTGCTCAAGCTCAAAACCATTCCCCCTTTGTCCTCTCACTACAACCTCATGTCCAAAGCCCTCCCCCAGCTTTCTTGTAGCCCCTTCAGATATTGGAAACTCTGAGCTCACCTGGGAGCCTCCTCTTCTCCAGGCTGAACAACCCCAACTTCTTCAGCCTATGTAAGCAAACTTGGTTTTCTCCAGTAAAACCTGAAAGCCTTAGTTGGAAAGTGTAAATTCTTTCCTTAAATATTTTTTCTGAAAATCAATTTCTCTGCCAAAACCACAGTTTTATTGGATTTTATAGATAGTTTTAATTAGCAATGACAGAGGTACCCTTCTTACAAACTCAGATAGAAAAGAAAAAAAAAAAAAAGGAGAAATTGAAAAAAAACCTAGGGGTAGTAAAGATCATAATTGAATGAAAACAGGAAAAAAAAGCTTTTTAGGTTCTCCCAACAAATTAATGCATAAATTAAATATAATAAGTTTGATTATTTTTCATTTATATTTTACTTGCTTGTAATTTCTAAAATTTGTCATGGTTTAGTAATTCACTTTTAAAGGTAACTAGCACCTGCATCATTGATCTCTTTTTGTTAAATTCCATGATTCACACCTGAATCCTGTTACAGCACTCTAATTTTTTAAAATTACATATTTCAGTTCAACTTCTGCTTATGGCATGTTTCTAGTAGCTGTTACTAAAAACTGTTTTCTCAGCTACAGAGTTAATAAGTTCTTTCTTTTTAAATTACACAACATGAAACAAACAAAAAACAAAACACAAAAGACACAAACAAACAAAACAAGTCACTCCAAACTGAGATACCTGTACGAGGAAATGAGCACCATTTTGAAGAAATGCATCATTTCTTATTGGTATATTTAAAATCTCTTCTGTTTGTCCTTCTGGAAAGATGAGAACACTTCTACTAGACATATTTAGAATGCCATCTTTTGCTCTCTCAGGATCCAGAGGTCCAGCTGGAATATACAGTGCAGTATAAACCAACTGCACATCTCCCACTGCTCCTCCCTCCCTCGAAAAACTCAAGGATAAAAAGCGTCCTGTTGGTTTACTTTCAATCTTCTGATTCTCCAAAGGATAAAATTTTATGAGGCCATAAACATCATCACTGTCTTGAATGTAAAACAGAAGCTGCAAAACAAAAAAAAAGCATCACTTACACTATGCTACAGCTACCACAGTTCTCATGCTTTCATGGAAGGATGTCCTGACTGTCACCATACATTTTTCTCCTTAGTGAACTGGCACTCAGGAAAGAAATAAGATTGACAGTCCCAAAGTATTCTTTGTTCACAAGCAGCACAACACTGACATGGGCAGCTTTCCCACTATGCATCATCCATGTGCCAGAATGAGCTCTGAATAACTGATTTTTTGGCTCAGCAGCCAAAGTGAATAATTAAAAAATGTTTCAGACTGAAAAAAAAAAAATAATTTTATTCACCAAGTTTATTCCAGCCATTTGTAAGAAAAAAAAAGTAAAGGGACTTGAGTAACAAAACTGTCAGCAATGCTAAGCCATCCTGTATTTAAAAGTTCAGAGGTTACAGTCTTAATCACCAATCCCTCCTCTTGATCCTGTTACTCTCTGTAAAGCATTCCAATAATTATTAAGACAGCAGAGGAGCAAGTGAAAAAATAACTTTTCTGCCTTCCCTTAGCAAGCAGCCACTCACAGCAGCATTTATGCAATGCTGTGTATGTTGTGAGTAACCTCAGCTGAAAGTTACTGTAAAAGGTCTTGCTTTGTATACAGTGCTAAGCCAAATACTTTGGATATGGCTTTCCACAACAAGATTATATTAAGGATTAATTTGTTTTATTTATATTCAAGCCCAAAACCTTTAGTCAGTTTAGCCAATTACTCCTTGTTATCAAAACCCCTAATCAAAATTTGTTATCAAAATTTGTTAATCAAAATTTCTAATCAAAATTTCTTATCAAAAGCCCCTAATTATTATCTATTATTAACTTCACCAAAAGAGTACTAAAGGAAAACTTACCTCAGATGGTTCACTGACTTCTGCACCTCCCTGTATTGTATCAGCCAAGAGCTTCAGAAGGTAGGGCTCTGCCTCCTCTGGTTTATCATCATCAATAATGTCCAGAGGAAGTGTTACCAGCATCTGCCCTTGATCAAAACAAACCTCCCCAGTCTCTGGAGTGAGGTCTTCAGCCACAGGTGAGGGATCACTGCTATTCCTGATGACAACCCAGGTAACAGAAACATTTCCATGTGTCCCACCATTCCTCACAATCGTGATCCCTTCAAACCTACAGTTTTGAATGAAAATAAAACCACACAGTATGAAATTATACTTGACATCAGCTTCATTATTTCAGTTCCCTGAAGGATTTGCACTGACTTCAGTGAAATGAACCTCAGCTGGTGCAATTGACTTTTGACTCAGGGCTAAAGGTTTGTGAAATCATAACACACAAAGTAAGACATTCCTTCAAGTGCTGATTCATGAGATCTCTGTAATCACTCCAAAGATATTTGTTAGAACTTATTATTTTTTACAGCAAGAAAGATCCTGAGTTTTACATTTGTTTCAAGAAACACGTGTCAAATTTTTTAAAAATTTTTCTGTTAAATTCCTCCGTCACTTTGCAAACTACATCAAAATACAGTCATCAGGCATGAGTATTTAAATAATGATTATGAATGAACTATTTTCCCTATAATTAAATTTCAAGTTACTGACATTTATAAGCTGGAAATGTCATGTTTCTGGCATCTCACAAGCCTACGATTACAATAAAAAGTACCAGAGTCATGACTTACAAAATTTAGAAAACAAGATTTTTCTCTTTGCTGTGTACAGCACTTTGCTGAGGTGCTGGGCTCCACATACTATAAAACATTCTTTCCATATTCTTCACAGTAAGATAGCTTGAATTCATTAGCTGTTTTTCTGGAAACAAACTACCATCAGCAGCTAGCAGTGGATATTTTTATTAAGACTGCCAATATTGTGTATCCGTCCTGCTTGAAAAATTTGTACAGAACTATGATTTTAATCTCTGTGTAAAATTGCATATATTTAACTTACTTTTAAGTTTAAACTTAGTATTTAATGGGATTCACTCAAACCTTTTTTTTTTTTTTTTTTTTTACCCAGAGATTGATTTTATAAGTAGCACATACAAAGATTTACCAGGGATGGAAGACAGAAATTTGTTTCCTACTTTTATGAACCATTGTATAGCAGCATCACAACTGCACTAATCATGCCTTCAGATTAGTGGTTTCTCAGTATTCTGATAATGTGACTAAATGTTTTACATACAGTTCATAAATATTAAGATAGTTCTTGTAGCATTAGACATTCCCACTTCCTTGAGATCTTTGTAGAGATAGCTGGTAATAACAACATGCTAATTGAATACTAGGTTATGTTTTCCATAGTGATTTTATAACTAGCATCAGTGAAATCCTGAGACTGACTAGATTCTAGATTTGAAGTTCTGTAGTACCTTGAAATTTGGTCTTCATCAATGATAACAGTCTGAGCAAACAGGTTACTGTTGATTGATAGCACTCCATAGGGTTTATCATTCGGTTGGATGGTGACATGAACAACAGAAGGATTAACCAAAACAGCATCTCCCTGCAGAGTGTCCTTAAGAAGCATAAGCTGAAAGGTCTCAGCAATTTCTGGTATGGCATCATCAAGGATCTTAAATCTCAGATACATTTCATGAACTAGAGGTGGGAAAACAATAGTTGTATTTGGCTGTAGATCTAGGAAGTCTACGTTAAGCTGTGCATGTGCTGTTGTATCCCCAGTTATGATGGCGTAACTGACAGAGACTTCATATTCATCAGGTCCAATTAATTTTCCACTGACATCCTTACCACGAACCACTGGAATTGTTATCACATCAGCTTCCTCAGGCACCACATAAGTGCTCTGAACAAAACGTACAGGACTGTCGTTTTTCTTAATAATAATCTGGACTGAATTTTTTGTGTTGTTGATTTCAGCCCCTCCCTCCACGCTTCTCAGGTGAACAATGAACAATTCATCATTTTCAGGTACCTGAAAAAAAAAAATGTTAGCAATTGAGTATAAGTCACATTTCAAACACATGTAGAATACTCTTACTGAGAAATATGTTTTATATATTCTGCAGAAAAGGGAAATAATAAAAACTTGACTGTTAATTTCATATTAAAAGTCCTCCTTTTAATTTGGTCTGAAAAATCCCTTCTCAGAATTTAATTTTTCCATTTTCTAAAACATAACTCTGTGCTCTGAAAATATGAAAAGAGGTGGAAAGCCAAGCAAAAGTGAAACAAAAACTAGGCAAGAATCAGAAAAAGATGGTTCGATTTTTCCAACTTGAGACTGAGAAGATCAAAACTCTACTTCTAGAATCCACCTCTATTTGGAAACAAACATTTCCCCAGTTAGATTTACATCTTAATTTTCTGATGTTGATGCTGAATAACCTCCACGAATACCTGAAGTAATTCAGGAACAACAAACCTATCTTAGCCCATCCATTCCTATACAACTGGCAAAGGAACATTTCCTAAAGTCAGACACATCCCCAGGGAAGATTTCTGTCACAGAACTGGGAACTCGTTTTCTGGTTCTTAGCAATTAATTAGGCTAAGACATTATTACAGGATGACTGTTTAAAATTACCTCATAGTTTTAGCTATTCTATTTTGCAGTATCTGATGCAGCAGACAATAAGGAAGGGTTTATAAATTGCAAATAACAGAATTTAGGGATGAGATTTTTGCTTTATAGTACTACATTTTATTTCTCAAATCTTGATATGATAAACCTATTACACTGAAAAAATATAGTTATTTTATTAATACATTAGGGTAAAAAGTAAATCTTTAAAAATCATTTAAGACTTTTGCTTCCCATTCTTGCTGAGGACTCCTGTAAACTAGTATTATTTATTTCTGAGAGGAATTCCTGGACAAAATTATTTATCTTTTGCTAATGGTAATACTCTGTTAAAAAGTTGACAAATTCTTTTCAGGAACTTTTGTTTACCAAGCTAAAAAAAGGTCTGAAAACCCTGCTGTCCAATATTTCTTCTCTTTCACACTCATTTGTTAATTGGCCACCCTCAGATATTTTTCCAGTGCTAAGAGATTGGGCATGCAAATGCCTTTATAGCTGATGCCAGTTCTGTCTCTTGTTTGGCTTGTGGAGCTTAAACTTGCATAATGTTGTTGACTGATGCAGGTTCTTTTTTTGTCAATGTGAGATCTGGAAACTCTCAGTCATCTCTCTCACAGATTTATTTTGTCTTACTAGAATAGATGCTAAAATAAAATAGAATACACTCAATTTAGTAACAAGCTAATGTATCTTGCACCACAAAAATATACATTTAGGAGACAATAAAAATGTCTTGTTGTACTTTACATCTTAGTATTTCATATAAATGGGACATTCTAGGGTTTTAATGGCATCATGAGTAGGCAATTAAAAAAAACAGTAGCACATCAAAGACAACAGCATAAAGGATTTCCAGGGCTGCCAGGCCTCTTTCATTTTTCCTTAACAAAGTTGCCATTATTCCTCACTAAAAAGGAAATGTAGACTATGAAATTACTATACATGTAGTACTGTGAAGATCAGATCTGCAGCTCCCTAATTTCTGTAGGAAAAGTGCTACACAATACAGAAATGTTGCAGTGTTTTTCCTAGCTTTAGATCCTAAAGTCTCAAACTAAGTTCTGAGAGTAACTGGGTTCTTGTGAATTCCATCATCATGACCACCATCATCACCAATAAAGGTTTTTTATACAAAATTAACCTTCCACGTATGCTTGTGAAAGACCCACACATATTCAGCTTTGAAAAGGAGAATTTTCAGATTATTTCTCAGATGAAAAAAAAACAAACTACAACCACATTGTCCTAAAAAGGCAAATTATTTATTTCTGTGTGTCAGTCACAGAAATATTAAAAATATCAGTACAAATGTGGAAAAGCTTCTTTTTTTTTTCTTTTTTTTTTCTTTTTTTTTTTTTTTTTCAACTACCAGAACTTTGCAAATGGCTTTTAAATTCCTGAAGTCTGGGACATGAACTTTTTGATATTAATATTTTCTTGCTAACTTCCTTATTAGGTAATTCCACACCATTTTTACTTATTTGGGTTCCTCTATTTTCCCTCTCATCCTTATGATAAATTGAAAATTAAAAAAGAAAAATTAAAAAAAAAAAAAAAAAAAAGAAAAAATAAAAATCACAAATTGAAAAGTAGAATATATTTTGTTTACTCTTTTTATTCAGAAAGAATGGCTTACAACATATGTTCATTTTCTTAGAGACCAATAGAAAATTGTCAAATTTTAATTATCAGCTCCATGTTGTCTTTATGTTCTTCACAGGACTACCTATTTCTTTTAGGGTGGTACTATCTATTTTTTGAAGAAGTTTTAAAAATATGTTTCTACATGAGAACATATCCATATAGAAACACAATTTTTTTCAGTCTATAGTTTCTCTATTATATATCCATATCCATATATCATATATATATCCATATTCTCTCTATATATATCCATATTCTCTCTATATATATCCATATATATATCCATATATATATCCATATATATCCATATATCCATATATATCCATATTATATTATCCATATAATAAAATGCATATTTAAGGTGTTAGATTCTTTCTTTAGTTGCAAACATAACATTTCTGCTATTGACATGAATGAGAGACAATCAAGTTAACAATATACTGGGTTCTTATGTATTGTTAAATAGAGAGGAGCAGTCTTGAAATTTCAGGATTAGGTTCTTTTTGCCCCAAAAATTAACACAGGCAAAAAAGAATGCTTGAGTTCATTACACAAACACAACGAATTTGGAAGGCAGGCAGTGAAAAGAAGAGTGTATTAAAAAAAAAAATTAAAAATAAATACAGGAAAGTTAAATATAGAAAGGACAGACTAATAGATGAACCTCAATCTATTTCAAGAACATCATCTCTGGCCATACAAGGACCTCAGTATTAAATCTGAAAATGAAGTGTAATGAGTTCTAGATTGTTTTTACATTTACAGCAGTAGCACCCAACAGGTTCACTGAAAACAACCCGGGTATCTTCAGAAACTAAAAAACATTCAATTCACTGATGAGAATTACAGAGGTAGCACTAGAAGGAGGATAAATGAAAGCTCATAGAGACACAATTTAACATTATTAGGCAGAGGCACTTTTAACTGTATTTAAAACAAGCATTTTTTTAAGTTGTTACTCTAAGTATCTCTAGAACAGCAGATATCTTTCTGCATAACTACAACAAAAAATGAAGTCAGATTGTTCTTACCTGATCATCAAGCACTGTCAAATTATAAATCACCATTGATCTCCCAGGGGTAAATGTAATATTTCCCCTAGCTGGACTAAAGTCTTCTTCAGATGGGTTTGGTCCATCTTCTATCTGCAAATAATTGATTTTTATGATAAGAAATACATAAAGCAGGAGAAGGAATCTAGCACAGTAATCAATATACAGTGTGTACCATGCAAAACAAATAACAAATTCAGCTGTCTCCTGCACATGGGCACACAGTTTCAGTTGTGGAAATCTGCTCTTATTTTTCAGACAAAGTCAGAGTAACCACTCTGAATAAATTGTATGTTGCCAGAAAGAAAGGAAGTAAAACCAGTTCCATAAAGGCTTATGTGTAGCCATTGCTGTTTATTGATATTTAATTTGCTCTTAGACATAACAGACAGCACATTCATTCTAATTCAATTTAAGTCACAAGGGTTTCATAATAAGTTCCAAGAGAAAAAAAAAAAAAAAATTAAAATATAGCTTTCTGTCTTGAATTGTGATTATTGCATTTAATAGTGAAACTTAAAAAACTAGGAAAACAGAGGCAAAATGGTGATTGGTTTTTTTTAGAAAATCTTGTGAATATTTTTCAACAAACGTATTTAACCTACACTGAGAGATGAATGTGATCAATTATGCAGATAATAAAATTTATTGGACCTTAAAACAACAAATTACACAGAGAATCTCATTCTGAGCTTTATACATGCTATATTTATTATGCAATAAAACCCAGTACAAATCTTTTCAGATTTTTGACAGGTCTGGATTAAACGTAAGACTGGATAACTGGCAAGGAGCTATCCAGATGAGAGACTCTGTATATAATTTTAAAGTATGCAACAGAATCTGAGATAGATATGAAAAATAAAACTAACAAAAACCCCCAACAATAAAGGCAACAGATGTATCACGTTCAAATCAAGTCCATAAATAGCAGTCTAAATATTCAACATGAGCAGTGCAATTTCTGAGGACTCAAACTGTGCTCATACAGACACAGAATTTCACTAAATACTGACCCCTTAAATACTTACATATTAAAAGCTGGCACAGGTGTTAAAGACTCATTTGGATGCTTATTTGTAAAGTGTAGATAAAATTTGAAAGAACATCAAATAAGACAATTCTTACATGCTTAATACACATTGCTTTCTTAATAATACCAAATAATGCTGCCTCAAATATCTCCCTAGATGACAGAAAATACTCAGTTTTTTCCTCAAATTAAGCAGTATTTTCCGTGGACATGTAGTATCTTTCCATTTTATGAAACAGATATAGCCAGTGTAGATATAGGTATATTTCCCATTCTTTCACTTTCCTAAACACTTTTATAAAATTAGGGACTCACAGTTTCATCCAACAGACCAAGGTATGGAGCCTTTTTTTTTTGATAAACTCACCTCAAAAGTTACGGTGACCGTCCCATAGGTTCCCCTCTCCCTAATTAGAGTGAGAGGCACAGATTCATTTCTGCCCCTGGGCTCATTCACTGTGATTAAGGCAGACTAATGAGGAAGAAAAGGGACAGGCAATCAGGCACAGATCAAATATCACAGCAGAAGGAAGAAACTGTTACCATAGAAATACCAAACTCCCACAGACAAGTTAATCCAATCTGCACACATTTCCTAGCAACCAATTAGTTCAGCTAATAAAAAGCATGAAAGATTTCAGATAGAAAAATTATCATAAATTATGCCAGCTGTGTGGGGGTTGTTTTGTAAATTAACACGGTCACTATTCACAAAGCACTGGCATTTTAATGCTGGCATTTATAGGTGCTTCTAACCCTGCTAAAAATAGGTTTCCTCCATTAAAAAGTAATTTATTAGATAAGTATCTATAAACGGCCTCTGCCTATGAAGTTATTGTAGCTGAAATATTCCAAAGAATTACACCAGTTCAGGGAGCATCATGTCTGTACTACCACATCAGGACTCTGGTGCTAAAAATTTCTCTTGTTGTGCCTTTTCAGGGAAGTCCTTGATGAAATTATGTTGACATAATGCAGGCAATATACCTTCTCTTTTCAGTCATACAACCTCTGTGTCCTGCAAATATCCCCCATGTCACAGGAGACACACCAGAGTCTTATCACAGAAGGTGTTTTGCACTTCATAGATCATGGAACTGTTCTCTTAGCTTGAGAGTTAAGTATAAAACTGCTCAAGATGGGAAAATGTGTATATTCTCAAGATTCCCACCTTTAACTTTCCTGTGGTTTTACCCCTTGCTTCCACTGCATATGAACATCTTATATGAGGGGCAATGAGACTGAATAAGCTTTTAGAAGTTTATTATTTAAGATGAGCAACGTAGCTATTCATCCAGGCTACACTTCAACACCTGAAAGCATATAGAACTATGAAAGCTGTATATGAATTACATATATGAATATTTGAATAACACATATATACGTATGAATTAACCCTAGAGATGTAACTCAGAACCAGTTTTCAAGGGATTCTGTTGGACAGCCAACCAACATCTTTGAAAACGTCACCTCTATGCTTTCTAAAATTTTCAAATATACCATATAAAAAGCCATACCATGTTAAAAGAAATTATTCCAAAGGCATTGTCATTTGATAAGATTGTTACAGTGACAGATTTAGGTGAGCCAAGCTTTATCGTTGCAGAGGGTTTCTAAAACGAATAAAAGAAAATAAGTTATTAAATAAGGTGATGGGCAAAAAAATACACATTTTTATTTTACTATGTATTAAGAGTAAACTTTATGCCTTGACATGCCTATGCCAAATTAGGTCTTTTTATTATATATTGCAATGGAAATTATTTAAAGCAGTAGAATGCATAAAAATAATTCTTAATTCCTAAGCCAATACTCTCTGTACAGTTAAAAAAAAGTACTTGAAACAAACTTTGTGAATGATTAACCATAGTTTGGCCATCGTTATTTATTAATGATATCATAGGAAAAGGACACTAAGTTTGAAGCATCTAGCACTGCCAGAAACTTCAAAGTTGCTCTTTTCCCCCAAATATTTGTACAAAACTGACACTTTGAAGCTATTAAACTGAGATACCAACTAAAGGAAATAAATCTTTACAGTGCTGTAAAAATTAACTTTTACATTTACAAATCAAAGAGAGAAAGGAGGGAAAATATTCATTTTTATACTCACTGCAAACATCCCCTGAGATATATAGGAACTGGCAATAAAACATCAAATTAATCTTTACTGAACTGACAGCCATGAACTGTTACCTAAAAAAAGGGGAATGTGAACACCTCTCGTTCAGCATGACTCCTGTGAGACAGAACAATATGAAGTGACTTACTGATAAGTATTTTAAAAATTGTTTTATTGCTTTTTAAGTAAATCTCATTTATTCTCTGCTTCTGGAGGACTGGAATTAATTTTCTTTAGTTCCACCCTCTCTTCCAGGTACGGTCTATGCATCAAAAGAGGAATGGCTGAAATCTAACTCTTCTGGGCTCCAGTGCCCCTTCAGATGTCCAGAGCTGAATGCAGTGCTGAAGTTTCAGACTTTGTACTGCACAGTAACATCACTTAGAGACACCCATGGGAATGGCAAAAGGAGCAGTAAGCACCATCCTGACTGACCTCCAAACTTCAAGCAATGTGATTACACTAAAAATCTTGGAATACCCTTCATGGAGGTCAGATCACCCACTGCAATGTGCACATAAACTGAACGACTGAGACTTACTGCCAGTGTCAAGTGAAATGTGAATGTTTCATCAGCCTCTGGAAGGTCATCATCACAGACAGAGATATACACTGTTCGGTTTGTTTCTGTATCAGGTATAAATGCAGCTGCATATGTGTCAAAAAAGTCTCCTGTGTCTTCTCCATCAATCTGCAATAAAGATACAATTGAGTGCCACCTCCCTCCGCCCCTGCCATTTCCTGTAATATTGGTGTGGACTCGTTTAACAGGCTTCATGTGTTCTTCTTTGCAAGCATTTATTTGCACACTTTCCCCTGTTAATTTCTGGACATAAGGTATGAACAAAAAGCTCTTGTATCCATGCTGAGTAACCAGGGGGAAAAAACTACAACAACAACAAAACAAACCAACAAAGCCAAACCAACCAACCAAACAAAAAACAAACCCCTAACAAAAAAACCAAGGCAACCAAACAAGGCACTTTATTCAGAACCACTTATGACTTTCTTCCATGAAGCTGGGTATCTCCTGCATAATGCCTCATATGACAAGCTTTTTAATGGAAAAGCTGCTCCTATCATTGCTCCGTATGTTTCATATACTCTACTTGAATTACATGAAGATGTAACTGCCTCTTGCTATCCTGTATCACTCAAAGGCCTACAAGGAGCCATGGCATTTAACACAGATTAATGTCTTGGTTGCCACATCTGGCAACAGAGATTTTGTACTGAACACCCCTGCTTTCATTTCAGGAAACAAAATAAAGTCCCCCTGATTCTCCTGGCAGATAGAGGTGAGATTATAAAGGCAATAATGTCAAGACTAAGGTTAAGTTTACACCTGGAAAGTGAATTTAAATTGAAACAAGGAACTGAACCAGCACTGCCACCACAGCTGAAACTACAGTTTCAGGTACTAAAGAGTTGTATGAACCACTGTGAAAAAGGCTGCTACTCATGTGAGAACAGTGAAACTGAAAGTCCAGTGAAGAAAAAACAAAGTGTGGTAGGTACTTTTGTAGCTCTCACTTGTCACTGGACATACTGGTAACTATTTTTTATTTACCCCAGGCTACCATAGCTTTACCAAAAGCTCTGACAAAAACAGTCTATGAAGATCTGCCTAAGAGAGCTGCTCAAAATAGTGTAAAATGCTAACTCTGATCTCCCAATTTAATTACAATTTAATTGTAAAATTCAATTTTTAAAATTCATAGGGAAACTGGCTCAAATAGTGGAGAAGCTACTAAATTGCAAGTTCTAAAGTAATCTGGAAAAGGAAAAATTGCTATATATACACATTTGCTGTATGAATTCACATCCACAGTCAAAGTCACACAAGCACATCAGTTTGGACTTCCATCTGAGCAGAGGAAGGAGATACTAATGTCATCATTTTGAAACCATTGATGCATCTAGCAGAAATGTACTCAGTTACAGAAACTGAGTGTTGCTTCTTCAAACTGAAGCATTTCCCCAGTGAAATGCCACCCACCTTTTCAGTGGCTTGGTAGAAATGTAGGCAACATTCAAAACTTCAGAAAGATAAGTGATATTTACTAAGAATATAACTGAAAATAGTTCCTTACCGACACAATTGCTGTGACATTGGCAGGCTTCCCTGTCCTCTCAATGACAAGACGTATCACTGTTGTACTTGTTTCATTCACTATGAATTCTGTTTGCCCACTGAACTTCACTTCTGTTTCCCCAGACATGAAATGAACGAGCGATGCTAAAAGCAAATAAACTGACAAAGAAGCAGAGGGCATCCCTGCGGAAAAATAAAAGGACAATTAAAAAATAAGTTGTGAATCTGAAGTATATAAAAAAATCCCAGTCAACCTCATCAATCCAGCCAAAGCTTCTCAGCCCTCCAAACACTGTGATTATCTTGTGAGCATCAGAAATGAGATGAAGACATGCACAGGTCCCAGCTATAATCATGTCAGACAACATAAATATCATCTTCATCTAATTCTATTTTCATATTATTCTTCTAGTTTTCTAGACAGAGCTTGCCAACTTCATTCAATAGGAGAAACAAGCAACTTATTTTAAGACAAAAACAGTCATAGTGCCACAAGTATTATCATTTCCAAGCAAACAAAAATTAGCTCAAAGGCCAATGGCTCTATTTCCACTTTCTTTGCTCTCTTGGTTCTCTTTAGGAAGAAAAATGAACTGGCAGGACGGGTGAAGAGTTGGATGCTTGCTGTCATCTCACAAACCATCTTCTGACATCCTACAAACCATGAGATATTCTTAAACATTTTCATATTTACTTGAGATTCTTTTAATTGCTTCTCTTATTCCATGAGCCTTCCATGTCTTCTTGTTGTGGGAAGTCACTGTGGCACATTTTAATGCCACTGTAACCTTTGTAAAGCAAGTTTTTTATTTTTATGTGTTTCTACACAATGTTTCTGCTAGGGTTAAGCAACTTAAAGCAACGTGGTTTATTTCTCTTAAATCAGAGTCCAGTTATGTACCATAAAATATGATTTTAAGTTCCAGTGAAGTCATCAGGTGTTGATAATCAGAAAGACACTTTTTTAAGAGGCTCTAGAACAAGAAACTGGAAACAGGTGCTATGTTATGCAGAGGCTTATGTTGTACACTGTTGAGCAGAACCAAGAACATGGATGCTTGGATGGAGCATATTTCTGTCATAAGGATCTGGGCAATTGTTGAACAAGCCAAAAGAATAGGGTTGTGTTCTGTTTAAAAAGAAAACTTTACAGCATCGATCTTTAATGGAATTAGTCCTTTCAGAAAATTCGGTTTGTTTTGGCTTTTTTTTTTAATCTGTGGTCACTACTACATATAATATTATAATAATATATATTATATGTTATATTGCTATATTATTATGGTATAATAATATGATATATATTATAAAGCATATTATGTATTATATTATTAAATAATGTATTATAAAAATTCTATACAAAAGATACAAAAAATACTTGTGTAATTACACATTTTAATAAAACATCACTTTGCTTAAAAATTTGTTTCCAAGTACTACGTTAACAGAAAAATCTGGATGGATGGATAAACTGCACAAAACATATAACATTGATTTTTGCATGTCAGTAATATTTAAGCATGCTTGCAAAGAATGAGTTTCCATTATTTATGAGTGACAATAAATGAATATTCAGTCAGAAATGGCCACTGAAACAGAAATTATAATGCACAGTATATAGAAAGATACTTTAGTATAGCGTGTGACAAATTTGTAATCAGGATACACTTGAGGTCCAGTGTAGATTCTGAGTGTTTTATGTACACAGATGGGCAGTTTTAATTTTGCTCTGAGAAAGAATAAGACAGCATTCAGACCACTAAAATTACCCTAGCTCCAGGAAGACTTCAAGACTTTGATTCATCTTACAATAAGTACTGTCTGGGCAAGGTTCAATTTTACATTGTAAGGACCTGAAGCAAACTGTCAGGAAAAATAAAGAAGAAAAATTATCTGCAGACATGACATAAATAATAACTTTGAGTTGTGAGTACAGCCAGAAAATAATCAGTGTCTCAGAATTTCTGCAAGCAAAGAGATGACAAACTTAGCAAATTTTAATTGCTTGTAATAAAAACCATCCAGCTCTACTGAAAACCACAGAGGAAACAGGTTAGTGCAAGTAGGTGCAAAAAATCAGGACTAACCATTTTCCAATAGAAAACAACTACCCATTTTACAATGTATGTGAATGGTGGTTTTTTCACCTCCAGCAAAAATGTCACACAGTAAAATAATTTTACTGCAGTATTTTGCTATTAACTTTTATTACCATGAACAGGCATTCAAGACATCCATGGCTCACAGTCTATCAGGAACAATGCTTGCCTCCTGCCTATCTGTCTATTTAGCAACTCTAATGCAGAAAAAGCTTACAGTGAGAAGCATAGTTAAAATTATATATACACAAAAGTCCTGAGGTTTAGCTTAGTCAGCATTTCCAAAATCAACTCTATTAGTTTTCACTATATTTTAATATATATAAAATATATATGGTTTTATATGGAACTGCTCTGTAAAATACAAACCTTCAAGCTGTAAAGAGAAGAGTTGTCTAAACTGCCTTTGTACACTCTGAGAAAATTACACTGTCTGCAGTTGCAGGCATCATCCATACTAAACTGAGGAATTTGTTGACCTTTTAGCTTCAGCTGTTACCTTGTCATAGACTTCACAAATATCTTCCCACGGTACATGCTTCTAGTAAATAATACTGAAAACATGATCCTTGAGGGCAAGATTACAAAGTTTAGAATTACTTGAATTCTATTACTCCTACTAGAGAGCGTTCTAAAACTATAGGATTACTTCTGTGGAACAAGAGAGGTTTCACAATCATACTATCAATTATTTAGTTGGTGTGTATTCTTCCTTTTCACATTATTTGTACTAAGATTTACTTTGCATACACCCTGCCAAAACTATTTCTTAATCGGTTTATATAAGCTCTACTTTGAAAACCATGATTATTTTTAAAAGCTGATGTAATCTAATAAAAATAACATAAATCAAGATTTAGAGAATACAGAACAAATTTATTCACACAGCCAGAAAGATATTATAGGCCACAGTATTTTAATTTGTTAAATATTAACTCACATTACACACTAAATTCTTACATAAATTTACATGGAAACACTATTAACCATTGCCTGAAGCTCAGCAGAAGCTTTTGCAAGATCAGGGATTAAAAGACAATTCTCCTCTACCTCCCTCACCACAGTATTTCACTCATGAGTGTAATTTTTTTTTTTAAATTCTGCTAAAATCCTAGCCCTTGTTAACTGCTAGATTTTGGGAAGCTTTGCATTTGATGCCTCAAATGCTCCCCCCTGTTTCAGCTGAATATTATTGAGTAAAACTCTCTCAATGCAAATATTCAGTAAGGCTTTAAAATAGATTACTGAGTCTAAGTAATTCACAGATTTCCGCAGCTACAACAAGCAATTAGATATTATACGTCTTCAAAGTATGTCAAAGTCAATGTACCAAATATTCTGTTACTATATTCTGGCGAAAGATATTTTAAATAATGATTTGTAGTATGAATGGTAGCTTAAAGCAATGCTATGTGCTGAGGCCTAGATGATGTTTTTAAGGGGTGTTTATTAAGAGCATCTGGCATCAAAACCAAGAGAAAGTACCTCTAAAGAACAATCTGGACATTTCAGTGGTATTAAAGAATTTTAAAAGTCTAAAAATAATGTTATTCAACCACCAAGTTTAAAAAAAAAAAAAAGTAAAGAAATCTAAGTCAGAATTCTGACTCAGGATCCCCAACTAATATCTTCATGTCTTCATTTTATGCCACTTTCTGAGGCACATTGGTGTTTCCCCCCAGGCCTAGTGTAGAATCCAGCAGAGCATACTCTGGTTCCACACATCAGTTTCTACAGCAATGGCACAAATTATCTGAGGATCATTTCAGCCCACTGCTCAGCTGAAGCCAAGGGAAAGTAGTTTATGACAGTGGCGTTTCTTGCCACTGATGAACCACCAGGATTAGATTACTTTTTCCACTCAGTGTCTGGAACAAATTTCAGATGAAGATATTAAAGTTTATAAAGAATGAGTGGTCTTTTCTGCATCCTTCTGTAAAGAATGAGAAGACTGTTTCACTGTCTTCCATGCTCCGTAAATCAAACCCCGTAAGAATGGAAACTCCTTGGCTGTTTTCTTTGAAGGGTGAGAAAACCTACAGACTAGTGGCACACGGAGAGATCAAGAAGGGAAGTGAAAATGCTCTGAAAGATTCCAAATCTGACAATAAAATATTGAGCAGAGAAAGGAGAATGGCAAAAGGACGAGGAGCAAAGCAGCAGGCAGAATGAGGGATTAAGTACCCTGTACCTCAGATTTGCCATTGCTGCTTCGGATAAGAAACAGGCAGGTGTGCTGAAGCAGACTTCTCCCATACAGAAGATACAATTTGATCATCACAGCTCATCTTCACACAATTCTAAATTCCAGGGACACAGTGCAGCAGAGCAAGGGTAAAGCCCAGTGCAATTTTCACTGCCTGCGCTTGTCTACTCCCTGTGGTTACAAATACCCAGCCAAGTAGAACATTCAGAAACTGACATGCCTAGTACTCTTCATTGAGTTCAGCATTACAGCTATCAATGGTTGCCAGAGAGAAGTCTATTCACAGCAGGGATGTCAGCACCCAGCAGCATCTTTGGCTGAATACAATGGGAGAGTGATACGTGTGCTCTTTCATATGTAAAGAGGAGATTCTCTGTAGTACACAGGAACAGCACAGAGCAAGAAGTTTCACAAGGTCATTGCCCATGCTGCACCTGTTGTAGAAACATATGTAGAACCTGTGTATTTTCAGCACTTTTATTGTGGGTGTTTTATTTTTTTAGGTATTTTATATTTTATTTTATTTTAGGTATTCTCAGAACCACTGAAATTTACAGCAGAGAGCCAGCCAGGAAAGCAGCAGGCATTATAAAAACTTTGATTTTGTGAACTTCTCCTTTCTAGGTTGTCATGATCTCAAATTAAGAGAGAAATACTTTATTTCAGACTGTGATTTTCACTGCCTCAGAGTTCCCACAGAAGGATGGCAAAATAGCTGTGCCTGCAAAACTTAGCATTTGGATAGTGGCTCTTACCCAAGTCTGATCTGATTGTTCTTGTAGATGTAGGATAAGTCTCTCACTCTTAATATAGACTGCAAAAGTATTTATTTCAGAACAGCATCTTCCTGTACCACTTTTTCATGCTTTCAATCTGCTTTAAGGTAGGTAAAGAATGAAGATGTAGTAAGTCACAAGTACTGCTTTGTCTGTACCCATGAGCTGCACTAATAATTGCAGCCTTTGGGGCCAGAGCCTCTCTCACCAACTTCCATGAAGGTTTATTCAGTGTCACTGGATGCCTTTGCTTCCAATTCTTCTCTAGGGTTTCCTGTCTTCCCCTTCACCACTAACACATTCCTGGTAGCTGCCCATCACCTGTCTTCTTATTACTAACATTGGAAAGTGCTAGCCAAAGCACAAAGCAGAATATTAAGTGCTGAAAATCCCTTGATCAGCTTTCACTGTCCTGAAGCTTTTTGGGCTCAGCTGCTTATGTACCTCCTCACTGCAACAGTACCACAGTGCAGCCTCAGGTGCTGAAAAGGTTTATCTGCATTTGATGTTATTGACACTGGTACCAGTCAACAATTCTCTTGACCATTTGCTTTCTAACAGTTGTGATATTACTAAAAAATCGTATTATCTGTGACTGCAGGTATCACTGTGAATGGCCAATTTAAAGTAACCTGAACATCTCTGAAAATTATTGTTCATCTGATTACATTCGCTGGAAAAAAGCACAAACCCTTCAACACAGACATCTTACCCTAAGGCAGGAAAGTTTCTTCAGCTGCCTACCATTGTATTTATATTTACTAGTGAGAAAAGTAAATCTACCATAACAGCCAGGAACTACTACTGCAAGTAATAAAGCTGCAAGCCAAGGCCAAGACAGAGCCCTGATGAGAAATCCAAATAATCTCACCCTGGTATTTGAGGTTACTGAGAGCTAAAAAGTGTAACAAGCCCAAAATACCCCTTGTAAGTTTTCTGGCAGCCTCTTTTCACTTCCTCTAGAAGGATCTGAGTGGATCTAAACTTTATCCTTAAATTTTAAGATGGAAAGCATGTAATCACCAATGGAGAATCAAGTTTTAGCTCTTAAGCCAGGTAATGCTAAAGGCTTTCTGAGGTAACCCACTGCTCTGCCTGTTCCCATTCTGAGTGGAAAATAAAGGGAAAGATTCTCAATCAGTGCTGAATACCCTACTTCTGTCTGCTAGCAGCAAGCAGAGAGAACACAAGACTCTTCTACAAACATTTGCAGTTACTTTATAATTTTCTTGTCAAACAGAGAACCAGACGATTATTTTGAAAAGCTGTAAGACCCAGATTATTTTTACCCAGAGTACCTCCTGTGAAACGACATATTAAATGAGTTATTAAGGCTACTTTATATTTAGAACAGAGATCAGGGTCTAATGTAAACAAACTGGTTGAAATCTCCTAATTAATGGGATTAAGAAACACAGCAGTAGGGATCTGAATGGCCCTAATTTGTACCAACAAACCCCACTGATTTCAGCTGCAGAACTTCTAAATTAACTAATGCAAATGATGTCAGTTTATTGATACATAGTACTACCTATATCCTGTAAAAAATAAAGATAGGATTTTGGAATAGTTCTACTTAGCATATAGATAGATTAAAGAAAAGGGTAAATCTAGTTTTCACCTCCATGCTGGAAATCCTTTTCCACCTACATAGTTCTAATGAAAACTGCAGAAATCTTTCACGAATAGAAATTATTTTATAGGATTTTCCAGTATCCTAGGTTCTTACCCAGGCATTTTGCTTCAAGTAGAGCTTGAGACACTGTAAGCACTCACAGTCTCTCTCATATGGTTTCTTGTACCAATCCCCCCTCCAAGCAGGTTAAAAAGACAAACAAACAAACCAAACACAAAAGAAAATAACCAACAAAACCAAAAACAGCAAAAGAAAGAACAAACCACCAAAAAACCAAGCAGCCCAGACATGAAAAATGGTCAAAACTCCAAGATAATGATTGTAGAAATAACTGCATGGATGAGCCTACCACAAGCATCAGACTCTTACATAGGAAACAAGAAATCCAGCTCAAGAAGTGCAAGTTTCAGTGAGGAATCCACATTTGTTCTACTTCACTAAAGCTCTGAAGCTTCCCAATAATTTCCATCCACTTTGGAGGTTTCTCTCATGTCTTCCACACTTTTACTTACATATTTTTAGAACATGTGGGCTGATCACAGAACTACTACAGTTTCAAATACCTAGTACTTGCCCTCAATGAAGCACTATGACCTGGATGAATAGTATAGATCAGAAAAAGTAATTTTAAGCTTCTGCAGTAAAATGGTCAATTTTCTCATACTTAAAACCAAAAATAAAATACTTGCTGTGCAGTGGTGCTTCACATATAATAATCTTGCAAGACAAAAAAAAATCTGTAAGATACAGAACAGTAAATTACAGCCCCATGGTGGGATTAGACTGCATTATTTCAGGTATAATGACAGCAGAATTATTGTTATCCACTGTGCATCCTTGCAAGTTAATATGCATGTGTGAACCAAACAGAATTTTAATTCTGACTAAAAATTACAATTGTGACAGTGAGTTATCCCTGAGCTCATAGAAGTGTATTACTAAATATAAACATTTGTATAAACTACATGCATTAATTTAGGATGTATAGAAAAAAAACCCAAAACGTCGTTTCTGCAATTATTTATCTTAATTTTTATTAAATTGCAGCAAAGAATGTTGGTTTTACTAAAGATCTATATGTTACAAAATCCCCCCCAAGACTTCTTATGTAGAAGTAAAAATACATCCATATTCAGTAAGATGATTAGCATGGGGCCTCACTATAATCTATACTGTGAAGTAACCTCCTAAATCTGAGCAATCCTGTTTTAATAAAATGCACAATAAAGTATTTATGTGGGAAACAGAACTCAAGAAAAATTTGTTTGGGCTCAAAGACTTCTCATACTACCTTTATCATGAATTGTGCTCTCCTTGGCTTTCTAAACCTTTTAACCTTATGTCACAATTTAATAATCACTATTTAATAATTATAATCATTCCCTTATTAACTGGGTAATTCTTTTCATTCTTCTAAGGCACCCCGTAGTTCAAGACAAGGAAATCTCTTTGTTGATTAGTTATTAAAGACCAGCAACAATAACTATGCTGGAAAGAAAGGTGCTTTGAGAGGATTACACAGAGCTAGTTCTCAACAGCACCAAGCAGAGAGCAGCAAATTACAAACCCAAGTACTTCATTGCATGTATCCAAATTGGCTGGTTGAAATGCTAATTGCCTTTCAGCAAAGCTAAAGGCAGACAGGGGACCCTGAGCTTCACAGAATGACATGCATTTTTTACCCCACTTCTGCACCATTGTCTTGCTGAGAATTATTCAAAATCTATTCATAAAGGTAGCTCTTTTCCTAACCTTTAAAAATGTGGGAAATTTCTAAAGCTCTGACCAATACCTCTGATCTGCTGGACTGCCAAACCCTTAACAGATGGCTGAATTAAGGCCATGTTAAATCCTTAATAAA
Organism: Calypte anna; assembly: GCF_003957555.1. Lineage (NCBI taxonomy): Eukaryota > Metazoa > Chordata > Aves > Apodiformes > Trochilidae > Calypte > Calypte anna. The sequence goes on along the minus strand of NC_044274.1, from coordinate 70,834,523 downwards.
GCAAAGCTTGTAACAGTTCTGAGCAATAATGCATTGGACCAGTCAAGAATAAGTGACTGTGAAGCAGGAAGTTTCTTTTGCCATTTGAAAAGGAAAATCGTAAGTGTCACTAATACAGCTGTGCTAGATACAAAATGAGATAACCAAACAAAAATATCATTGTATACAAAGAGATATTGCTGTAACTTCATAGAGGAAAACCTGTCTTCAGATTGCTAAAAAACCACAGACACAAAAGCTCTGATGAATGTGGGAAGCATCTTCTCTGTTATTTAATTTTGCCAGAGAAATTTAGCCTGTTCCAGTAAGTACAACTTTATCTTAACATCAGCCTTGGTTTGGATTAACAAATTACCTCAGTAAAAGGAATTTAAACATTCTGACTTATTTTTATATTAACTATTCATAAACCAATCTATGAAACAATGTTTTTCATATTTTAAGCATGTTTCAGTACCCTCATTTTCCAAATTCTTTCTGCAAACACACAAATTCTCATGTAGGGAGTAAACTCAGTCCTGAAGATGTTTATTGACACAAAGTATCTTCCAGTGAGATTATTCACTCAAGAGTGATTTAGGTAAGTGAGGCTTTGCCCAAATAGCATCACCTGTGATTCAGTAAATTTTTTTCAGGGTAAACTAGATTACAGTGGGTCCACCTGGAGTAAGATAAATGGCTTCTAACACTGATTCCTCCCATCAATCTTTTTTTTTTTAACTTTTCCTAGGAAACAGTAAAATTGCACCTAGTAGACATATTTCTTGAATTTCTGGAACAACAGTGAATGCCTACAATCAACAGCACTGGTTCTGTAAGCATCATTTTGATGATGGAGATGTCATTTAGCATCTGAGTCTTAACAGACATTTTAAGAATTATCCAGATACTATGTATGTTTATTTCTACTCAGGGAAAGAGTAGAAGTATTCACTTCTACATAAAACAGTGACTACACTTAAAAGAGGCAGTCTTGGACAACTGAAACACAAGCAAAATTTCTACAGATCAGTAAAACCAATCAGTAGGATTATACATGTAAAAATAGATATGTGCATGACTACCTTTAGAAGATCATGGCCTTATACTGACTGGGCAAAGAATTGAGCCTTTTCTTTGTATTTTTTCTACCTTTCCTACATTTTTGTATTTCTGAATGAACAAATAATCAGCCATAAAATAAAGCTAGGTGGCACCAGATACCCTACCTCAAATAACACCAAGAGTTCAACATGCAGTTTGTTGTTTCCATGCTTCCAAAAACATCTTAGGCTAAAAAACTTCAGAAGTATTTGAGACAAATTTAAGTTGCCCCTGTCAACAAAATGGGATGCAAAGACATGCATTTGCTTCAAGTATTCAGTGAAACATTATAATACTAATGTTTTAAAAGTACAATAACTAATACTCACCTCATCTTTACTATGTTGTAATTTTGAACAACTGTGGTAGTTTTGTAACAGTATCAGAGGTGATTTGTTGGTCATCAGTATTTTTCTCCTAAATTGCCATAAAGTGATTTTTACAGTTTACAGATCTCTGTAGAGGTACTCTTCTGTAGTCCTATCCACTAAAGGGGTTTGCTTTCACAGCTTTTCCAATAGTTCTGTTTCACTTATCATGTTCAAGTTTTAAGTAAAACATGCATGTAAACATTTTCAGACATAAGAAATCCGTTTTGATTTGTTTTGTTTTGTTAATAAAATTCCAAAAGGAAATTTTTAAAAAAATCTGTAAGACAGTAAGTTTAAATAACAAAATTCCACACCTATTAGAGGCTTTAAAACAGGTTATGATTTAGAACTAATTATGAAAATCTCATTCAAATAAAGCTCACAAAATTCCCAAGACAAATATTGCATTGCAGGTGTGAGTGCATGAGGCTCAGTCTCACTCACTTCTATGAACTCTTTGAAACTCATCCAGTATTATTTTTCAGCTTTAAAAATGCTGCTCAACACTAGTTCTTACAAAAGCAAATATCATTTGCCCATTGATTTGCATGTGACCAGGACACAGACCACAATTACAAGCTAATAAGCATGTGCTCCCATTATCAATGTTAATTAGTTCACTCAGATGCAAATTTAGTAAATACCATTGATTTCATCATGTAAAGCTATTAAAAGATAGAAGTGCATTAAAGAGCTATTAAAGCACAAACCTTTATGTTAGAAATCAGTGACAACATAAATAATAGTGATAACAAATTAGAAATCAAAAACTCTGTTTCCTTGAAATAAGTTAACTTTTACATTATCAAATATTTGGCCATTTCAGTTCCAAGCCGAATATGCCACAAATTATTTTATTTCCTTAGGAGTCTGGTTCTCCTTTCCACCTGGAAATATTGAATGCGTTTAGAAGGAGAAAGCTGGTTTCAGGCTTAAGGGACACAGAGTCTAAGTATGTCACATTCTACCTTCAGATATTAAACTGCCCTCATGGCAGATTCTCAAAACTTCTAGTATTTAAATGAAAGACTCATTGTAGAAGACTTGTGTGAAGTATTAACAGGGAAAAAACCAAACAACAATACTCTCAGCTTCTATCTAATGGACAAGATTTTTTTAAAATCACACGCTTTTTCACATCTGCAAAATAAAACAATTACAGGCTCATAAAAAACAAAAAACAAAAAAACAAACAAAAAAAAAACCACCCCATGATTGATGTTTGGCAAGCAGTTCCACATACATTTGATCCTAACTTTATCTGGGCTAGCCAGGGTGAATTATGCAATGTCTTATACATAATTATCATATCAAAAGCAAGCAGCACATGCAATGTTTCCAATTTTAATCACTCGTCATATTTTAATTACTAACATGCTTAAAACTCATCCCTTATCAGATGATGATTTGAAAATTTCTTTCTTACTTTTAACTCACTCTCCTTTGCATTACACAGTGCACACGCAGCTCCTCCACTTCCTTTTTTCCCCCCCCCTTCCTTCAAAAAAGTCAATTTAGCATTTTGTGCATTTTTGAGAGTGAAAAACTGCCAGCTGGGACACTTCAGGCTGAGTTTCAGCCCAACGCGATCCCCCGAGAATAGGATTTTCCATTGGAAAGACTATTGTCTCCACCTGCCCTGCTCTGCAGAGCAGAAAGAGGAGCTGCTGGAACAACAGAAACCTTAGCAGACTCTTTACTCCCCAGCAGCCACTCACGGGTGAGCCACAGCCTCGCTGCCTGCTGCTGCCTCAACCTTCTCCCTGCTGCAACAGGTGCTGCTGCCAGCACCTTCCAGCTGGACAGGGAGCATCCATGCAGGATGTTTCCAAAGCCACCACCACCTCAAACAGAGAAGAGACAACCACCTTACCTAGACCCGGGGACATGGACATCCGTGTCTTCTGGACTCAGCTGCCTGTACACTCTCTGTCACTCACACATTATGCATTCCCCTCTCCTACTCCTCCCTCTGCTCCGCGCAGCGTCCGGCACTCTCCTCCCTCTCCTGACTCCTTGCTGCCTTCCCACTGCTGTGGAGATAAAAGGGGGGTGGGATGGAAGAGGACACAAATTCTTTTTTTCTTTTTTTTTTCTTTCTTTTTTTTTTTTTTTTTCCCCCTCAAATCTCAGCAATTTGCCCCTGCCTTGATGTAGTTAAGATCAAGTCAACCCCTTCCGTCACACCTCAGCGAATCTCCCATGTAGACAGGAACGAACTAGTTTATTCCTGGAGGCAGCAAAACTGGCAGGTTTTATTACAGGATTATGACAGATTTGGGATTCAAGTCCTCAGCTGCACCAAGGCATGCAGCTCATCTTAATGCACAGTTGTTGAGTGTTGGGCAGGGAGGAACAATTGTCAACCTGGTTTCAGTAATTTCTGTTAATACTTCACACACGTCTTCATTTAAATACTAAAAGTTTCTCCTTCTAAATGCATTCAATATTTCCAGGTGGAAAGGAGAACCAGATTCCTGAGGAAATAAAATCATTTAGGCTTGGAACTGAAATGGCCAAATTATTTGATAATGTAAAAGTTAACTTATTTCAAGGAAACAGAGTTTTTGATTTCTAATTTGTTATCACTATTATTTATGTTGTTACTGGTTCTCTAGCTCATATTTTATGGTCACCACCACTCCAAACCAAGGATACAGAGACACAAAAGGAGCTTTCACATCTTGCAAGTGTTGGCCCCCAAGCGCCCCAACTCTTTCATTTAATGGCAAGCAAGTGCTGAATTCCTCCTTAACCAATAAATGTTGGTGCACCTAAGCTTCAAAAGTAGAAAATACAGAGTTTTTATGGAATTTCACTTAGTTCCATTTACATTGTCTTCACCATATTTCCAGAACCCGTGAGATAGATACAAGATCTGAAAAAGTGGAAATTCTGTTGCAAAGGAAAGTAGCAGCAACAGAGAAATTTCATTAATCAGAATCCAGTTGGATCCCTTAACATGCCCCCTCACTCCCTGCATCTCTTCTACAAATTGAAACTACCTAAACATTTTATAAAAGCTTTGATTCCAATTCCAAATACATTCTTCGTCTACAACAGTACACAACTACATATCAGGTAATTAGAGCTTTCTGCATTTCCTTTATTTCCTTTTTTTTTTTTTTTAATTTTTGTTTTTTTTGGTCCCCAGTCCTCAGATTGTAGCTTCAAAATAGTGCCCCTAAGTGGTTCAAAAAATCATACCTTTGATACAACTTGGTGCAAAGGCAATGTAACAAAAACGTAAATGTTGCTTGTTAGTACTAAATACTCAGAATCCACTGTAAATGCCTATTTTCCTAAGTATTAGCATACAAGTATTTAGAAACAAATACAAAGATTACTCTGGCCTATTTTTAGATGTTAATACTCACAGTGTTATTTCACAGACAACACATTTACAGAAAGGGAGGAAGGAAATGATAAGCACATAATGGGATTCTGCCCTGAATATGGGACTTTTACCTGTGCTGCCTGTGTTTAGCAAGAAGTCACAGATTTCAAAATTAACTTTTTGCTTTGATTTTTATTTATTTGGAGCATGTGAAAAAAGCAGTCACAGTGACAGAAATCACAAATGGAGGAACAACTGATTCTTCTAGGGCTAATATAACCTTTGCATCACAGAAGTATCAAGGCCAAAAAACATGAGAGGATTTATAATGTCATCTGTACCTTCTGATGACATTAGCCTGGTTACTACATCAATACTGTGCAGTTATGGTGTCCAAAATTCAGGAACAATGCAAGCAACCAGGAAAAGGCAAGGAAGATGGTAGAGAGTGAAGGAAGTTTTGAAAAAAATTACTCAATAAAGGACTCAAAGACCTCAAGAAGTATTTTTGCTCATGAAAGTAAAAGGGGTGCTTTCAAGTAGAAAACATTCAACCTAACATGAGCCATTCATTCCAGCCTAATTATGCAGTAGGATGAAATGAACTACCACACAGGGATGCTTATTTCTCTCTTCTGACTAACCAGGGAGTCCAAACTACTGCCTTAGACTACCAGATAATTTTTGCACAATTACATTAGGTTATTAATGCTGGGTAAGGCGAATCTCTGGATTTACTCAGTATACAGCTACAAAGAATGTCAATAAATTAGACATTAGGAAGAAATTCTTTAATTTGAGGTTGCTGAGCCCCTGTCCCAGGTTTCCCAGAGAAGCTGTGGCTGCCCCATCCCTGGCAGTGTCTCAGCCCAGGTTGGATGGGGCTTGGAGCAACCTGGGCTGGTGGGAGGTGACCCTGACCATGGGAGGGGGGTTGGAACTGGATGAGCTTTAAGGTTCCTTTCCAACCTAAGACATTCTAATTCTAAATAAAAATCTCCAATATAACAGATGAAGGCATAGATGACTTAATATGAAGAGACAAAGTAGACATTAATAATCAGAAGAAACTCTAGCTCTTAAGAGTAAAGGAAACAATCCATTGAATGACTCATCCAATATTGTAGTAATGTACTTTTCTCAAAAAAAAAAACCATGCTGTGAAACTAAAATGAATTCAGTTAGTTGCACATGATAATCTATGGTATATGTCTGATCGCTTCTCATAGTAGTGCACTTGGGTTTATTTAAAAATATATGTTTTGATCACTGATTTATTATGCATCATTCCTAAGCTCCACGTCCAGTTTTTTTCTGTACTGAAAAGACAGTAACCTTATCATTAATATTTTCCTATCCCAGCCTCACAATCTAGAGCACATCACACATTGCTTTTCCTTTCTGCATCAATAGGTGGAAAGGATGCCTGAGGTTTGACTCTTTTTATCTTTTATCCTATGATGGTTTTTCTAGGTTAAATGAATTACTTCATGTAGTTTTGTTGTCCAGTTTCTGTGAGAACTTTGTCTCCAACAAGAGCTATCAAGCTACTCAGTATCAAAGGGGCTCCCAGACCACCCTTAGCTCCTAATTAGAGGACAGCTGGGCAAATTAAATGTTGCTAGTTACTGAGTTAGATAACAAAGGAAAAGTCAGAGAACTCAGACTCAGGCTCAATGGTGTACATGGCTATTTTCATGGAGTCCTACAAGAAAATTGCATTCAGACCCAAAGTGACTGCACCTTTTCCTGCTCTATCCCACTCAACATGCTATTGCCTATACCCTCCTTCCCTCGATCCATGAGGATTTCCCTATTACTTTTTTTCATGCTTGGCATACCACTCCAGAGACCTGTGGTATCCCTTGTTATACAGGAGGATGAGGGAAGAGCTTCCATGGGATTTTGCCAGTGGCAATGTTCAACCAGCTGGAAGGTTGTTGGTGCTTGACACAAAACAGTCCATATGCACTTCCAACAATTCAGCAAGCTGCCCATTCTCACCCCTTACAAATATCCAGGATAAATAATCAGGCCTGGTATTAGACCTAAAATAAATCTGGCATTACACAGAACAATGCCTGCAGGTCATCCTTAAGTTCTCCTTTCAATAAGAGCAGTAAATAAGGTGTACTAAGAACGCCCCTTGATTCTTTGTTTGGATTCCATTTGTTTTGAATTCACTGAAACTCTGCAAGTCAAAAATGGCTTTGCTGTGAGTAAACCAATCCTGAAAGCAGCAGCAACAGAATCAATGGACTCCAATTTGTTTGTTTGTTTTGAAATCTTGCCTTTCCCCTTCATTGGCATCATCTGAAAGGAAAGACCAAAGAAGAGGGAGTTAGGACAGGAAACAAATCTCTGACAAGGAAAACAGGACTTAGAGGAGCAGAATTAAAAAAAAATACAAACACAGGGCTTCAGAAGATTTGTGTGCTATATGACTATTTGGTTTTCAATCTCAGGTATTACAACCTTTAGCTAGGGCTGTTAGAAAGCAAAAATAAAACAAACTGCTGATAATAAAATTTTCTGAATATTCACAGATGCCACTAAAACTGAGATTGGCTTTCACCTGTAACATCCAAGCTTCAAAATTCTGGGATATGCACTTATTTGGATGCAAGAAGCAAACAAGGATATTCTGAGAATCTTGGTACTTTGGTGCTGGACAGATTCCCACATTACTCCATCACCTTCTTTCTACCTCTGAAGCTGACTGAACTACTCAAAATGAGGAACACAAGGCATGTGCATCACTCTTCTGTAGATCAGTCCTCAATTAAAATACATCAAACACAAATTAACTTCTTTCCTGTTTATTCATCACTTCCAGTTTGACACAACACTTGAAAACCAAATAAGAACTGTCCAGATTAATTCTAGTGAATAGGCAGAACACTGAGACTGGTCTTGTTTTTTTCTTCATAGAGTAATTGACAAATAATAGATTATTTTCTTGGGAAAAAATTATCTTGTTTTGGTGTTCTGTTTTGTTTTTTTTAATAGATAGATATTTTTTGGAACAACAGTCCATGGTGGTGAGCATTTCTGCAAGACAGACCATTGTTTTTAAGAACAGGCAATGGGGTTGGAACTAGATGATCTTTAAGGTCCCTTCCAACCCTAAGCCTTCTAGAATCTTGATTCTACTGCATAGCTTTCTGATGAATAAAAAAGTATGTGCAAGAAAGAGCCCAAAGTACACAAATAGAAACAGTGCTAATAATCTGAACAGTCTGAGTGACAAAATGAGTTATTGTGCTCTGGAGCTAGCAGTTTATGCAAGACTGGTTGATGTGCAGATATATGTAGATAAATTTAGGGTTTGATCCTCTGTTTTTCAGAGATGCTTAGAATTTAGAGAAACTGAAAAACAACAACTTCCAAGCAGATTGTGCTCTTTTTCAATGGACAAACATTAATTTGTTTAAGCTTTTTATGGTACAGTTCCTTATTGTACACTGATAAAGCATGCTGTTAATATTTTAAAAGAGATTTTAACTGAAAAAAAATAAAGTATTCCCATTACCAGGAGGAAAGAAACATGTCCCTGGAATCTGCTCATGGAAACTTGCTCTATTTTAACTCACATAGCAGCAGAAATGCTGTTCATGTAACCTTTTAATTATGGAATTTAGCTACTCATTTGAACTTCAAAAACAATGAGATGACTTTCAGAAAAGGTCAATTTAAAGACACACAAGTGTAAAAAAAATGAACAAATTAATGTGAAAATAACTTCTTTGTTTCAGCTTACAGCATCTCAGATTTGGTTGATCGAACTCCAGCATGCAATTTAGAAACAACTTTTGTCATTGTAATGACACAAAAAGAATGCCATCTCTGAAGAGATGGTTTGGTCTCATAGTGTTTTAGTGTCTGTTTTCAAACAACAGAGGATGATTACTGGCTTGTAAGTCACATGGAGAAACAGCAAGATGAGAACTTGGCAAGAGTTGGCTGCCTGCTCCTCTTGTAGTTATTGTTGCTAAAGTTGCAGTCTTGTTTCTTCCAATCAAGTGTGTCCAGCTCTTCATTTGCAGCATGTCACTGACAATGTAAATATATGCAGCAAATTAGAAGCTTTTTTATAAAACATCTGTCAAAACACACAACTTCAGAGCATGTCAAGCACTGCTCTGTAAATTCAAAAAAGAATGCTTACCAAAAATGCATTTTTCTGAAGGTAAAACATAATAAAAAATTCAAAACCTCTCCAGAATCTTTTGGATCTAGACCACTCTTAATTTCAAAGTTGTCAGAAAGTATTTCTGACTAACAAAGATCTAACCAGAAAGGTTCCAGCTGCTGCATACAACTTCACTACCTTTCAAAATTCACAGGTATTTTGTTTGTCTACTTGCAAATGAGGAAAAAAAACCCAGCTTGGAAACACAAATAACTTATGTTTTTCAACTCAAGAGCAGATTCTGCTGTTTTCTGGAATTCTGTAAGTGAAAAATTGAAGTGTTTACACATTTGTTGATTACTTTTTCCTCTGGATATAAAAGAGATATTATTTAAGTGAATGGGAAATTAAGCACCCACAATTAACATAATTCCAATGGAAAAGCTGTAAGGCCAGAATTTCTGTCACAGAAGCAATTATCTTCCATGCTTATGAATTTATTTTCTTGGCTGTGAGAAAACATGGCATCCATCTTTTCTGTAAAACTGTGACTTTGAAGAGGCCCTGGAACGTTTTAGTATTCTGATGATGAGATGGTGATCCTGGGGACTGTCAAGCACATAGAGTTAAAAAACCCCTAAAAGGTGCTAACACAGATTATAAACTGAGCTCATTTCAGAGCTGGTCTGCAGGAGAAAAAGATGTAACTACTTTTGATGCAACTGCTTTCTTTTCACTTATGCTTTGTGCTGTGCAAAACCTTAGGCCTTCAGGATTTCTTCCTCTTAGTGTTAAGGCCTGATCTGAAACATTTTTAAGCTAACTACATAACTGCTTGCTCTTACTTTTTATTAATTTTTGAAATGTCTATGAAGTTATGTGTTTGCTCTCTCCCTTTTCCCTGTGATGCCTGAAATTTAAGTACATTGGATGTAAGCAGATGAAAAATCAAACCACTTATAATTGCTAGGCTGCAAGGCATCCTAAAGCAACTGCACATAAAAGCTGCATACTGTTTGTTAATTGTATATAACTAGTTAATTTGTATAAAAGTTGTTATTTATTACCTAGATATTGCAGAAGGCTGCATCGTTGCAGTAAAATCACTTGGTATAAAAATTTTCTGTGAGAAAATTATACACAATGGGTAAAATACCAAAATGCCTGCTTAGGGTGCAGAGTATCAGTCAGTAAAGTCCACACTGTTTAAAATCTGTGTAAAATCAGCTAACTTGATCCTTTAAAATTGTTTCCAGTTTATGCCCACCATGTGTGGTGCTTCCCTGTGGTTTGTTATTTTACTTCAATGGCAGAGGGAGGAAACCAACAAAGCTCAGTAACCATTCTGCATAGCACAATGTAACCATGGAAGCATTTGTCCACTTGTCAGACCCTCTACAGAACGACTCAGCCATTCATTTCATTGAATAAATATTGAAGCTTTTAAGATTTATTACTTGAGGGTGGAGGAAAACTAATAAAATAAATTCCTTGTTGCTTCCCATTTTAAATACATCTTGTCACAGTGGGCATATTAATACCTTGTAAACACATTACTGATGCCATGTGGGCTATGTTACTGTCTCTCCTTATGGAGGGATTACTTGTAATGTATTTGCATTAACATGCCTGATACTCATTGAAAGAACCTAAATGTGCCTGACACCTTCTGATGTTTCGTATAGAAGCTGAATCAAATAGAAAGACAAAAGTTGTAAGAAAATGGGTGGAGGGAATCTGTTTTAAAATTCAGAAAAATGCACCCATCAAAGATTTTCTGTGTCTGCTAAACCATTCCCTTATTCGTGTCATAAACTGGATATTTGTAGTCATACTCCAAAGGCTTAAAAAAGCTAAATGGGGTTATTTATTTTACAGATATTTTAATCTTTGTTAAAATATGCTAGCTGTCTAAAATTTACAAAGATCAAGGCTAAACTGAAAAGAGCATGTTTTGTTTGAAAGACATCTGTTTCTGAAGCCCTGTACAGATAAATATCATACCTAGATATAGTACCTGATGATTTTTTTTTTTTTTTTTTTTTAAATCAGCTTTAAACCAAAAATTTGAAAGAAAGTATAGCAAGATGTTTGCAATTGCTGTACCATTGCTCTTTCTAATAACGGGAGCAAGGAGTACTGATTCAACAGTTTAATTTACACTTGCTGGCCATTGTAGGTGAAAACTGAAGTCACTTTGAACACACAGTTCAAATATTTATCAGTCTATCAAGCTTTGAATGCCATACCTGCTCATATATTAAAGCTTTTCAAGGCTCTGAATCAGATCCTTTACTATGAGACAGTCTCCCTGCTCCTGCTCCCACTCTCTTCTCCTATTCCCTCTCCCTTTTGTGAAAGCTGCCCAGCACATCCCACTATTCCAGCCGTGGAGAGCTTAAAACAAAGGGTGATATTCCAGACAAAGGGTGATATTCCAGACAGCTCCTGCCTCTCTTCATGTGGGAAGAAGAGTGGAAGGGTGGAAGAAGAGGCTGCACAGTTGACAGGGTGTGTTGGGGGCTGCCTAAGGGCACTTTCCCACCCAGCAGAATGACATCAAAGGACTGCCTGACAGTGAAAGCTTTTCCCAGTTGCAGCTGTAGGCAGAAATGTACCCACACAGAACACATCCAAGGTAAAAAAAAACTCACAACGGCCATGTAACAGAGGAAAGGTCTGTTTTGATGAAGATGCAACCATACCTACCTATACCACCAGGAAGGGTGAGCTGCCAGTACCCAGGAGGCCAAAGAAAGCTTCTGCCACAGATGAAATGTCAGTGTTTAAAAAGTACCATTTAACATTCAACTCCTTCCTGTGGGAGGAAAACTGAAAATCCTCAAGCTTTTTATTCCCAAACTTAAGAAGAAGAGCTTACTCGTGTGACAAAATGCCAGTATTCTACAACCAAGGAAATAAAATGAATAAGGATGCACCTTGGTGCAATAGTGCAGTAATAATTCAATCATAAAGTATATTAAAAAAAACAAACAAAACAGTGCATTGGTTATGGAAAATGGAACTCAAGAGCAGGCATTTAAAATTATAATGTATAAATTATACAAGATTAAACATCTAAAGGCAAGTACAGCTGATAAGACAATGACAAGTTTAGTAACCATATTTTAAGTGTCTGTAACAGTCCATTCCAAAATTAATAAAGAAATTTTAGTCTATAACTGCAGCCTGACAGCAAACTGAGACAAAATAACGTAAAGGTTGTTGTGGGATTTCACTTAAAAGGAGTTAAAATAAAGAAAAAGATTAACCATGTCATCTTATACAAATACTGTGATTTGGTTTATTTCTGGAAGATTATAAATTTCAGTGACAGTATTTGTGCTGGTATAACAGAATTGAGTAGCTGAAGGACTTTTTAATCACACTACCATATGGTAAAGACATAGTGCAATGCTTGTAAGCAGTGCAGTGCTGTAAAATATATTAAAAACTAGCTGGTAGATCTCAAAAAGCATTCTCCAATAAGAGTTTATGAACAAAACATACCTTTTCTTATAAACAAATGAAAATAATTTTATTATGTGGTTCACCCAGGGTTACAAATAGCTGCTCCTCAGCACTCTCTCCCTGCAAATACAAAAATCACAATGGTATCTTTGTGATGTCAGAAAGGAAATTACAGTATTGATGTGGCTCACCTGGTTCCCTTAAAACAAGTCATGTTAATCATACTGAATACTTCCAGAACCAAAATACACTTTGTACCTTAGAAATGGTCTTCTGCATCATTTTCATCTGAAGGAACTCCAGTAAAGAAGCAGCTCTCTGGAAGTGTGCAATGTGATGCTATGACTGGGAGAAAACAGAAATTACTGTAGTGAGCATCAGATTTATCAGTGGTATATTAGTGACATCACCAGGGAATCATTTGCCTTTGTACTTAGCAATAATGGGGTGACTGCTTGAAAATGCATGAAGTTATGGTGTCCACATTAAAAAAAAAACAAAACATGCTGAAACCCACAGAGGAAGCAAAAAAAATCAAGTTCTATCTCCCCCCCCCCCCCAAAAAAAAAAAAAAAGAAAAAAAAAGTCTAGAGAAAGCAAAGAGCAAAACTTAACAATCTCTGAATGTTTAATTAAAAAAAAAATAAGGAGAGTCTTGACTTCACTGCAAAAATCTTCTCAGAGAAAAAGTAACAGCTGTTCCCAGACCTTACTACAGATTGGAAGGAGTCTTAAGTACAGGTACAAGAATAGGAATTCTTGTAGCAAATAGCAAAACCTGTCTGCAATTAATTTGAAATAAATTCTCTAGAGACTATACTCCATCATCTCATGCTGTCTTTACCACAACTAAAGGGTTTCACTGGTTCCTCTTATTCAGAGGAAACAAGAGATAAGCAAAGTAAAAGGTAAATCACAAGAAAACATTCAGTTCTTTAAAACATTTTTGACAACTAAATATTAAACAACCGATGCACCCTACTGGCTGTGTTATGGAAGGTACAAAGCATAGTGCTGTTATGAATGCATATTAGAATTAAATTAAATTAACTCAAAAGTAACCAATTCATGTCAAATATCCAAAGAGAAGCAACAAATACAAGAAATATGAACTTGGGAAGAAATAATCTTAAAAAAAAATAATAATCACTCATTGAAACCACGACAATACTGAATTAAACAAATTTTGTGGTAATTTTAAACCCATTTTTACAGTGAGATTGTTGGAACCTTGCAGACTAAAGAAGGTTACTGTTAATTTTGAGGACCAAGGCACAGATTATAACAGGTAAATGTATACATGCAAATAATTGCACTGGAGAACAGACTGCTCTGCAAGTGTCTGCAGACTTTGCATTAATGGCTTCTAGCATATATTTTATATTTCTTAGCTCCTCTTACTGCATGTTACACATCTTGCAGTCAGACACTGCTCAATAACTTCACAGTTCATTTGGATTCCTCTGGAGCTAGAAATCTACCTTGACATTACAATTTCCTGTGATTTTAGTACCATTCCCAAATCCTGAGCAAGGGAACAGAGACAGACAAAGGCTGGATATTTATTTCCTGGTGAATATTTTAACGAGTCACAGATTATCATGTCATTCACGTAATTAAAACATACATTTAGCTACTCAGCACTAGCTATCTAAATGTAAATCTAGCCCTGTGGTCCTGAAGCACAGAATGACTTAATGACTTACAGTGGTGTCACATGACACATATGTAATTTCCAGACAGCAAGATTACAATTTTTTTATTTTTTCTTAAATTAAAAGCTACTAACAAACCATATCACCCACCCCAACACTTGGTTTACATTTGCTTTCTAATAGTTCCCTCAGATCCTTTAGTATTCCTATGTGTATAGTTAACTTCCCAGCTCTGATCAAGCCAGACTGGATATAACATGACCAAGGGGAATGTGGTAGAGATCCCTGAAGTTGCTCTTGGAATGCCATGGAGTGATTAACACTGACCCTGTTGCTCATTGAGAATGCATTATTAGGATATGCAAAGTAACTTACATGGGGGTGGAGAAAGTCTGTATTCTTATTAGCATTCATGGGAGCAATGCAGCTACAGTCTTGTTCATCAAGTTTGGAATATACCCTTTTGTTATTGATGGGAAAATGTCACTAGTTACAAATGGTTACACACAGGGGTGTAGCAGGGTCAAAGCAAACTCCAACACTTTCTTTTCCCCCTCTGAGGCAAAGTGCTGCTTCAGCAGTTCTTTTTCTGACCTGGTGGAACACCTCTTCAGATAATAGAAACAGTGAAATTCCCTAAAATGACCTCTTCTGCAGCCTCCCCACCCCAAGTTTAAAGAAAACCTCCAAAAAGATATGGCATTAGTGTTGTATGATGGGACAGTTACCAGACACTGCTGCAGGCATCACTGTATAGGAAGCCTGCCTTCAAAATCCTCTCCAGGTCCACCCACAGCTCTGACGAGTCTCATAAAACAAGTCTTTCAACTGCATGAATAGGGTCTGAGTCATCAGTTTCCCAGCTAACAGACAACTACAGTGGCTTCACTTTGATTACTGAAAGCTTCCTTTAAAAACCAAAACAAAACCGGTTGGTGATGAAGATAATTGTTGCCAGATGTGGCATGACACTTCTTAACAGATGGGGTTCCCATTCACTAGGTTGTAACTACTTTTTATCATCTTGAGTTTCCACAAGAAAAAAAGGAAAATAATAAAATAATTTGATTTTGTCAGCTTCAATATAGCTCTTGCTAGAAATACAGTTGGTGGAAAAGACAATTTATTTCCATTTTGCCACTCCCAAAATCACATAAAATCATCCTGGGTCTCCTAAGAGTATGTTCACACATTTGTCATGTAGTCCAACAATCCAAGATCATCTTGTACAGTGCCTTCTATGTCAGGCTGTATCTAAGACCTTCAGATCAGTGTTAATTAGCACAAGCCATGATAAAAATAAAAGGCTTACTTCTGAGCAGGCTTTGATTGGGAACATGCTATGAAATACCCTCAAGAAAAAAAAAAAAATAAAAATCTGTACTTAGGGTCCTTAACGGTTTGGAAATAGTCTTCTGACATGTAAGAAGTTTTTGTTTGAGGGAATTCTAACTTCATTTGGCACCTGAAAGAACATTTAAATAAATTCAGAATAAGTCTGAAAACTAAGCTGGGCCAACTGTGCCCAGCTTCCTGATGGAAGGAAATCCTGTTTACATGTCAGTACTGTTCCATCCTCCTCCGCAAAGGGCAGCAATCAGACCTGCCTGATTTGGCCAGCTGGTATTTTATGTTTACTTCTGGCTTCTGAATCTGAGAATATTTACATTCTCTCATGCAAACCTCTTAAAAGCTTCTATGCTGTGGATGGATCTATGCTGTAACAAATGTACTGTTTTTCTTGCTGATGCTATTTGGCTAGGGAGCCTTCAGAATATTTTAATTTTACCCTCACCGATCCCCCATTAACAAAACAAAACAAAAATCACCTTTTTAAGGTAGATACTTAAATATCTATATTTCTTTTTAAAAATAAGCTGAGGAACAAGAACACGTTGCACCTCGACAGCTTATTTTACAGTGCCTGGAAATGCAGCTTCAATCTTCTTCAACTTCTGTGGGTGTGAGGTGTAGCTCAACAGAGCTACACAATTGCTAGCTATTATGTCTTTAGACTCATGTCATTTACTTTCGAAACCTAAGTAATAAAAGATTTCTGCTTTTGTTAGTTTGTTAGTACCAAACACACTTCCAACCACTCTGGCTGTACAGGACAGGCTGGAAACATCATACAGCAAAACTAAAAAACAATAGGGACAAAAACTAACAAAAAAAAAAAAAAAAGGAAAAGAAAAAAACAAAACAACAAAAAACTCCACTCATTATTTAAAATTACTTCTTTTAAGATTAGATTTAATCTGTCGAAGAACAAGACTTGCAACCACACTTGTTTTCAGAAACAATGAAATCATTTGCTCCTGCATAACTCACCCTACCTTTAGAGCTGTCAGCCTTTGGAAGAAATATTGTACTTGCTACTTTTCTAATAAAAAGCTTCCTTTCTCTTTTAAAGCTGTGTCAGAAGAAATCAGCACAAGATTAACTGTACTGATGAGACTAGGAAGTGTTGCTGTGACTGATGATTGCCTCAGCAACTGAAACAGCTGCTGACAGTAATTTTCTGTAGTGGAAATTACTCTGAAGGAAAGGTGAAATAACTACAGGGCTTAATTTATGTTTTCTCTTTGGTGAAAAAAAATAACACTAGCACGGAGGGATCACCTACCTGTATCTCTGCAGTATTAGTCCTGAGGAGGGAGGAAAGATGTGAAGGGATAAGAAGAAGATGCCTGGGAACATCTGAGTGTGCAGGAAAGCAGCAAGAGCCAGGCAGGGCTAAAAGGCACACAGAATTGGGAAAGGAGCTGCGAACTGCCATAAGCAAGAAGGGCTCCGAAAGGAATTACAGGACAAATGCAGGACAGCTCCATATCTGAGCAGCCCCACTTTTTTCAGAAACTAAGTCAGTCAGAAATTGGGTATTAAAAAGGAAACTGACAGAGCAGATGCCTGCAAATCCTCTTCCCAACGTACACTCTCTACCACCCTCCTCAGAACCCTGGTGCCACCTCTGAGAGTCCATGGTGCCCCTCACCCCTCCCAGAACCCTGGAACCAGAGTCATGGTGCCCCTCACCTTTCTCTGAACCCTGGTGCCACCCCTCTCAGAGCCCTGGTCTGTGCCACCCCTCAGAGTCCATGGTGCTCCTCACCCTTTTCAGAACCCTGGTGCCTCCTCTCAGACTCCATGGTGCCCTCACCGCTCTCAGAACCCTGGTGCCACCCCTGTCAGAACCTGGTGCCACCTCTCAAGAGTCCATGGTGCCCCTCACCCTTCTCTGAACCCTGGCACCACCCCTCTCAGAACACTGGTGTGTGCTGTCCCCCAGAGTCCATAGCGCCCCTCATCCTCCTCAGAACTCTGGTGCCCTTACCCTTCTCAGAACCCTGGTGCCACCTCAGACTCCATGGTGCCCCTCACTCCTCCCAGAACCCTGGTGCCACCTCTCAGAGTCCATAGTGCCCCTCACCTCTCCCAGAACCCCGGTGCCACCCCTGTCAGAACCCTGGCGCTACCTCTCAGAGTCCATGGTGGAGTTCATGGTGGAGGTCATAGTGCCCCTCACCCCTCCCAGAACCCTGATGCCAAAGTCATGGTGCCCCTCACGCTTCTCTGAACCCCGGTGCCACCCCTCTCAGAACCCTGGTCTGTTCTACCCCTAGAGTCCATGGTGCCCTCACCGTTCTCAGAACCCTGCTGCCACCCCTCAGCCCCTCGGTGACACTGCTCCCTCAGAGCCCCTGTGCTGCGTGTGGATGGCAGGGTCCCTGCTGCCATGCAGCCCGCAGCTGAGAGGGATTCTCCCTTACAGCCCCGTGCCCGGGGTGCTGCCTGGGTGGCAGGGGAGACTTCTCTCCCTTCTGCACTCTAAAAAAGGCTTTTGGGCGAGAGGAGGAGGACATGGACCTGCTGCAGTGAGTCCAAGGGAAGCCGCAAAGATGATCAGGGGGCTGTAACACCTCTGACAGGCTAAGAGTTGGGTATTTCAGCCTGGAAAAGAGCAAGCTCCAGGGAGACCTTAGAGCACCTTTCTGTACCTGAACGAGCTACGGGAAAGCTGGGGAGGGACTTCGGATAAAGGTATGGAATGACAGGATAAGGGGGAAGGGTTTTCCACTGGAAGAGCGGAGATTTAGGTGAGGCACTACGAAGAAATTCTTCCCTTTGAGGGTGCTGAGCCCCTGGACTAGGTTGCCCAGAGAAGCTGTGGCTGCCCCATCCCTAGCAGTGTCCCAGCCCAGGCTGGACGGGGCTTGGAGCAACCTGGGATGGTGGGAGGTGTCCCTGCCCTCGGTATCAGGCGGGTTGTAAGGAGACGATCCTTACGGTCCCTTCTGACCCGATACATTCGAACCCAACCCGCTTCCCCTAGACAGCGCTCTGGAGAGGTGAGGCGCGGGCCCTTTAATGGCGGGCTCGGGGCGGGGCCGCTCTGTGGACGTGGCGCGGCGGCCGCCATTGCGGTGGCCATGAGGAGCGGCGGCAGGTAGGGCCGCTGTCCGGGGAGGAGCGGGGTCGGGGATCAGGGATCCTGGATCTCTTCAGCGGCGGGACCTCGCCCGGGAAAAGGGAGGGACGGAAGGAGGAGGGGAGGGAGGAAGAGAGGGAGGAGCAAAGGAGGCGGTGTGGGGATCCCCTGCGGAGGACGCGACGGCTGCGGTCTGTTCCACAGAGGCACTGTCGGAGAATGGCCGGCAGAGGCCTGCAGCCCCCGGCCGTAGCGCAGCCGCCGGTCAGCGGTCACCTGCACCCCTTGGTCATCCTGGCGGGGCCGGAGAGCGAGGGGCCGGAGGAGGAGAGCGAGGTGACGGAGCTACGGCCGAGGGGCAGGGAGAAAGTGCGGAGGAGCGCGTCGAGGGACAGGCTGGATGACATCGTCCTGCTGACCAAAGATATCCAGGAAGGGGATACGCTGAACGCCATCGCGCTCCAGTATTGCTGCTCGGTGAGTCCCTCGGCGCTTACCTGAGTTTCCTGCTCCCGGCCGGGGGTGTTGGGACGAGCCGGTGATCTGTCTGCGAGCTCCTCTGGTCCGTCTGGGTGGTTGGGGTTTGTTCAGCTCGGTGTAGACACCGCGTTGGGAACACCAGGCTCCGGAGAAACTGGGGAAAACAAAAAAAAGACAAAAAAGAAAGACAGTAGAGTGTTAGTGTAACAGAGCAGATGATGCAGTGCCGGTTCCATAGGCTTCTTCGCTTAAAGCTGGTGTATGGGTAAGAAATAAAGGTGGGATTTTGCTTGTGGCACTGTCTGTACCTTTGAACACTGAATGAACCTTTGAGACCTCGCTGTCCACATACCCCGGCGTATTCCCTTCCTCTGACCTCACTCTTTCTCCTGGCCAAGGGCTCTTAAATTTTGTGAATGTACTTTGCACGCAGTAGTTTGGCCTGGCCAAGTACTAATCAAGGCAGAGGCTTTTGTCCTGGTTGATGTTAGCTTTTGCATGTGTCCAAGTTGAACAGGAAGTCAGCTGTGCCTCTTGGTGGGCTGACTGCTGCTCACTGTGCAGTTTTCAAGAGGTCAAATTCAGTCAGATTCAGGATAGCTATTAACAGAAGTCTTCCAGTCACTTAATTCTTCAGGCAGAAACAATTAGAGGCCCTCTGTTGTGAGCTTAGATACCAAAGTCTTGACATAATTGTTTAATAACCATGGCAGACCATGAGCCTCGTTAAGCAAATCTTGGCTTACCACCACAGTTGGGTATTTTGATCAGATAAGGCCTCACATAAGAAAGAAAAGTATCTAGGTTGCTTTCTTAATGAAAGTCCACTGGTCACTGGAGTAGGTGCTACCTTTTGTCAGTCTTTTATGCTGATCTGACTTGTTCAGCATGGTACCCACAACAAATACATTGTCAAAGGAACTGAAACACTTTTCCATGCTTCAGGGTTAGTGCAGGCAGTAGGCTCTGATCACCCTTGCTTAGATTTTCTGACTACATCTGAATTTTAAGTGGAGCAGTAACAGCAACAAGGGTCTCCTGACTGTCTGCCTTGCTTTGTGTCTATAACCTCTCCTGAGGTAGAGTTCCTCACAGTGAGGACAGGAAGGATCTGAACTCGGGTATTGTGCACTTTGAAATGGGCACAATTCCTGTGCCCTTACCAAATGTTACAAAAAAGCTCTGGTTTCTAAGTACTTCATTATTGTGTGGTTTGTGGCTGCGCCTTCTGTTGAGGGAGTTGCTGTCTCGGAGTGCAGCTGCTAATTCTCCAAAGGCAGATTTAAATATTTGTGGAGTATTGAAGAGAGACTTAAAGGCTGAATTTACTGAGAGCAAAATGAGATTCACTTTGAGCAGGATGGGGGGGGAACTGTTTTGAGGGAAGGTGACACATCAAAGTTATGCTTGGTTTCTTAGACCCTGAAGTATCCGAAGCACAGCTGGGACTGGAATAATTGGGAGCTCATAATTCTTCATATTCCTTACTCAAAATTTTCTGTTTAATTGGTAACTCATATTATTTGAATTCAGTTGAAAACACTGAGGTGAATTCCCATTCCTTTCACAGGGATAACTGGCACTGAATATACACTAAGTGAATATATATGTGTGTAAAACTTTCAGTCTTCTTACTTGAAGTAAGGAGGTTTCTTACCTGGTAATTACCTTCTTGCTTTAACATTGCTTAAGTTTGGTCATTCTCACTGTTTGAATGTCTAAAGAAAATAAAGTTGAAACAAAACAAAGGCCCTGCCTTTTATTAGGTAAGAATTGTTTTTCTCAAGGATGTAGCACTATTAAAGAGTTTTGGCTTAAAATACTGCTTTTACTTTCAGGTGGCAGATATCAAGAGAGTTAACAATCTTATCAACGATCAAGATTTTTTTGCCCTGAGGTCTATCAAAATCCCAGTGAAAAAGTTCAGTGTATTGACTGAAACTCATGTCTCTCCAAAAGGAAGACCTGTCCTTCGGCCTGCTCACTGTTCCCCAGAAGTGCAGGAAACATTGCCTTCTGATAAATTCTCTGCTAGTGAGACTGTTGGCAATTTCTTGAAAGAAGTGGATCGGGATATAGAAGAAATAGTGAAGTGTAACGACACAAAGAGAGAGAATCTTGATGAAGTTGTTTCTGCCTTAGCAGCTCAACAGATGTGTTTTGAAACTGATGGTAAACCTAAGAAATGCAAGGATCCTTACTATGGAGCAGACTGGGGTATAGGATGGTGGACAGCTGTGGTGATTATGTTGATTATTGGCATAGTAACCCCTGTTTTTTATCTCCTGTATTATGAAGTTCTAGTGAAAGCAGATGTCAGTCACCATTCTACAATGGAATCTTCCCAAGTATTTGTCACAGCAGCATCACATCAGAAACAAATTGGAAATGGAATAAACCCAGCAAATAATATAAACATTGATAATCAAGGAGATCTTCAGCCTTAGCAATGGAAAACCCCAGGCAACTGTAATTTGTAATAAACACATAACACAGCATTAGCTAAAGAGGAAACCACAGAATGCAAAACACATCTGTAATGCAGAGAAAATGGGTAGTGATGTGTGACCTGCCTTTATGGGCTGTGTGCCAGTCTGTGGATATTTCTGTGGACTGTGTAATCTCTGAATATGCCTGAGAAAGGTGATTTTAATGCAATACTGGGATGTAAGTTAAAGTATAAAATTGTCT
The DNA here is from genome assembly GCF_003957555.1 of Calypte anna. NCBI lineage: Eukaryota > Metazoa > Chordata > Aves > Apodiformes > Trochilidae > Calypte > Calypte anna. The sequence continues at coordinate 70,812,874 of NC_044274.1, read as the reverse complement.
CTGAATCTTTGCACTTTTTTCTATTTTGATAGGCATATGTTTTTTAATTAATTTTGAGGTGGAAAAATGTAGTTTGAACTAACACATGAAGAGACTCACTGTATGTTTTACAGCCCTAAAATGGGCATTTTGGGGATAGCTAACTTTGATGCATCCTGAAGTATTTATAGAATGCATAGTACACTTGTAATTTTAATATCAAGTTTACAGTTGTCATTTAAAACTATGTTCTCATTATTTTATCTTTCCTATAAAGCAAGACTGTTTTTTTTTAAACCCAATCTCTCTCCATAATTAATTGCCACTATGAAGTTCTTTCTTAAAAGTGACTTTTATATAAGCTAGAATCTTCAAATCTTGTGCCTGTGGTCAGCCCATTCTTTGGTAGTTTTCAGTGCAGGCAGTAGGGTAGCTTGTTCTCTACATACACAGTACCATGCTTCAACACAGTGCAGCTGGGAGACTCTTGTTGGAAATTCACATCCTTCTGTGGTATCCTACTGAAAAATGACTGGACTGCACTTCACATATGGTCAGCTGTGTGTTGAACAAAAGAAGTGCAGATGTATGGCACCTGGATGTGACTGCTCCAGTTGTTTTTATTGTATGCTAAGAAATCTTTCTCCCTCTGTAGTTAATCACAGGTTAGTACTAACTGATTCTTCAGACAGTAGTCATGAGGGTACTGAGTGTGCTGAAGGCCTTTTCCCCCCAACTTCAAACAGTAACTTTTTCCTGAAATCTCTTAGGAAGCATCAAATGAGATTTAATCACTGCTGTCAAGAAATTTAAATTGCAGCTTCAGACTTGTTCGTTCGGCAAACACTGTTCCTGAATGTTTCACCTGGGGTTTCACGAGCAACCTTGTTTCTCCTTTTCTTCCCTGGCTGAAAATCCTACAACATAAGCAAATAAAAAAAGCCCTGGACTCTTATAATAGAAAGAAGGGAGGTACTTGTATATTGAGAATATTTTTAAAATAAAAACAGAGATGCTTCCTGTTATTTTTTTTAAATTATTATTATTATATTTGCCTTGTGGATTAAGATTCCCATTGCCCTGTTCAAAGTATTATTTGTTACCAAAGCCTATGATAATTGACTTGAATAGAAATTACAGGGAGAGCTATGACTATCCTTTAAACTGCTATTTTAACCTTTCCTTTGAGTGACATAGAGCTAGGTATATGCAATATAAAAAAACAGTTGATAAAGGGAGTATTTCGTAATTAATGGAGTTATTCCAGAGTGCTTTATCAACTTAAACTTTGAAAGTCATGCCTCATCCATTCTTGGACCTGTTGCTGCCCCATTTTGGGCAGATACTCCTCACTTGTGTGCAAAGTGCATGGACAGAAATTGCAGGTCTTTTAATTTATTCTGTTGAAAACGAAGCAGGGCAAATCTTGAAAAGAAGTGCTGTACAGTTGTATCTGTGAACTATGATCTGTGCCTCCTGAACCCTTTGGCCACAGTGTTATCTGTGACCACTTATTTCCACACAGGATTACGAGCAGGCATGAACTTCATGTTTCACCTAACACTTGTTTTCAAAAATTTTTTTTTAAATAATAGCTCTTTCCATTAAAAGAATATGCCAGTAACACAAGCATGAGTACTGAAGTACCAGTTCTGGTTCAGGCTGTATGAAAAACTGCATTGCAAAATAGTTTATGCTGGGTAATGTGATACAGCTAAAACTTCAAGAGATGATTGTCCAGACCACAGAGCTTCCACACGATCAGACCAAGGTTTTTTTATGTAGGGCTGAAACTTAGTATGTAATGTGTCAGGTTTTTTTCTTATTTGCTGGTTTGCTTCTTTCCCCTTCATTCTGTTTGAACCCTCAACATTTTTAATACTTTATCCTTCCATTCCTTACAAAATTGTCAATGTGAAATTAGCAGCTGTGATGATGCAACATCAGGCTAATTTACTGCAAGTACCTGAATTGATGGGTACTAAATTGTTACTGGTCCAGAACCAAACTTGACTTCAGTTGTGGTTTGACTAAGTCAGGAAGTATCCTGTTGATTTAGGAGTGAACATATGGGTGATTACCTGTTGTTTTTTGGCCTGTGGTGATACAGCTGAATAGTTTTCCAGCACATCTGAGGCTGGAAAATGTTGGGAGGCCTGTGGGTTACTGTACCAAGTGTGATTTGCCTTTATTTACAAGATGATAATAAGTCATTAGAAAAGCACAAAGATACAGCTGTTTTATTGAACCAGAATAGACTATCACCAAGAACCCAGCATGTTTAAGTTTATTTCATATAGGGTATTTTTTAATTTAGAAATTTAACCTTATTAGGACATACAGCAGGTCTCTTTCCAAGGCTGTAGGATTTCTGATCCTGGTGACCCACAACCTTCATCTGCCTTGGCTTTCTGCAGGATGAAGGGATCTTTATTAGCATTTTTTTCCAAAGTACAGCACAGCTGGCAATACATTATCTCATGTCAGCCCTGAATAAACAGGGTAAGAGCTCTGTGTGGAACTTTAATCAGATTTAAGTGAAGATATGTAAGGTTAGTCTTCCAGAAGCTGACTTGGTAAAAACAAAACCAGCAAAACATACTTTGGATTAATTACATCTCATTGTTGATCAGGAAGTTGATTTTACCTTTACCTTTAGGTGCATATTGCACTGTTGGACCATGTAAAATGTAAATGCTTTGAATCTGCTATATTTTGGAGTATTTTGTCACATTCTTTGTATAACTATTTTATAAAGGCTGAAAATACAAGTTTGTGAAATAATCCTGAATGAGGACACAAGTTTTATTTTAAATACTTCTGCTCCTCTGCTTCTAGAAGTAGGTAATGTACATGAAATAAAGATTTTACTTCAGGTTGCAGTGAAAGGGGTGCATATAATGTGTTCTCAGCTCTAGTTACTTTGCATGTGTTTTATAGGAGGCCACTACTTATATTTGTGCTAGACTTTATGTGTTATCTAAAATTAAAATCCTTGACCAACAAGTTATTTTGTTGGCAGTAGCTGCATTCAGCATTCATGTCTAGCACCACAGTGGGAGCCTTAATTGTTTATCCCATGCATGCCTTGTAATACTTGGAACTTTCAGCATAAGGTTCTGAGAACTTGTTCTGTGAAATGAAGATTAAGAAACTGGCATGGAAAATTAAGGTGGGGATTAGTGAAGTTCTTAGCTGATGATCTCCCTGCACACTGAAAGCAGTGCCTTCTTGTGAGAAGTAGAAATGTTCTGCTATGCTGTTAGGATAGGATTTGGGTATGTGCCTGTCCAAACCCAAAGTTTGCTGTGAGCCAGAGAAGGATCCTGAGTTTTATCAGTGTCCACAGTTTTGCAGTAAATCCTAACTGGAAAATCAGCCTATAAAACCAGATGCCAAGTGTTGTGCCTATGGAACATGACAATCTCACCTCATTTCAGAAGTGCCTTGGCACACAGCTCTATGCAAAACTCTGTGTTGCTAATTGTTGGCTTTAATGGCCATTGTCAAACTAGTCCAAGAGGGTTCACCCCAGGACTCTGTGGTTCCCTCTGGAGGACAGAGGTGACCATAGTTCACCTTTTCAAAGTCTCAGAGACCCAATTTCTGCCAGACTAACAACAATGCAGCAGGGAGGCAGTTGTCTCTCCCATTAGCAGTGTGGTGAATGAAGAAAGTTACTGATCCCCAATAATTAATATCTGCTACAAAAGAAGGTACTGTACCTGTTCAGGGAAGATACAGCCTATGACCAAACTAACTCAAGCAGTAATGCTTTTCCAGTGTTAATTCCTTCTGTCTTTGTCAAAAGCCATCTAATTGCATTCCTTGTGTGAGAGGCAAGGAATCTCACTGTTTTTCTTGCATGGAGGGTAACAGTTCATAGAAGATAATACTTGTTACACTTCAGGCAAATTTAATTTTCAACATGCTTACCTTGTTTACAACATCTTCTGTCTTTCTCATGTATATCACGTCTCAGAAATAAGCACTGCTGTTCAAGAAGTTACTGCTGGCCATGTGTGATGTTCAAATAAAATGATCTGACAGAATACATTTCCTATGCAATGCAGCAGAATGTTTTATTAAACATGATTTGTATAGATAGAAACAGTTTAAAATAAAATTGGTATACCTCTGAGGTGTGACCTGCATAGCATTTTAGTTTCATTGCCTTTACATCCAATATGTATTTTATCAGAACACTTGAAAGCTACACCCTAAGGAACACATTATTACTGCACACAGAAGTTGGTGGAATAATGGGAGCACTGTTTTCCAGTCAGCAGTGAGGTAAAGTATGGCTTGGCAAAAAGCCAAACTTTCAAAGAAAACTTCCATGCTTCTTTCTGCTGATAAAAGAATTGGTTTAGTTTTAAAACTCTTCTTTCATTAGATCTGGTAACAGCCCTAGTTACCAGGAATGTAATGTTTTTAAAAAGTGAAAAAAAAAAAACAAACCAACCAAAAAACCACCAAAATAACCCTGATCAGTAGTAATATAAAAGACTGATCAATAATACTTTGTAGCATCAAAGCACAGAGAATGGGGGACAGAGAATGCTCCCTCATTTCCTTAAATTTCTAATCTCAGGAGTAACTGTCACATTTAGGCTGTTGGTTTCTTGAGTAAAATCAATGCCTCCAAACACTCTGTGCTGAAATTCAGAAATCTTGTTGGAATTCTCAGAAATCTTGTTTTCCTAATTAACACTGCATGCATCAAAACCCCTCATCACTTCTTTTCCTACTTTTGTGGTTTTGGTTCTTGTTTTGATTTGTTGTTGGTTAAGTTTCTGTCTTGTTTGTTCTGCAGGAAAATAAATAAATGCAATAAGAATTATACAGGTAGCTGTCACCTGCCATCTCAACAGCTCTGTGAGGTAGCAAAGTTATTATCACCTTAAGAGTCAGGGAAACTGAGGCAAAAGGATTTGAAATTCTCATCAGTAATCTGTGCACCACTGATGAAAACTAGGAATCCTTAATTTCCTAATCTCAGATTCTGCCATGTATTTTTACCTAAATTAAATGACCCCTAATTACTACACTGATTCATAAAGGTAATGTAACATCCTAAAGATTACAGTCTCTTCTCACAAAAATAACAAGAATAATAGTGATTTAAAATACTCTCATTATGTTTGTCCATATTTCAAGTCATTTTATATTAAAGTGCTTAGTGGTCAATTTTGTCACCTGATTTCAGGAGTCACATAGATTCATTCAGAGAAGTCAGCTGCCAAGTACAAGCAGCTCATGTCCACAAAGGCTGTATCTCTTTTTTGCTGCAGTCACCAAGAATTTCACTGTTTTCAAGGTCTGACTGCTAAAGCAAAGGACTGACTAGTGCAAATGCTTAGGCACAACTTTGACTGAAATGCATACATTCTTTTTCTGTGCAGAGGCAACACAATGGCATATAGCTTGCTCCATCAGTAGACATTCCAGAGACCCTTAAAAAGGTGCATGCCTGCAGAAAATGTGGCAAAAGAACAAAACAAAGGATCTCAGCTCCTGTTTTACAGCAAACAGTACAATTGGAAAAAAAATGTTGTTTGGTGCCTTTTTTGGAGAGCATACTTCAAACCAACAGATCTAATGCATTAGTTCTGTTGATACCCAGCCTACCTCCAGAGTTCTACTTCAAGTAGTGTAAGGCTTGAGCAGTGTACCACCTATCAGTAATAGCTAGTAAGTTGCTTCATCCATGTTGTCATCACTACCAGCACCAAAGTCATCTCCATCTTCAAAATATGAAGAAATGTAGTCATTTTCCTAAACAAGACGAAAAAAAAAATCACTGTATCTGAAAGAGATGAGGTTTGAAACATGTTTTAAACCACTTGAGAACCACTGTTTTGAAGTTGTAATATGTGTTTTTTCTTATTTCTCTAGAAAGGAAAATACTGTAATGAAGTTTTGTTATCTGTGGCAGAGGAGGCATCAATGTTTTAGTAATGAATCATCGTATACACTGATTATTGCAGGAAAAAATTCCTGCTTGCAACATATTTTTTCAAAGCTCCTTGGCAGTAAGAAGTCTGAAAGACTGAACTGCAACACAATGTAGCACAGGCAAAAAAAAAAATAAATTAAGCTATGGACATTTCTTTGGCTAACAGACAAACAACATACTGCTCCATGAGTGGGGTTTGACTTTGTGTAAACAGGAAAGTTAACACTATACCTCTTCATGCTCCTCTTCATCATACTCCTCTGGTTCTTCTGCTTCTTCATCATCTTCACCTTCTTTGTCTTTCTTTTTGTCTTTCTCATCTTCTGATTTTTCTTCTTCATCATCCTTCTTCTCCAACTCCTGTCACAAGGCAATCTCCTTTACAAGGTAATTCTATGTTACAGCACCAGCATATCCTCTATGCTACCAAAGTGTTGCACTGATGTTAATAGCAAGACAACATAAAAATGCTGTGCACATTTTTGCTCAACAAAACGTGGTGTGAAGCTCAAGAATTTCAAACAGAATTACTCGACCAAGCATTAGCCATCAGACGTGGTCTAAAAAAGTATGTCTTGAGTATTAAATCAAGATGATGGTTTCCCTTTATCATCCACTGTTAAATAACTGACAGTAGAAGACCAAGTCCCACTTGATAATGCAGTACCATGCACTCTATATAATAACCTATCTGCACCAAAAACCTGACTGATCACCAAGACAAAAAGTACAAGGCTCTTTCCCCTTCTAATTTCCCACTCCCCCACTGTGGGCAGTCACCTCCAAAACCCTGGTCACTCTCCTTTTAAATTTCTGTTCCTGTTTGTTACCTCTCAACTTACTGTTTCATTTCTGTTGTCACTAGGTTAGTAAAACAGCAGCAGATCTGAAAGCTCTGGCACCAGTTCCTCCCTCAATAAACTAATAGTAGCTCTACAGTTCACAGTCAGGCCATGTTGCTACCCAGTGAGGAACAACTGGTTGTTGTGTTCATGGTCAAACAGGAGCAAAGAAAATAGCTTCTCCACAGCTAGACTCTACCTTTATCCCTCCCTTGTGACAGCAAAGCACAACAGCTGTCTGCCAGAGTAACAAGACAAGGCCAGAAAAAAATCTGCTTTGGTTATTCCACTGTATCAAGCAAAACACTAAAGGTTTTTGTTTTCCCCACTGTACAATTTAGAAGGATGGATGTACAACTTACCTCAATTTTTTTCAACACATCCAGATTACTTTCAGACTCAAGGATTTTTGCCTTTTTTGGTTTTGCACCTGCTGAAATAAAATACATCACTATTAGTTTGGGGTTTTTTTAATAGGAAGAATTTTTTTAATGGAAGAAGACAAATTCTCATCTTTTACTTCCTCTTGAGAATGCCGTGGAAATCCCATACGGTCTGCATTAAAATTACCTTAGATTTTGAGGAGGTGAAAATACCCAGTTTATATAAAAGATGCTTACTGGGCTAGTCTGAAACTTACTTTGAATGAATGGCTGACTAAAGGTTTTGCCAAAATATGATGTTCAGCTTTTTAAATTTTTTTCATGCACTTACTCTCAATATGTTAAGAAACCATTAAAAAATCTCAGTTATGCTGAAAAGGCAAAAACTCATGAATGTTACTAATTTCTGCAACACACTGATGACAGTTGGGTCCTTCAGATAGATTTAAAAAGGCAGACAACAGGGTTTATTGGCTCTAACATAGTAGGCACAGTTCCTGCAGCTAGATGGCTTTTGGAACACAGCTCACTCTGATCTGATAAGTCCACAGTGCACATTTCCACCTAGTGCCCTGCCTGGTGAACACAATCTTTATCAAATTACTCCCTACAATCCATCTTCATTATGCTGCCTAATTATGTGGTGGAGCAAAGGTGAAAAATGGCATTCCATACACCCCACGTTATATATTACTCTTCGACCTCAATTTATTGTTCTTCAGTAAATTCAAAATAATTTGATAATTACTTTAAGTAATTCTTCAACCTGAATTCCAGCACCCTCATCTATGGTTGGCCTCAGATCCAGGAGTGCAGTTTGACCAGTAGATGAGAACAAAGATCTCCAGAGCAAGAGATGTTAAAGCATTTAAAGAGCTCTGTGAGCCATCCCCCTCTCCACAATGGAACTCACTTTCAGCTCTCCTGCTATTTCAGCACCGTCTCCTAAAGCTCAGAGGATGGGGCTCTATCTAACACAGATTAACTCCTCTCAGCAGGGTGAAACTGCCCAAGCCAAGGGCCATATTGGTGTGGCTACACAGCTTCTGAAGGACAGGCAGCTTCAGGCAGGCTAGCTGATGTTACTGGCACCTTTTTTTACCCTGGGCTGCACAAAGTGGCAAGAAAAAGAAAAAGTATGCATTTATGGAAGGGATGTCCTTTCTGGAACAGGTAGTAACCCACTGTGGTTTTTTTATTTCATCTGGCTGAATACTTAAGTAAGCAGAAACTAAGAGCTGCTAAGGACAAGTGTGTTGGGTCAAAAGCATGTCCTCAATAACATCCAACTCATTTCAGTGTTTTGCCTAGGAAGAGATTACAGGGCAAAAGCACTGCAGAGAGCCAAGGGGAGTCAAGCTGCTTGGTAATATGTAACACAAACAGTGTCCAAGCAAACACATCCAGAATGAAGTAGGCTTCTGAGGAAAACAAGTGGTAAGTGCAAAATCACCATCTCTGCACAAACCCCTGCAGGCTTTTAGAGCCTGGAAATGAAAACATATGCAAAACCTTCCCTTAAATGATGGGCATCTCTGAGACAGAGGACCCATCATTAGTAGAACTTCCAGCAAAAATAGCTTCTTACATCCATGTAGCTCTGAGATGGAATACAGTAATATTTCCAAATACCTCTTCATGCAGGGCCTAAGTGCACACATCTGGTTATACAGCACATAGCTGGCCTGCAAGAGTTGAATCCCCTCAATGGGGTTGGGTTTTTGGCAGGCACTGCTGTTATCTAGGATATCATGGTACTGTGTCCAGTTCTGGGACTCTCAGTTCAGGAAGGAGATTGAGGTGCTGGAGCAGGTCCAGAGAAGAGCAAGGAGGCTGTGAAGGGATCCAGCACAAGTCCTGTGAGGAAGGACTGAGGGAGCTGGGGCTGTTCAGGCTGAAGAAGAGGAGGCTCAGGGGAGACCTCATCACTCTCTCCAACTCCCTGAAAGGAGGTTGGAGCCAGGGGGGGGTTGGGCTCTTTTCCCAGGCAACTCTCAGCAAGACAAGAGGGCACAAAAGGTCTCAAGTTGTGCCAGGAGAGGTTTAGGCTGGAGATTAGAAAGAATTTCTTTATGGAGAGGGTGATCAGGCATTGGAATGGGCTGCCCAGGGAAGTAGTGGACTCTCCATGACTGGAGATATTTAAAAAGAGACTGGATGTGGCACTGAGTGCCATGGGCTGGGAACTGCAGCGGGAGTGGATCAAGGGTTGGACTTGATGATCTCTGAGGTCCCTTCCAATTCTATGATTCTATAACCCAGGGGAAGTGCTGGAAAGGTGTGGAATTCCACCCCAGGTTTTCTCACTAAGGAGGCAGATTGTCAGATCTTGGGTCAAAACATCCAGAGAAAACAGAAAAGGGGAGGGAGAGGTGTGTAAAAGTGAAGGAATCCCTGTACATTCAACAGTGTAGTGATCCCCAAACCACTCCTGAAATCTATGATTTCTTCCCCATTTGAATGTCGGGGAAGATTTTTCTTGACTCCTTCACCTCTGTTGCACATGATATAAAGTGTCACCCAAGATGGATGTTCTCAAAATACAAAGATATGTATCAAAAAGCCTAAAGTGTTAGCTGCTTACAAACCTACTGGGTCATAAGACTTTCTATGACTTTTTTATAACCAAGATTCCAAAAATGTCATTTTTGCCTTCAGAAGGACAGATTATGTTTTTATCCAATCAAATTCTGAAGGTCAGATGATCCTTACTGTCAAGATTCTCTAAGAAAATGCACCTCTGAGAGCAAATAGAAAAACTGGTACAAAAGTGGTAAAATCCCCCACAATGAGCAGTGGTTCTCTTTTAGTGTTACAGATAATAATAAATCAGCATTTATCAATTCATTGGATCTTGGAGAGCTAATTATTGCATATTGGCTTATAAAAGCCAAACAGTTATTTTTTAACTATTTTTTATTTTTTTTTTTTTTTTAAAGTAGGTATGTACTGGCTTCTTCTTTAGATATATTAGTAAATATTTAATTTTCAGTTAAGTCTTGCAGTCTGCTTGTAATACCATGCTTCTCAATTACACTATTAAAAAGAAATAAAGCAACAAAGCTTCCAGCTGAGCCAGTTACATGACTGCTGCACATTCCCTTTTGGTTTTGTATTTTATCCTTGAACTGAAAAAAGACATGTGAAGGACTTGGACAAAGAGAACAAGAAAATAAAAAATTAAATATACTAGACAGCTAGGTACAGGAAGCCAACTGTTATTTCACATCAACAGAGCAACAGACAAAGAACTTAAAATAACAGTCATGCATACTAGAAGACACTTGGAAAAACAAATACATGTAGGATCTTGTTTAATATAAAAGTTTTTTCCTGTAAGAACAACCAATACCAGCTCCAACTGCTGTTGAAGGATCTGGTTCACAATTCTGCAGAAGAAAGCTGAAAATAAACAAAAAATAAAGGTAAAACTAGGGAAAACAGAAAATAACCTACACTGAGTCCCATATGGAAAGCTTAAAAAATGCAAAAGTCAACCAAATTATAAACAGGAGAATTAAGAAACCCAGATCATGAAGGAAAACGGCTGAACAGCCAGCTATTCACTTATACAAGAGTGTGAGTGATGACTAAAGACAGAAACTTTCAGAACAAAAAATTTTGTGTTTTTTGTTTTATTTTTTTCAGTTATGTATCTCAAATGTTAATATCCCATCAGAAAGGAATGAAAGGAAGAAGTTCCTACAGAAGCAAAGCAAAAACCACAAAAGACAGGCAGATTAGTAAATTATTCAGAAAAAATCTGCCAAAAGCTGTGATTATTCAGATTAATTAATATTTCTACCACTTTTTTTTTCTCTAACCAGCTCTGGTGTATATTCTATCACTCAATTAATGTGCACTAAATTCTTCTTAAAATTACCTTTTTTGGTCTTTTTCTTTGGCTTCATCTCTCTTGGGAGTCTTCTCCAATCTGTACAGAAAATAGCTTTAATCAATGAATGATGATTTACAGAAGTAATCCTCTTCCTGTCATCCACCAAGAGAAGACAGAGGCCCCTGTGCTTGAGCTGATTTACATGCATGCCCAGGTGTTTTAGCACAGAATTTTATGGAATTCCAGCTCTACTTTAAACTGAGGAATTTGAGTGAGGACTGGTCTTTCATCCACTTAATGAAAACTGGCATCTTCCCCAAAGAGGCAAAGTTCAGCCCTTCCAGTGGCTCACAAGCTCTTCAATTTACATTCTGTAATTAAGTTTGCAGTAATGAGCTTTGCAGATACAGTTGTGGAAGTTTAACACATTATAAACCTGTGACTGAGACATCAGGTTGGGTTATTTTTATTAACATTGATGTTTGATCCCAGTTCAAAACTGGGATCTGCCTGGCAAGTTAAGGAGGAAGAAAAGCTAAAGTAAGACATAAAGCTTGCAAATTTTTTTGTGCCAATCAGTTTTTTCAACTGAGTAAATAAATAAAATCAGATTTTTTTTTTTTTTTTTTTTTACAAAACAATACTTCAACTTGACCTGGAAACATGAAAGGGATTTTCATACTTTTGTACTCCTTGAAAAAATAATGAATCAAACATTCAAAAGAGCAGAACATTTCACAGGTTGATACAGAATTAGCTTCTCAGGTATTACCTGGGGTCCATGTTGCATGCTCCTTTTCACTGTCGTGGTACTTTTTACTGTACCTCTCAATTACTACAGAGAAGGACATAAAGTTATTTGATCCAATCACTTGAAAAGGTAATTCAGACACTGTCCTTGATATTTTTCTGTAACTAAACATATATGTCTTTTTTTCTCCCATATTTAACACTCCCTTGTACTGTTGTCAAACACTTAACAAACAGTTCAATGTCCCTTCTTTGAGTAGTTCTCACTGTAATTCACAGGACTAATAATTAGCTCAGTACTTGCAGACCTGAATTCTATATCCCCCCCCCCAAGCAAAAAACCCCACATTATTGCTTTTAATTTTTGAAGTGTCTCATTTCAAACAAACCTTAAAAGATATAACCTTAAACATTTCATTATGTGTAACAATTTTTATAAAATCCAATCTTATTTATTAAGAATTACAACGTTATTATTGTAATCTGTACTTTTTACCCTTGAAATATATGAAAAGAACTGCAAATAAAGTCAGGGAATCTATGCTGAAACATCAATGAATGCCAACTCTTCTACTCTTCAACGGTCTCACAACCAAACCTTTGCTTCAAAACCAGACAGTGTCATTTATCACCACTGGGCTAATCAAAAAGCATAATCTGGGAATCCCAGGTCTCCAAAGGCCATGTCTCAGACTGATGATGATCATCTCCCAAAGCTTTATATATTTTTTGCAATGGCAGAGCTTTGAACATAACAGAGTTGTGCCCTCAACAGCAGCAGCATATTTTAGTCTATTTAACTTCTTCACAGGAATAAGAACTACACTGAGAAATAAAGTGTAAATAACAGAGTAGTTACAAATACATCAATATATACTGAAAAAAACCCACCTTCCTGTACAGCCTTTTAATGACAAAAGCAATATGAATGAATACTTCAGTATTTTTAAACCAGTCCCATTTTTTCTTACCAAATTGCCATGACTAACTGCAAAACTCACTTAATGAAAAAACTACTGATTCTGATTGCATTAATTACTCATTACCCAAACAGGGTAATTTTTTGTGGGTATTGAAAAAAAAAAAAAAAAAAAAAAAATTAACAAAGACAGAATGTGACCTTCAGAGTCAAAGACTTCTATCATACTCACCAGGGGAAAGGAAGGGGAAAGGAAGACATCAGAAATTAAGCTCAGCTTTGAACTTAGTTATGATGAGGGTGATCAGAGAACCTACTTAGAACTGTGTAACAAAGAGCTTGGTTTAAAACAACACTGTCTCACGGGGCCATTAATGTGGAGGGGCTTCACAGATGCTGTAGGAAACTCAGCACAGAGAAAGAAACTGTTTTGATTTCAGCATGAGGCTCTTCACTGAAGAACTAATTGCTGATGCCATCAGGAAAAAACAATGCATTAGGGAGACTCTCCCCAGTCACAGCTAATGAATTAATTCCAAACCACTGCCAAGGTGACAGAGCAGATGCACATATAGGGAAAATCTGTATGATTCACAGCTTGTGCAGAGAGGACTCTGTGAAGTCATAAAGAGAATAGATCAGGCCTGCTACTCACTCACTCAAAATGAGTGCTGAAATGAATGATAAAAATTTATTCTATATAGCACACTAATGCATCAAAATGGCCAGGTACCATTAGATGTGGCTTTCATTGGTACCTGAATGATGAAAGAAAGACAGATAGCTATACCCTAATTAATTAAGATGCTTCCTTTCTCACACTTCAAAGGAACATTTGGCTCATAGATGTTGTGCTGAGAGTCTCAAACAATCCATTTGCAATTGTATCAAAGCCAATTTAAGAAGTCCTGCTCACAGTCCCCCTCCCTACCTCTTTCTCATTCCTAATGTGTTTTGAGGACATACAGGAGAGGAAAAGGGCTGTAAACCAGGTAACAGAAAAGATCAGTAAAAAATAATCTACCCTGGGGGAAGAAGGTGGTTTTCTTAAAGCTAGGGTGCTTCTGCCACATGATGCAGTCCCAGACACAGCTGCAGACTGTGGCTGAAATGAAAGCAAATTCCACCCCTCAAATTAGGCATTTTTGTACAACTAAAAGTAAAGCACAAAGTTACCCCAGTTTGCCAATTTATTCTCAGGGAGATGATGAGAACATCTGAAGCATGATTTGAGTCTATAGAGTGGCTGGCTACCCTGCAAATGAAAATTTTTGTAGAAAATCAGCCTTTAAAGCTGGCGGTTCTATTAAGGAGCAGAGTCAGAAACAGAAAGAGACACACTCCACCTCAAAAAGAAGACTGCAGAAACAATGAAGATTTTGAGACGAACTGTAAAAATGATCAGGTGGGTAAAAAGGAGAAAAGAAAGATAGTATGTTTTCATACAGTGGCTGGTTCCTCAGAAGTGACAGCCTTTCAGGAACCTGTAGTTTCCCTTTTTTGTGCCGCAGACAGAACCTGCAAACTTCAAGCCTGACAAAGATCAAGGGCATAGCAAGCCTCTAGTCACATGAGAATCCAAAGAGACTGGAATTTGTTTACTCAGAAGAGGACAGAGGAAACATGATAGAAGAGTGAATTGGAATTCTTCTGCCACCATAATGAGATCTAGAAATGAAGATCAGAACTGTTCTCTTTGCCTCATAACCAAGGTTTTACCTGGCTGCACCATCAGGGTCCACTCTGGCTTGTGCTTGTACTGCTCTACAGCTGCCTGCTGCATCCCAATGACTGCTGAACTCCAGATACAGCTCAGAGGAAATATTCTGCCTTTAGTGAGCCACACCATCTGGTTGGCAGTGTGCTCACAGCCCACACTGTGGAGTGCTGCTCCCTTTTAAACTGTGCTTTTGTACAAGAACAAGTGAACAATCAGTAAGGTGTGTTAATCACATTCAAAATCATAAAGATACAAAGAAAAATGCACACAGTCTCAACAACAGCTGGAATTCACCACTTCACCATGAGCAAAAATTGCAAAAAAATTCAAACATCAACACTGTGACTATTCAGTCATATATTCACCACAATCTGATGGTTTTGAGGTACAAATAAAACCTCACGTTTTAGATTTCAAGTCAGCTCTCACTATTCAAAATCAGCATGAGAAAACCCTGGATTGGCAACCCTGGATTCCATAAGCATTTTTATAAGGCTTTTTAGCAACTGCCTATTGCACTGCCTGGGCCTAGGGTCTGACACACAGCATTTCCTAACACATTGTACATCCTATTTTACTCTAAGAGCACTTGCCATTTTTACTACTCAGAATAGGCACTCAGGAGGATGACAGGACTAGGAAAAAAACATTCAAAAAGAAGCACTCCTCATAGTGATAACCTCCTGTGGCTGCCAGATTTACAATACCCCCACTGCAAGGTAAACAGACATTAAAATCTTCCTGTTTTGATTCCCTTCCCTTCTTTCCCATCACCTCACTTTTCTGATCAGGAAGCTTAGATTTCAACCATATCATTATGTAGGACTATGTCAAGTGTAGCAGAGCATTTATTGTTATCAAACAACAGTGAAGTGACTAATTTTTAGTTATATATAAGCAAAACAAATTCTAAAGTCAGGTAGAGTAAGATTAAGCTTTGGCTTCTAATCCAGCTCTGTTTATAGTAAACCCTCAGTAAATCACTTATCCTCATCTTAAGCTTCATATTTCAGGTGACTTGTCAGTAATACTTACCAACCTTTCCTGAATAGACTTAAGGGAAAAGAAACCTTTTAGAATGTCCAGCTATTAAATTTAACATTATTATTTAAATATGTATTTAAACAATTAAAATAGAAGCTGAATTTCAGCAACATTACTTATTACAGATTTTTTGCTTTGATACAAAATTTTTGGGTATTATAACAAGTAGAAATGCCTATTGCATTGGCTAAGACTTCATATAGTTGGTTTAAATGTTTCTTAAGGTATAACAAGTGAAATAGATGTTTGATACCTCTCTTTTTCACACAGCAATTGTTTTCCTCATACCTGTAGGCGTGATCTAATTCAGGAAGTGTTAAAGCAGAAAAATGCTGATTTTTATTCCTCATTACCAGTATGAAATCCACCTTGAAATATGCGTTTCACTACATCATTCTTCACAAAATAATAGGTACTGAAGATATAAGTAAAAATAAAAAGCACATGAACAAACCTTCACGATCTTCTTCTACTGCCAAAAAATATGGCATTTTTTTCATAGCTCCTCTAAGATCTTGTTTTAAGGCCAACATGTAATCTTCATCTTCTCCTGTTTTCAGAGGCACTGGTTTATTGTCTGTACTCTGTACAAATCATGTTTATTATTTGCAAGGTCTTAACATCCATCAAAACTATGCATCATGCTACTTTGCAACTACATTGCATTCGGACATACAAAACCATGTTTACAATTAAGTTTACACCTTTTATGACTTCACTGCATCTATCTGAAAAAAAGTATCAATCACTCAAGAGAGGAAAAAGTAATGGCACTATGAAATATTCATAGCCAGGTGAAGCTCTTAATTGCCAAAAGCAGTTTTTCACACCAGCCTAACTTAGTAACCATTGCTCCTCTCTTCAGTCAGAGCATTGCTGGCCTTGACGCCTTCTACAGCACTGCTGAAACTACATTAAATATGATTACTCTGAGTAACATGGACACCTTTTCCATGACAAGTGTCACAGACACAGGTTGTATTTTCACAGAACCCTCAAACAATTCAGTTTCTGTCAACTCAAATTAAGGTTTGAATTTTTTTTTTTTTTTCGGAGGGGGGAAGGAAGTCAGAGCTATGAATCTTGAAATTGGGAAAGATAAATAAGAAAAATCAGTTTTTGAAATAAACAGAAAACTAGAACTAGAGACAGAATTAATAGAATTAATCCTTGTTCAGTACCTGGGTGGCAGGTTGCCAAGTACAAAGTCACAGAGATGGGTCATGAAAGGTACTTATTGCTCCCAGCAATATGCTAGCTAGCCAACATTTTACATCACTAATGTTGCTGTTGGTAGGCTGATGTTCCTTAACTGGGTCTCTAATTGCATTTACAGGAAATTCATAAGAACTCAAGAAGTGGCTATTAGGAATTCATAACAGCAACAAATTCACTGCTTAAAATAACTTCAGTGTAAGTCAGTCAGTAACTGCAATATCTTTTTCCTCACTGCCTAATCCTAAAATCTAACTCTTGAAATTGTTATCAATATAAACTGGGTTAACTTTGATTTTTTTTAAATGACACTTTTTGCCCTGAAAAAGCTGAACCTTGCTCAGATCAGAAGGAAAGCACCTTTAGTTCTCTGTGGAATACATTAGGTATCCCAGGGCTAGTAATTCTCCTACATGATCCACTGCTGACTGTATCTGCAGAAGCTACAGTTCACACAGAATTCAGTTCTCTTGTGCTATCAAGCAGGCTGCAACACTGACATTAGGAAGTTACAAATGTCTGAGAATCAATGGCATAACACAACTTAGTTATAAAGGTAGACTAAGAGCATATATAACATCTGGTTCAGTAAATCAAAACTTTCTGTAGAACTATCCAGAGAAATCCCAGTGTAGCACCAATTATGTGCCAAACTTTCAAGTTCTGTATCATAACATGTGAGATTAAGAAAAATTTCATGCACCTTGACCAAACTGTTGACATAACTAGGAAATCCTCTTATCTAAAACTTCAGCATTTTAAGACTACCTCAAAATTCTCCAAGTTTCCCTGCACAGCAAAACTCAAACAGAAATTGTTTTCTTGCTCCTCTTGTATTTTAAAACGCATCCCAAATGCCAAATGTAAGTAAGTTTCCTCAATTATACATGATACCTTTCAGTCATTTTCAAACTTCTTTCAATTTTGGCTACTGACGTACACGAGAAATCTTCATAAATTTTTTATGTTTTATGTCAGTCTCTGAAGTCAGCAAATCTATTCACACCTTCAAAGCCTAACTTCATTTCAGACAAATGCAGATATCCAGTGTTCCCATTACTGTGATGTCTGCAAAACCAAATCATGATGAGGGCTTTAATGAACACACACCTTGCAACAATCTAGTTAACGAGGGGACAGAGCAGTTACCAAATGGATTTGAAGTCACAGTGAGAAAAAAAACCAACTGTTTACATTAAATGCTTGCAAATTTACATAAATTGCTTAGGGTTGTTGTATTTCATTACATTATCTAAAACACAACAATGAGCAGTCTTTATCTGAATGCAGAGAGTGTGTCCTAAGGTACCTGCAGTACTTACAGGAAAGGGTGGTGGAGGTTTACACATGACATCAGGCAAAGCTGCACCTTTTGTAAAGCCAATTGCCTCCACATTGAAGGTAAATGCTGCACGTCCTCTCCCTCTGCCTGATCCAGCCATCTGGAGTTAACTAAAAACATTACAGATTTTTAATTATTTACTTTTGTTACTTGTATCAAACACATGCATGTATTTCCTGTGAAATTAACGTCTAAAAAAAGATTACAGCAATTTTAAAGCCACCTTCAAAATTATTTTTAAAGATGACTTTGATACCCACCTTGGGTGAGTGGTAAAGAAAATATGATAAATTTGGTACAAGATGAAATACACCTCCATTCCCTCATTTCTGCTAGCCACCTCTGCATGCCTGAAATTATCTCCTAACCTAGGAGTTCTTAAATGTCTTCTTCAAAACCTTAGGTACACTGACTTGAGTTCAATCAGGATAGAAGAACCAGAAATAAGAAAAAAAAAAGAAAACCAAAGAACTTAGGCACTTTGACTTTCTGTGCATATATTGTGCAGTTTTGGAATTATTCTCCAAAAACCAGTTTGTGTTTGTCACACATGGCTTCTTCACCCATTCAGATTATTTTTTCTCCTCTACTCTTTTTCACAAGCTTTGGGTATTGTTAGAGCCAAAAAGCAAAGAGGTTTGAGGTAAAATCATCAAATGACTTCACAAAAGCTCTCTCTGCTCCACTCCAGCACATCTACAGGCAAACTGCTGAACAGAAGGAGCTTGTTTCTAACTGAAAATATTTCACCAAGGATGCAAAAGAAAACAAGCCTGCAGAACTACATTTAGAGTCACATCTCACCAGCTTCACCATGAGGCCAATCTCCATTTCAGGACTGTAAAACCCATGCAAGGAAAGCAAAATATGAGAAATAAGTATTTTCGGGGGAAGATGTAAAGAAATGGGACCCAAGAGAAGCTTGCCTGAAGCAACGTGCTACTGCTTGCTCCCCAAGACCACATAAATATCAATTCAGGTCCCCAGCCCAGAAATATCATGTGCTGTTTCCCATTAATTGCAAGGTCAATATATTGCACTCTGCTTTATAAGAACTGTTCCGGAGTGACTGCTGTAACTGTGTCATCACAATTCCCACCATTATTGTGTGGGTGAGATCACAAACCCAAAACAGGAAATAAGAAACAGCACCATATCTACAGCTTCTCATAGTCTTGTCTAAAATAACAAGGAATCTACAACAGAATTATTATTAGGAGCAAAGAAATTCACACTTAATTTTAAGATACCCTCAAATGGAAGCAATGGCCTTTCTGTTGTTATTGAAAAACAGGTTAATGCAAGTATAGCCATACATTATTTTCAACAGGAGTAAGCTCTGCTTGGGTAAAATATAACATATTGTGTGTTTCCACATCACTAAAAAAAAAAAAAAAAAAAAAAAAAAGAGCAAAGGTGTTTGAAAACAGGATGAAGAGCAAGATAAGAGCCTGGCAGAATGAAGAAAGATAAAAGATACAGTAAAGCCCACAATATTAGCTATTCTGTTATCTAGATTTGAAAAAAGTCAACCAACCAAAAATAAACAAACAATGAAAAATGTTAAGGGAGATATACAGCAAGGACAGCCATGCTGTTTGCATTATAAAAGTTAGATTTTAAAATGCTGCTTTAAAGTTTAAGTCTTGGCACTATTCTCATGAAATTGTACACTGGTCTGATAAGTAACGAGCTTTAAAAGTAGCAGAATTTCAGCTACGCAGTTTTGCTGAAAACGGTGATTTATTTATTTTTTTTAAATTCACCATAAACTTGACAGTGACAGATGACTGGGGAAACCACGAAGTTAAAAGACGGAGATGTATAACCAGGTCACCAAGATACCACCCCAAACAGTGTCCTGGCTGCCAGGAGGGATGCCTCATCCAGTACCTGGGGCACTGTCACGTTTCCAGTGAATTTCCACATCACCTACGCTACAAATGAGAAGGCACATTCCAGATTTAAGCTTTTAAAAGTCCTTCCAAGCCTACGTACAGTGTTGCAGTGGGCGAGGGGTCCCGGAGCTCTCCTTATCGTTACCTTTCCCTCAGCAAACTCCCGATGGGGTTCGGTTCCTTGATGGATGAGCAGATAGAGGGCTGAAAGACTAATATTTTGTGGGGTTGTTATTTTTTGTGTGTGTGGTTTTTGCTTTGTTGTTGTTACTTTTTTTTTCGTTTTGATTTTTTGGTTTGGTTGGGGTTTTTTTGGTTTTTTTTTGTTTGTTTTTTTTTTAACTTACGCCCCCGAAGGCAAGAAGATGACAATATTCTCCACCACAACCACAAGCCCACGGCGTATCAGGAGGATCCACACCTTCAGCTCCTCACTCGCCCCTTCACCCTCCCTCTCCCGGATACCCCCGGGGGGTTCCCCCTCTTCCCTCACGATCCCTCCAGGTCGCCCTGCACAGGACCTCTCACGACAGGAGACGGGGACGCTACCACCCACGTCCCGACCGACGGAGCCTCCCGGACCCCTCACAACTCCCTCACCTCCTCAGAGCTCACCCGCTCCCTTAACCATCACTCATCCCATCCTCTCCTCAGAGCCGCCCCTTTCCCTCATCTACCCCTCGGAGCCGATCTGCTACTTCAGCCACCGCCCCCCAGAGCTGGTCCTCTCCCTTATCCACCCTTCCGAGCCCACCCTTTCCCTCATCCGCCCCTCAGGGTTGATCCGCTCCCTTATCCACCCCTCAAAGCCCACCCTGTCCCTCACCCTCCCCTCAGAGCCCATCCGCTCCTTAGAGCCGCCCCTCAGAGCCCACCCGCTCCCTTATCCACCCCCCAGAGCCCATCCGCTCCTTCACCCGCCCCTTAGAGCCCACCCGCTTCCATCCACCCCTCAGAGCGGACCCTTTCCCTCATTTGCCCCTCAGAGTACACCCACTCCCATCCGCTCCTTCACCCAACGCCCCTCAGAGCTGATCCGCTCCCTTTATCCATCTCCGCCGCAGCCTCCCCGCTGCCCCATCCGTCTCTCAGAGCCCATCCGCTCCTCAGAGCCGCCCCTCTCCCTCATCCGCCCCCCAGAGCTGACCCACTTCCTCACCCGCCCCTCAGAGCCCACCCGCTCTCATCCACCCCTCGGAGCCGCCCCTCTCCCTCATCCGCCCCTCAGGGCAGATCCGCTCCCTTATCCACCCCTCAGGACTGATCCGCTCCTTCACCCACCGCCCCTCAGAGCCCTCCCGCTTCCATCCGCCCCTCAGAGCCTCCCCTTCCGTCATCTGCCCCCCAGAGATGATCCGTTTCTTCACCCGCCCCTTAGAGAGGACTTTCTCCCTCACTCGCCCCTAAGAGCCCACCCGCTTCCATTCGCCCCTCAGAGCCGCCCCTCTCCCTCATCCGCCCCTCAGGGCTGATCCGCTCCCGTATCCACCCCTCAGAGCCCACCAGCTCCCCCATCCGCCCCTCAGAGCGGGCTCTCTCCCTCATCCGCCCCTCAGAGCCCTCCCTCTCCCTCCTCCGCCCCTCAGGGCTGCCCAGCTCCCTCACCCGGCCGCCGCCGAGCTCCGCCCGCGGCTGCCGCAGTGGGCAGGTCCCGGTGCCGCCCCGCCCGCGGCCGTGTTGAGTGGCGGGGGGGCGGTCGGTGGAGCGGCTCTTCGGGCGATGTCGGCGCTGGAATGGTTCGCGCACAAGCCCTTGGGCGGCGGTATCTTCTGGATCCAAGAGCGGTTCTACGAGTCGGGCAACCGGGCGAACATCTGGTTGGTGCGGGGCTCGCAGCGAGACGTGGTGATCGACACCGGGCTGGGGCTGCGCAGTTTGCCCGACTACCTACGGGACGCCGGGCTGCTGGGCACGGAGACGGAGGGGTCCGGGCCGAGGCCGCTGTTGGCTGTTGCTACCCACGTCCATTTCGACCACTCGGGCGGGCTGCAGCACTTCGAGGAGGTGGCGGTGCACAGCGCTGAGGCGGCGGCCCTGCTGCGGGGTGACAACTACGAGGCTGTCACCTGGCTGTGGGAGGGGGAGGTGGCGAGGCCGCCGCGGCCCGGCTGGAGGGCCCGGCAGTTCCGCGTCCCGCCCGTCCGGCCCACCCGCCTGCTGCAGGAGGGTAAGGAGCGGCCGGGGATTGGGGGTGGTGGTGGTGTTCCCTTTGGAGCTAACGTTAGTGTTAATGGTTGAGCTAAAGTGACTTTAAAAAAAGAAGAAAAACGAAACCAAAAAAAACCCCAAACACCCCAAACAAGCGTTTTGTATGTGGATCTTCCCTCTGTGGTCATACTGCTTGTAATCACAGAATTCCCAAACAACTTGGGTTGGAAAGGAACCTGAAGATCATCCAGGTCCAACTCCCCTCCTATGGTCAGGGACAGCTCCCACCAGCCCAGGCTGCTCCAAGCCCCATCCAGCCTGGGCTGAGACACTGCCAGGGATGGGGCAGCCACAGCTTCTCTGGGAAACCTGGGACAGGGGCTCAGCACGCTCACAGCAAAGAATTTCTTCCCAATATCCAATCTAAATCTTCCCTCTTTCAGTTCTAAGCCATTCCCCCTTGTGGGAGTTTTCTGTATGCAAGGTTGTACGGATACATATATAATGTTATGGCACATATATAATGTTGTGAAGACAGACTGACAGAGTTGGGTTATTCAGTCTGGAGAGGAGACCTTATTTCAGCCTTCCAGTATCTGAAGGGGGCTACAAGAAAGCTGGGGAGGAACTTTTTAGGATGTCAGTAGTGGACTTCTTAGGATGTCAGGACTGGGGGAATGGATTCAAACTGGAGGAGGGGAGATTTAGATTGGAAATTAGGAAGAAGTTCTTCCCCATGAGGGTGGTGAGACCCTGGCACAGGTTGCCCAGAGAGGTGGTGGAAGCCCCATCCATCCCTGGTAGTTTTTAAGGCCAGGCTGGATGGGGCTCTGAGCAACCTCATCAAGTGGGATGTGTCCCTTCCCAGGGCTTAATGAACTTAAAGGTCCCTTCCAACCCTGAAAATTCTGTGATTCTATAGTGAATATATAAATATAGACATATGTAGGGTAATAGTTAAACTAATTTTTTTTCACTTACATTCAGTCTCTCCAACCCACTTTGCAGAATCTACGACCCATCCGTGCTCCTTGGTCTGAAGCAAAAAAAGAGATCCTGTGGGTTAAACTTTTGTTTCTACCATGAGAGTGTCAGGGATTGAGAATGATGCATAAAATACCCTGTGCTTGCCTAATCTGTTTGCATATTAGTGCAGGATTTTTTTCCCTTAAAATGAAAATCACTCAACAGTAATTGCAGTGTCTAATTGAGCACCCCAGGTGTAGCCCTAGGATTCTAACATGTCAGTCAGTTCTGGCATCTGGTGACTCTTTATTATTTATAAATAAACAGGCACAGCAGCGTAAAGAACAAAGCAATTTATTGAAATATGTGCTGTGAAGAATATGAGATTTGTTTTGTGAGTTTGCAAACCAACAGAAGTTTGTTATATGTATTTTTGTTTTTAAAGGAGGAATTATTTTTTAAAATAATCCTGTAAAAGAGCAGTCATGCTTGCTGTCAGAGAAACATCAGTGTCTAAAGTAGTATTGATTGAGACACACTGTGTGGAAAAGGCATGAGTTTTTGGTGGATGTGTCATTGCTGAGGGAGGCGGATATCCAGTCATGCTGAAAACACAGAATGTGGCACAGGCAATTTTCTGTTACAGTTTTTACTTGTACATTGACTGCTTCATTTGTTGAGATTAGGTTTTGTACTACCTTAATCTTAACAGATCTTCCAATCACTTTTCATTTTGCCACTTCCAGCTAAAATTGTATTTACTTGTGTTCTGCCTTATCATTTACTGTTTTCTTAGTTGAGTCTTCTAAGACTCAGAGTTTCCTTCAGCTGTCCCAGTTACTTTTTTCTTAAATTCTGTACATCCTTTTTTTAAATTTTGGATGCCATATTCTGTTTTTTCATATTCCTTCCAGTGCCAGGGGCAGTTTGAAACCCACTATAACACTTTTCTCCATTAGCATCACCACCTCCACTGTTGTTTCCTTCACTAACACAGGCAGTTTCTGCACAATCTTCTGAAGAGTCCCAAGTTTCTTTCTTTATGCTTCACAACATCTCCCTGAAAAATAATTTGGATAAAAATTCTCTTTGATAATTTTGAAATTAGCTGCTTCTTCAAACTTGGAGATCCTAAGAAACTCCTGTTGCATAGTCAGATGTTAGCTCTTGGATGATTTCCAAATGCTCTTCTAGAATTGTCAGCAGCCCTTATCTGACTACCACAGGCCCTGTACCAAAAGATCTGCCTTAAATACTTTAAGGCTTGCAGAGTCTTTAGTAAATTTGTGTTGTGCCTGCCTCTGGTGTGGGACATACCTGCAACTTTAAGATTCCTAGAGCAATAGAGTTTTGGTAATTTTTGCTGCTTCTCCTGGGAGCTTGGAATGTGTATTACAGTTTCAAGCATCATTTTATGATGGCCTGGATGTAACTTCTTTTAGAGCTGTTTCATATAATTTAGAGCAGCAGCTTCTGAGGAGGTTGTAAATATGTTGGTCTTCTTTCCCTACACAGCCTTAAAGTTTACATATTTACCACCTGCAAAATAATGGGGTTTGCATATTTATAATTAAGCTGGGGTTAGAATTTAAAATTGGCATCAGAGTTAGTTGGCCTCTTCTCCATCCCCAGACTGACTTTCTGCTGAAAGTAGCAGTTCAGTGGCTAGTACAATGAGAAAAACATTCATATTTAAGCAGGCAAAAAAATATGACCTTATTTTAAGGAAGTTCTGTTTTTTATATCTGTGATTGGATGAGATGAAAAGTGTGTGGAGTCCAGCCTGGGTTTCTTCTCCAGCAATTCATATTCTGTCATTCCTGAAAGCAGGTTGGAGCCAGGGGGGGGTTGGTCTCTTTTCCCAGGCAACTCTCAGCAAGACAAGAGGGCAGGGTCTCAAGTTGTGCCAGGGGAGGTTTAGGTTGGACATTAGAAAGAATTTCTTTAGGGAGAGGGTGATCAGGCATTGGAATGGGATGCTCAGGGAAGTAGTGGATTCTCCGTGTCTGGAGATATTTAAAACGAGACTGGATGTGGCACTCAGTGCCATGGGCTGGGAACCACAGGGGGAGTGGATCAAGGGTTGGACTTGATGATCTCAGAGGTCCCTTCCAACCCAGCCAATTCTGTGATTCTATGATTCTTTGATTTTGCCTTTCAAAATTAATAGCAGTGCAATTCTAGGTGAATTAAGTGAGAGTGTAATGATAATAAACAACTGTGAAATACTTTGCACACTTTAAAAGGAGACCAACAATATTTGTTTGTTTCCTGTTTTATTTTCTCTTACTACATTTCTTTTCACATTAGTTTCACATTTGTTTTCACATTTATTTTGAGAGTAGGTTCAACTAACACAGCCTAAGCCTGTGCTGTTACCATATCTGGCAAACACAGTAATGTCAGATGTGTTTTTGGCACTCAACAAGAAAACAAATGCCGCCCTGGCACTGCTGTGGACACGTGTACAAACACAGCAGTGTGGGGAGATTGTAATCTATTTGTGGCAGTCAATATACACAACAAATGCTTATATCTTCCTCTATAACACATTTGCAGGGGATGTGATCAGCCTTGGAGACCGAGACCTTACTGTCCTGCACATGCCTGGCCATTCGAGAGGCAGCATTTGTTTACACGACAAAGACAGGAAGATTTTGTTCAGTGGAGATGTGGTGTATGATGGATCCATGATCGACTGGCTGCCCTACAGCAAAATCAGTGACTACGTTGCAAGCTGCCAGCGCCTCATGGAGTTGGTGGACAGAGGTCTGGTGGAAAAGGTACTCCCTGGGCATTTTAACATATTTGGGGCAGAAAGGCTGTACCGGTTAGCTTCCAACTACATTTCACAAGCTGGGTTTTGTCACAAGGTTTCCACTTGTGCCATGAGGTCCCTGGCGAGCATAGCTCTCCGTGTCACAAATTCCAGAGTCACTTCCTAGTGACTTTGTTTTTTGGTGTGGTCTGTTCCCTACTGGAAAACCAAATGGCTTGTGGAAATGTTGATGCAAGGAAAAGCAGTAAGCGTTAGTAAAGGTGGTAAACTGGTACAGATAAGCTGAAAAAATTCTCCCTATTTTTTTCCCCACTCTATTCCTATTTTTATAAAAAGTACATAAGCTAGTAGCTTTAGCAAAACCTAGCATTTTTCTTTCTATTTTATTCAGAGCACGTTTGCACATTTTGTGATTGAGATATATTGATTTATTTTTGTTATGATCTGACAGATGTATGTATGCCAAAATAAGAGGTTTTACATTCATGCCTGAAAACTTGTTGATGTAGCACTAAATTTGTGACTATTCACCCCACTATTTGGCACTTCAGGATACACTGTAGTGGGAATAGTGTTTTTTTTTTTTCTGGGTCGACAGTTGGACTTGATGACCCTAGAGGTCTTTTCCAGCTGTGAGAATTCTGTGATTCAAGTCCTGCTCAGGTTTTGGCCTCACACAGCTTGTGCTAAGACCTGGTGTGTGCTGGGAGCAGCACCATTAGGTCACAGCAACACCTGCACAGGGTTCAGAAAAAGATAAGGGCCAATCTGCAGCCATAGCCACCTGCTCAGTGTCTGCTGCACCACTCATCACCTGCAGAGTAGCTGTCTGGCAGGTTTAGAACCCACTAGTGTGTAGAAATGCTATAGACCAAACTTCCCTGATGGAAAATGTATAGATCTATCAGCTTACCCCAAAATCTGTATCTTTTGATACAGATCCAACAGCAGATGGGCTGGTGGGGCCTTTCATGCTTCTTGGTGCAGTGCAGGGGATGCCTGCTGCCCCATGACAGAGGAGCAAGAATGAGCACTCTCATTCTGTTTTGCTTACAGCTCTGGAAATTAGGAATCAGAGAATTTGTGGACTAATAAATTCCTGTGTTAGACTAGTTTGTACAAAGTGGACTGAGCCTTTGCTTGGTGTGTTTTTTTTCTCCTGATGAGCTCATAAAAGAAAATTCTGTACACAGTAGGTTCTGTCAATTTGAGAGAAATGGAAATTTGAGAGAAACTTAAAGGCTGTATTTGCATTGAAGAGTATTTTTATGTGACTGGATTGTAACTTGGTTGTTAATGCTCTGTGGGAGGGTAAGGATGAGGCTTTAATGTGAACTTGCCCTACTGCAGGTGCTGGATTAAACAGCCAGTACATTTGTTGCCACAATGTGAATGTAACTTAAACTGTTTACTGTTTGCATATGAGGTGTTTGGTGTGTATGGTTTTCATGAAAAGTGAACTGCAGTCCTATCACTACCTGACATCTAAAAAAAGTTTAATACATTAAGGAATGCAAAATGACATTGTAACTTGCTTATGAGAATTGAATGTGTGATTTTAATGTTGAAATGGCTAAATTTTGTGTCATTATTCTAACAGTATATATATAGATATATTTAATTTTTTTTAAAGGACACTGTCTGATGTTATTTTTGTATGCATACTTCCCTAAAAAGAATGCAAACATTTTTTTCCAAAGTTTTAGTGGAGCTAAACCTTATTTATTTGGATTTCACTTTATGGAGGGAAGCTTTTTTCTCCCTATTTATCTTAAAAACCAGAAAAGGACCCCAAAGTTTGGGCTCTAAGTTATGGGGGAGTGAAAATAGATAGCCTTCTTAATTAGTATAAAGTCTTGTGAGAAAAACAGAACAAAACCAAACTGTTGCAAAATGAAAGCATCTGTGTCTAAAAATTATGAAACAAAATATGTTTATGTAATGGTTTTCTGCTGTCACAGACCAATTCACTCCTGCCTTTACTGAATATATTCTTTACTAGGATTTCTGCAGGTTGTGATGTGCCTAGTTCTTGTTAGCAGTGCCTATCTCCAAGCTGAAGAAAAATTGTAAGTGGGCAGGACAGGTGTAGCAATGCAAGACCTGTTACCACTCAGATCACAGTCTCTTTTTTTGGAGGAATCCAAGTGTATCAGTAAATTACATGAGGAGTGTTTAATCAGTGGGAAGACTCCTGTCATAAATAAAGCTAAGAGCTTTTTATCTTGGACTCATTTGGCCAGAAGAAAGGCAGAAGCTTAGCATGGGAAGCAAAAAAGCCAATGAAGAGGCCCAGAATAAACTCCGTGGTGTTGCTCTTTACTTAGCAGTCCAGAGGCTGTTTTTGATGACCAAGGGTTCACAGTGGGTAGTCACAGATCTGAAGTGACAGGTGGGAAAGTCAGAATGTCTGAAGAAATACATAGGAGTAAATCTTAAACCAGTAGTCCACATGAAGCCATGGTGTCTCTGATTACCCAAGAGTAACTGAGTTCCTTCAAAGTAGACATCTGTGCCATAAAACCAGAAGCAGCCTTGCTTCTGTGAGGACAGCAGTGGTGGTAATCCCGAGCAGTAACATGGATGGAGAGACCTCTTCTGTCACAAACCCTGCCTCTCTGTATGCCAGTCACTAAAATTCTACAAAAGTTGTTTGGGAGAGTGAGATCACGTTGATTTAGCATTTTGTGCTATGCCACTTATCAGCTTGGAAGTTTGATTATTCATCCTGTAGCCAAAGTTTACTGTACTTTAAAACTTGAGCTCCTGAGAGTAGGCTCACAGGCATGTCTAAGTAAAGATGACCTCTGTAATTTGTGTTTGAGTCAGTGCTCAGTAGCAGCTACAAGATCCTTAAAATGCTCCATGCCCTATTAAGCCATGCTTAAGTTCATTAAGTAGTTGAAGTTGGCAGCAATTGCCTGTTGGTTTTTTCTTGTCCAGAATCTTGGGGATAATTTCTTAGCTCAGAAGTGAGCTTTATGTGAGCATAGCCCTAAATAGGGCATGTTTGTAAACTGCTGCTATAATCCAGTTGGAAGTACTTTTTTGAGAGTCTTAGAATTATTTTTGTATTGTAAGAAATTGACTACTAGATAAATGCTATGTCTTAAAGAACTGCCTTTGCCTATTTTTGTTAAGAGTTTTCAAGTTTTAGTCATGAATGTGACAGTGTCCCTTTAACACTCCTTGGATTAAATATTTAAAACATGCATTTTAAGTTTAAATATTCTAACATTTTCAGTATTTAGAACTGCACTGATATGTTTGTAAAATCTAATAGTTTTCAGAAGACTGGGAAGCTGGTAAAAAAACCCAGGAATTTTTTCTCCCTGTAATCTGTCAAGACTTTTGTCATGTTAAACAACAGTTTACATATACATCGTTTTATCATAGATAAACATAATAAAAAATGTTGTAATCCTGTGCAGTTCTGTAATAATTTCTAGGTCTTTTTCAAGAAAAGCACTCATTCTGAATGGAGCGTAAAATGTTACAGAAGTTGCTACCAGTGTTACATATGCTTCTGATTTGCTTATTATGCATCACAGACAGATCCTGCAAAGCTTGCATAAAACCATGAGTGGATACTTAAGAAAACCCAACACATTTTAACCCAGATAAGAGTTTGCATGCAGAAAACATAAATGTGATGAAAGTATGTATTTGGGTGTCAGTTTCAGTTTGTGGTGACATAGATTGTTTCTACAGAAAACAGTAGCTAATGACAGCTGTTTACTGTACCTGAAACAAAAATAGTCACGTAGCTTCCGTCTGGCACAAAACTGGAGCCTGGAATAATGTTTAGCATACCTGTTGTCTAGTTTGTGTTAGAAGACTCCTTATTAACTGATAAACTGCAGAAGTTTCTTGGGGATTAAATAATCCATGAATAACAAAGGCAGCTGCTCTCTAAGAACTGTGACTAGATAACAGCCAAGACTAAATGAAGGTGAATTGCAGCTGTTTAAAAATGAAGGTTTGTATCACTAAGCTTCAGTGATACACGGTTGTTCACTTAATAAACTGCACTTGTTTTCCTCCCAGGAGTTCCAGGTTCAGTGTGTAGTCTACAAACCAATCTCTGCATTTTAGCACAAATACAATCTTATTTTTGAATCTACTTCTTCTCAAAATATGAATGTTACTAGGTGATGACAGAATTGTAAGGCAAATACAGGCAGAAATGAGCTTATGAAGGAGGAAAAATTCATAGTAATTAGGAGGGAAATAAGGCAACTAAATGAAAATAACTAAAAAATATTACAATGTTGCTGTTATTTAAAGAAGCAAAAAATAAACTAGGGAACATCCATCTGCGAGACTCCACTTCTCAAATTAGGTGATTGAAGGCCTCCACCCAGATGTGTTCCTATTTTCTTTTTGTTGATGCAGAGGCATGTCTTAGCATGCAACCAAACAATCAGAACAATACAGCTGATTGGGTGTCATCACTCCAAAGTGCAGTTCATCCCTGTTTTAACAATTCCCCATGGGAACAAGGTAACTTTTTGTGGAAATAAAGACACCTCAGATTACAGTTTGTAAAATGAGGCAACCTCCAGCTTCCACTCAGGGTTTGATGAAGGCCTTCCTCTGTCACATGGCATCAGAAGTTCAGATGCACACCAAGAGTCATCACAGCACAAAACAAAAAGAATTTGTTAACCCAATTAAAAAGCATTTCACCTCTTTTTCTGGCCCGGGATTTGAATCAGGAACATTTGAGAAGTGTCAGCTCAATCTATCGCTATCACTGCTTTCTCAATAATGAGTTTGCCAACATGTTGAAAAAAGTTTATTCTAAGGACTGTGTCCATCACACTTGATACGGTAAATTGTTCTAGTAAGAGAAATGAACATTTTTATTGGCACTCAGCACATTAGAAGACAGCTCTGCTTTGCAGATGAGAAATCAAATGCCTTATTGCATTTCTTTGCAGACAAGAAGTAGATGGCTGCAAAGAGCCATCTTGAGGTCACCTAGCACCATCTTCATGCAGTGAAGCAGAATGTTTGCTTGGAATTAAAGGTTTCCACGTCTGTCTGTCACCACTTCTTCCTGTTTCTTCCTGCTTTCTCACACATTCCCAGACTTCTGTCTATGCCTTCCTAAGAGTTCACCCACATTTTTCCTCCTCTTCCTCACTCTGAGAAATGGCCTCTTTCCCTTCACAATACCTGGAATCTGTCACACCTGGAGTGCTGGGTCTGGAGCACAAGGTAAGAAGCCCAACAGAAAAACAGGTAGCTCTGTGGCTCAGTATTTATTGTCCATAAAGATCATTTCACAAAAATGGAAGTAAGCTTTCTTTCATACTGATCAAATAGACTGTTCTTCATATTCAATTGAATTTATCCTTTTCTACACGTTAGGCTGTTTTTCTTGGATGAAGTGTTTGCATAACATCTTGCCAGACATACTCACCAACTTAATAACTACTTTGCGTGCTCCCAGATGTGCCCAACAGCGTTCTGGGAAGGCTACACAGCATTCAACAGCAACAGGAAAACATGGGCAAAATAAACAGAATTTTAACACTGTGAGGACTGAGAAAGGTCCTTCGCTAACACTTCTGTTACTGTACCAGAGTCAGAAAATAAGGCATTTCTCAGCAGTTAGATGCAGATGTATAGGGAGGGTATTTCTAACCAGACTGGGAAGGACACCTGATATGTGTTACATCCCACCCCAAGGATGGAGGAGGAAGGCAAATGATTCACAGATCCCCTCAGCTGGACCAAGATTAAATCACACTCAAGGCCTCTGTTTAAACATTAGCTTTAATTAGAAGTATAGAAGGAATTACTCATAAAGGCTGATCCGCTGATTATAAAAAGTCACAATACATTTATGCTCAAGGTGCACAAGCTGGGAAAATTCACAGTAGATGTTACATTAAGATTTTAGGAAGAAAAAAGAGGACAGACTAGAGTAAAATTTAGATTACCAGGGGTGGGCCAGCTAACAGGGCATTTGGTATGAAGAGAGAGCCCCACAAGCTTCACTGTGTGCCTGCACTTAGTAGCCCCAGCACCTCTGGAATCTCCTCTGAATTACCACATAATTTACTCTGGTTTGTCCCTGCTAACTATGTAAATTAGTACAAATGCTTCCAGGGAAGGGGGTAAATATTTTTGGTCATGAATTGGGTCAGTGGTCGCAATCTCCCCCCTGCTGTTACTATCTTTTCCCCACATACTGCAGGTTTTGCTGACTCCATGCTTTATGACACCATGCTTCCTTTCTGAAGATTCCTCCTAAGGAGATTAATGGTTATTAAGATTGTACTGTTGGCTAGAATCTTGAAACTCTTCAAAGCTGCTGGTATTCCTCAACAATCATCCTTCTGTCATCAATACCCTCCCTTTCCAAAAGGTTTAATTACAGGGAAGAGTTCATCAGTATTGCTCAGGGAGCCTCCACCCCCTTGCTCTCACCAAGTTCTGTCTCTCATGATGACACACACCCTCCTCAGCAAATGATTCTTTGTCTCAGAACCACTACCAGCATGGACTTGTCCCTTCATTTGGTCTCCAACAGTATGCTGTGAGAGTGACATGAACAAAAACCACTTGAGCTCGTGTGAAATCTGCCCAAGCAACATGACCCCTTTTAAAATTTAATTTTATTGACAAAGCAGCCTGTTGCTTTACATCAGAAGGTTCTGATATTTGATCAGATTTTGAATAGCCAGCATGAGCACTGGAATCTCCCAGATCTTCAAGTTAAACTTGGGACAGGGGAAGAGTGGAGTAGTTTCAAACACTGGTAAAATTAGGAATAGAAAAGGAAATGTATTCACTTGTATGGCTGACAGGCAGCCCCAAAAATGGCTTAGATATAGCCCAGGTGAGTACGAAAATTAATTAAAAGTTGAAGATATAAACAAAGAATAAAGCCTTCACAAATCAACTATTATTTTCCTTATTAAGCTAACAATATTGCTGTGAAGAAAATATTAGTGATTTACCCATTCTGCTCATAGGAGCTAATTTTAGAAGGGGTTTTGCCAGCTTTGAAAACATAAGGGTTTGCAAGTCACAACTGCCATACCCAAGATCAAGTATTTATTTTTGTTATTATAACTTGAGACTGTCTTTTACCTTTGAGTTCCTGACAGCTCCATTTCCTGTGCAATACAAGCACTGCTTTATTAAATTTATGAACAGCGGAAATTAATTTCTGGAGCAGAGCTTTTGCCATAACATCACATTAAGAACAGCACTAGTTGCATTAGGAATCTGCTTAGAGATCTGCCCTGAAAATCTTACAGTTTAGTGCAAAGAACATCGCAACAAAAACTGAGGGTTACAAATGCTAGGATATTTTCTCTACCTACACTTGAAAATGAGACTGGCTGGAAACAATCAAATTGAGATGCATAGCACACAGGGGTGTATCCCCGTGGATTCTGCAGTTCCTAATTTACCTTATCTTTTTAAGCCCACCATCACTGGTCACCTAACCAGGTTAGGCACAGGAAGTGGTTACAGTGGTGTGCTCCCTTCTGAAGGCAAAACAGGGTGTTAGGATAACAGACAAGTAGGTTTCTTAATAAAATATGTAAATAATCAAGGATGTGGATAACAGTTACATAAGGCTAATTGTTTGAGTGCTAGCAACTTACTTATTAGTAGGCATCATACTGGATTTAGAATAACATTAAACTAATACCTATAGGAAATGTGATAATGCAATGACTGCAGTCTCCAAAAGGATCAAGACTTAAAGTTAAGAATTAATGTACAGGGATTTGATACTTCTTACCTTCTTATGACTACAGATGGGTAGCTCCTTTCCTCCTCTTGGGGAGCAGTCACTTGAGCAGGCATCCCCACTGGAGGGGGGGAAGGTCCTCCTCACCTTCTAAGTGAAGTGTACAGGAGTCTCTCAAATCAAGAGATTGGCCCAGCCTTTATAAAGTGATTGACTGCTGTCCTTTAACTACTCAGGCAAACTCCAAAACCTTCTGTTGGAGGACACAAGGGAGACAAAGGAAAAGCCAAGAAAGCCTTTTCCCTCATTATACAAATTCTCACATTTATCTGTCCATTCTGGTCTGGTTTCTGTTCAGCCTGGCTCCATGTTTTTCATCACAGGACAGCAGCTGGCACCACAGATCCCAGCTGGGTCTCCCAGTAGTACCTTCAAGCTTGTTTGCTCAAGAGTTTGCTCTGCCCTTTGCTTCCCAGGGAAAGTCTCCAACTCCAGGCCGGGGGCAGTGAAGCTGAGGGTGTGAGACTGAGAGGCAGAGAGCAATAGAATCACAAAGGGAAACTGAGGCCCACTGAGGTGCTGCAAGTAAGAACAGAGTTTTCCAGCTCACCTGCTAAGTTTAGAAATAGAAACCAGAACATGGATCTCCTATTTCAGCAAGCACATGCAAAGGGTCACTCAGTACCAGATATTTGAGTCAATATGTAAAGGACAGGGCTGCTCCATGAGGGAGGAAAACCTGGAAACTGAGGGCAACCACAACACAGGTAGTGTTGTAGAGGAAGTCAAAACTTAGAAGCTAGCAGCTTAAACATTAATAATAAATAGCCTGGACAGAGCGTGTAGACTGTGGCATAGAAACTGTAACAACAAGCCAAATCACTAACTACAGAATCAGGTGGTTCTGACCTAAGAGAATCATAGAATCGTAGAATTGGCTGGGTTGGAAGGGACCTCAGAGATCATCAAGTCCAACCCTTGAACCACTGTTGTGGTTGCTAGACCATGGCACTGAGTGCCACAGCCAGTCTCTTTTTAAATCTCTCCAGACACGGAGAATCCACTACTTCCCTGGGCAGCCCATTCCAATGTCTGATTACCCTCTCCATAAAGAAATTCTTTCTAATCTCCAACCTAAACCTCCCCTGGCACAACTTGAGACCTTTTGTGCCCTCTTGTCTTGCTGAGAGTTGCCTGGGAAAAGAGACCAACCCCCCCCTGGCTCCAACCTCCTTTCAGGGAGTTGTAGAGAGTGATGAGGTCTCCCCTGAGCCTCCTCTTCTCCAGGCTGAACAGCCCCAGCTCCCTCAGCCTCTCCTCATAGGATTTGTGCTCGAGTCCCTTCACCAGCCCAGTTGCCTCCTTTGGACCCACTTCAGGACCTTGATATCCTTCCTGAACTGAGGGGCCCAGAACTGGACACAGTACTCAAGCTGTGGCCTCACCAGGGCTGAGTACAGGGGCAGAATCACTTCCTTGGACCTGCTGGCCATGCTGTTCCTGATACAGGCCAGGATGCCATTGGCCTTCTTGGCCACCTGGGCATACTGCTGGCTCCTGTTCAGCTTCCTGGCAATCCAAACTCCAAGGTCCCTTTCTGCCTGGCTGCTCTCAGCCACTCTGTGCCCAGCCTGGAGCTCCCCATGGGGTTGTTGTGGCCAAATATGATACTGTGTAAGAAGAAGGTGGCCACTTAGCAGCTGCTTAGTAATGAAACAGTAAAGAAATCAAACAAGCAGAACACAACAAGACCACCCGACATCTTAATATTACTATCATGTGAGGTATGGGTAACTTAAGATTGTGAGGGTACAATACCCAGGGATTTCTTTCTTTGGGGTCCCTCTTTGGTGGCACCCAGCTCAAGCTGTAGTGCTACTAATAAAAAAAGCACTTTCATAAAGGTGTCTTTTGGCTTAAGTGGAAACCTAGGAGTCAAAGCCTGTTATGGTTCTGTGGTGGCTGGCATGCATCATTTCTACAACAGCAGGGATAGCAACCTCACCAAGGAGTGCAGACATGGTGACAGTAACCAGACCAGCCAGCAGCCCAGCCCTTACCCAGACAACTGCACAACAATGACCCAAGTTCAAGGCCAGGCCACAAAGTCAGGTCAGTAAGCCAGCATCAGCTGCATAGAGCACCAAAGCCAACCTGCCTCCAGAACCTCAGGAAAGGAACCTCTGGGCTGAGCTGCAGGACCAACAGGCAGTGAAGCAGTGGGTGGGGGTCCCAAGTGACACAGGGAAACTCAGGGCTGCTCAAGCTCTCACAACCCTGATTCACCTCACACTCAGATTGAGCATTATTGTCACTCACTTCTGTGCTTTTCTCTCTAACCATGAAAACTAAAGCACAAAAAATAAAATTTGCAGACACATTTGCTTGTTTACCATGGAGCACCCACTGCCTTGATGGCACAAGCACGGACTCACGGCAGAGCTACTGGCACCACGTTCTGAGACCTATGCTCCAAACCTGCTTCAAACCTAGGAAGAAACCAGATTTGAAATCAAACGTCCAATTGCTCAGAGGGATGCATTCATTTGCAAACATATCCAAACGGCAAGGAGAGAAATGAAAAAAAGTCTGATCAAAAAAATCTCACCACAGCACAGGCAGAGTGTCAAGAGTGCCAATAACTCATGCTTTCAGTTATTTTATTTGTGTGTATATAAGACTGCAAGAAGACGCTCACGGATCACATCTTGACCCCGAAGGCACAACTCCCAGATCCCACCCCGAAGGTACACAGAGAGTAAAAATTCTCAGCAGAGAAAAACACACCTCTCATCCAGGCATGCTAACAGTTTGCCACTAGGACCTCCCCTGGATTCCGGACGGCGCTGAGGCCGCCTCACACAGCTCCTCACACGATCCTCACTCCTCTCACACTCAAGATGGCGCCGTCCCCCTCAGCACCGGAGGGAGCCAGGCGTGGCGGGGAGCATTCTGCCACAGCCTTAGTACACCTGGGCTAGACAGGAGCAAACCGAGACCGCACACCCGCTCACAGGAGCCCACGGGTGGCCTCTGGGCTTTACGAGAGGGCAAACAGGAGCATTCCCAAACACCGCCATGGCGACCGCCCCCCCTCACCTCAGGCCGCGCCGCGCAGCATCCTGGGTAACGGATCCTCACGTAACCCCGCCCCTCCGCGGCGGCAGCAGGCGAGCACCGCCCCTTTCCGCTTGATTGGCAGCTCCTTAGCAAATGAGCGTGGTGATCCGCGCCGGGAGGCGGGAAGATCCCCGCCGGTGCCCAATCAGAGGGCGGCGCCTTCGGAAGGAGGCAGCGGGTTGGCGGGCGCAGGCGTCGAGGCGCGTTTCCAAGGGGAAAGGAGAGCGGCGGTGCCTGTGTGCAGGGAGAAGGAGGCGGCTGCTCCGGAGCGGCTCCGCTCCGGTCTGCCGTGGTCCGGCGGCAGCATGAGCTTGTCCTTGAGGTCAGTATGAGTCGGGTGGTTTTCCCCTTCGGAACCCAGGGGGTGGTTTTGGAGGGGGGGGGGGGGTGAGGCTTTCCCCCGGGGCCCCGTCCACCCCCTCCCCAGGGTTTCGTCGCCCCCCTCACCCCACCCCCCCCCAGGGTCTCGTCGCCCCCCTCAGGGCCTCGCCTCAGAGCCTCAGCCCCCCCCCCACACACACACCCCGGGGCCCCGCTGCCCCCTCAGTAACGTCCCGGGGAGATCCCGTTGGGAAGCGTTGGGGCCTGGACACCGTCGTGCTCCCGTGAAGGTCAGCCGCAGGGTTTATCCGCTTGTGTCTGATCCCTTCAGGGGGGGTTGTGGGCAGCCGAGGTGGATCAGGCGTCTGCTCACTGAGGGAGGGGGGGGTAGGTCCTGTGGCATCTGGCTCGGGAGAGGTTTCCCTCTGGGTTGTCTGAAGTAATAATCCTTCCAAAAGGCTTTTAATAGTCGTTAAGTTAGACTGTTGTGCTCTGTTTTGTTTTAATTCGCGTGCAGTAGCAGTTTTATAAAGGTTGCCCACCTTGCAAATTCCATACTTGGCAATTTGTTTGTTTGATTACTATACTTACATGGCAGATTTGAGCCTTACTTTTCCAGTCTCAGAGCTTCAGTCTTCATAAAAGTAAAAAGTGGTTGTAGAAGAAAACTTGCATTTAAGTATTGTCCTGCCTTCTGAAAAAGTTATTATGTGCTAAACACTAAGTAAACACTTGAGAGGCTATATCCTTCTTCCAGATGAGTTCAGTGTTAATCTGCTTTCAGGCTCCTAAATGTATTTCATCATCCCAGCTGACAATACAGGGGCTCTCTGCATCTGAGATACTCTCCCCATCATACTTATGTAGCCATAGTCCTTCCAAAAGCTATAGTAATCCAAAGCTTGTGTGAAATCAAACTGTCCCAACTGGTCTGCTTTCATTCTTTGGGGATATTGTGGTCTGAAGCAGGTCCAGCCTGTGCTTTTCTTGCCTGTATTTGGAATTTTTACAGTGTAACTTCAGTGGTTGTTGACAGCTGAATCTCAGCTGTGTCTTTAGTCTTTGGTTTCGATTAAAATTAGCAAATCCTTAACAAAGGAGAAAGAAAAGCAGCCCATTGCAGGAGATTTGAGAAAGAAATATCCTTGAAAAACAGCTTTCTGTTCACTCATCAGTCATTTTTATGCATTTCACAGTAGGTGACACAGCATGCATTTTATTTCTAGTGCCAAGAGACAAATGTAAAAATCCTTCCTCTGAGAGCATAACATAAATTGTATAGGAAGGTCAGACTTCTGAAAGTCATCTAGTCCATCTTTCTTCTCTAAGCTGAATGAGTTTGCTGAGCACCTTTTCCACCTGGGTTCCAAAAATTCATGGCACTGAAGACTCCTCAGTCCCCCCCATGCAGAGGGACCTGGACAGACTGGAGAGTTGGGCTGATTCCAACGGGATGAGGTTCAACACGGCCAAGTGCCGGGTCCTGCACTTTGGCCACAACAACCCCATGGGGAGCTCCAGGCTCGGGACAGAGTGGCAGAAAGGGACCTGGGAGTCTGGATTGCCAGGAAGCTGAACAGGAGCCAGCAGTGTGCCCAGGTGGCCAGGAAGGCCAATGGCATCCTGACCAGTATCCAGAACAGCGTGGCCAGCAGGCCCAGGGAAGGGATTCTGCCCCTGTACTCAGCTCCAGTGAGGCCACAGCTTGAGTCCTGTGTCCAGTTCTGGGCCCCTCAGCTCAGGAAGGAGATTGAGGTGCTGGAGCAGGTCCAGAGAAGAGCAAGGAGACTGTGAAGGGATCCAGCACAAGTCCTGTGAGGAAGGGCTGAGGGAGCTGGGGGTGTTGAGGCTGGAGAAGAGGAGGCTCAGGGGAGACCTCATCACTCTCTTCAAATCCCTGAAAGGAGGTT
This sequence comes from Calypte anna, assembly GCF_003957555.1. Taxonomy (NCBI): domain Eukaryota; kingdom Metazoa; phylum Chordata; class Aves; order Apodiformes; family Trochilidae; genus Calypte; species Calypte anna. The sequence continues at coordinate 70,774,021 of NC_044274.1, read as the reverse complement.
GGAGCCAGGGGTGGGTTGGTCTCTTTTCCCAGGCAACTCTCAGCAAGACAAGAGGGCAGGGTCTTAAGTTGTGCCAGGGGAGGTTTAGGTTGGATATTAGAAAGAATTTCTTTATGGAGAGGGTGATCAGACATTGGAATGGGCTGCCCAGGGAAGTAGTGGATTCTCCATCCCTGGAGGTATTTAAAAAGAGACTGGATGTGGCACTCAGTGCCATGGTCTAGCAACCGCAACGGTGGTTCAAGGGTTGGACTTGATGATCTCTGAGGTCCCTTCCAACCCAGCCAATTCTATGATTCTATGCATCTGATCCAGCACATAGCCACTTCCATCAGGAAACATGTCTCACCTGAGAAGCAGCTGAAGTTTGTCTTGCATTCTGTAGTTGTTGTCTCTTGTCCTTTCGCTGAGCTCCTCTGAGGGGAACCTGTCCCTCTCTTCTATGTCAAAAACCTCTAAACAGCCCCCTCACCCTGCTCTGTACAAACCCAGCTCCCTCAGACCCTCCCTGCAGCACCACCAGGCACAGCACTCAGGCTTAAACCTTAAGCTGTGTCCTGTACATCTAGCACTGGGGTGTCCCCCAGTGGACACAGAAAATCTGATGTGGCCTCATGGTCCCAGAATGGAGAGGATTTACCACTGCCAGTTTGCCATGCTCATCACAGGCTGCTGCTGAGCTTCACCCATGTCCACTTCTTCCAAGAGTGAAGCTGGAGTACTGTAACAGTCTTAGTTGATAACACCTGTTGCCTTAATATACAACTTTTTTTTCTTTTTTTAAGAGTTTTTGGTCTGAAGTGGACATCATCCAAGCAATTCACTGATGTGAATAAAGGACAGTTAAGGAAAATTCACACCACCAGTGGAAGGCTTCTTAGCAGTGCCATCCTTTCCAGTTAGTTTTTTTTTTTTTCAGCTGTTCCTGGTACATGAATCAGGTTTTGTCTCGTTTAGGTGAAAATCTTACCTTGTTTCTAGACTTGTCAAGGAAAAGAGGGCTGTCTTTAAGCAAGGTTTGCTGGTTTGGGGGGCTTGTCTTTTTTTGTGTATGCCAAAAATGGAGCAAAAAGTCTTTAGAACAGTGTGTGTGTGTGTGTTATCTAAAGGATTTAAATCCATAAATGACATTTATCTAAGAACTGTTACTGGCAACAAAGCCAATTTGTGGCATCTAATGACCACTTCAGTAGCCAAGCAAGCCTTTGTCAGGCCTCATAATAACCTTTGAAGCTACAGGTAAGAAAAATGTTTTCAATAGTTGTTTCATTTTAACTGCTACCTAACCTCTGGTATTTCTTTTAAATGTTTTTTCCTGCCCTCTTTCTTTTTCTGTTATTTGTTAATCAAAACACCTGTGCTGATTTGGGTGGGAGAGTAGAGGCATCACTCAGCTTTCACAAAGGAATTACATATTTTAAGTATTATTTTAAGCTGATAGGACAAGCTGGGAAAAAAGTGAATAGAGAAAGAGGTGATCTGTGTATTTCTGGTGAGTTTCTTACTGGTGGAAAATGTATATTTACATTGGTATCTTTTCAGTAGAAATCAATTACACTTAATTTCTTTCTCTTTATATAGGAGTGAGCTTTCAGTAGACAAAACCAAAAAGAAGAGGAGAAGAGAACTGACTGAGGAACAGAAACAAGAAATTAAAGATGCCTTTGAGTTGTTTGATACAGATAAAGATAGAGCAATAAATTACCATGAGTTAAAGGTAAAAGTTTTATTGTTTTTCTTTTCTTAATTTAAACAATTTAATGGTAAGTAATATATATGTGTGTTTAGTAGTGAGTTTTTAAGATTTTAGCAGTGTCTCTAAAGAAGTGCTAAGAAGCATTTGGTCCAGAAAATGCAAAGGGTAGTTATTTCACTGTAACTTGGTGTTTCTTTTGCTGATAGTAATTTTAGTTCATTTTGATATCACAAGTTCTTTCCCTTCTGTTAGTTTTATTTGTTATTGTTGCTAAACCACTAATATGCACCTTCTTTCTTGAGCAAGAAAGTAATTACTGCAAATAAAAGGAAGTCTGTTAAATCCCAAATGTTAATCTTTCTATATGGTTGCATTTCCATTTTATTCCAAAAGGTGGCAATGAGAGCCTTGGGTTTTGATGTGAAAAAAGCTGATATACTGAAAATACTTAAAGATTATGATCGAGAAGCAACAGGAAAGATCACCTTTGAAGATTTTAATGAAGTTGGTATGTGTTTGATTGTGTAGCTTTAGAGAAATTTAGCATATAGTAATAATTACACTTTGGAAGTGGTACTTATATGCTTTTTTAGTTATCTGTACTGGTAGGAAATAGGAATGGGAGATTTCATATTTTTCTTGCTAAATGTTATAGTGGAGGAAAATAGAACTCTGTGTTCTGAATATTCAGTTTTACATGTACAGTTGAATGATAGCTGCAGTGTAAAAAGAAAGAAGAGTATACCTAGTGCTAATCTTTTTCAAATTTAAAGAAAGGAATAAGTGCTAACCTAAAATGTAGCTCTTCTAGTGTTGTTTTAGATTTTGTACAATTATCCTTCCTGCTGTGGAAAAGCTATTTGGCTTTGGATTCATGTGAAGGAGTATATCCACAGTGTAAACAGAGTGCAGACTTCATATATAACAAAAATAAGAGAAATTGAAGCAGATGTTAGATACTGTGTTTGAGGGATCTTCAGCTGTTGATAAAAACAATAGAATTTCAGTAGGCTGTTTCTTCCATCTGAAGGTTGTGTATTGCACAGTTTGACATACTTTGAGTATATAGTGATCTACAGAATTGCTGAAGATTAAATGTATGAAAATTTTTTTCTATTACACACTATTTATGCTTTTGCATACAATTTGTGTTTGAAAAAAAAAATAATGCTGTGCAGGATTCTTCTAACATGTGTAGCTGTATGTCTGTTTCATTATTACAGTTTGTGTTAGAGGTATTAAATTTATGTACATTTTCTGAAAAAAAAACCCCAAAACAACAGCAAAAAGCAACAAATCCTCAAACAAACCAAAGTGCTCTAAAACCCAAAGCAAAGAGGTGAGAAGCAAGAAAGATTCTTGTGGAAAGGACAAGGTGACCTTGGATGGCAATTGGACCTGTCCCAAACCTGGAATTGGATTTGAGTGCTGCTATGACACACTGTAACCTTGGCACAGAATTAACAAAGTTAGGGTTTCTAGAAGAAAGAAAGGGAGTTGGAAAAATAGGTTATAGAAACTTTGATTGTGAAGAGCTGATGAGTGTACTAAAGCGATTTTTGAGCCAGCAGTTGTTCACAATGTATCTTTATTTATGGTTTTAAAGGTAGTAATGGCCCATCTGAAATGTATAGTTATATTTTGTCTAATTTTATACAGTCATATTATTTAGGGACTTACTGTTTTATTGTTCTTCAGCTAGTGTTGCAGTTGCCTTTTTGCCACAAAAGGTAGACTTTTTCAAATAATGTAATGCTGTCAAGCAGCATAGTTGTTTAAAATGAAAATACTTTAAATTTAGTGTACATCTGAGGGATTTATGTAGGCATATAAACTTCATTGCTGTCATGAGCTTATATAAGCTTAAATATAATTTTTCCTGTCAAGTGTGCAAAGCCAGAGCAGGCATTTCATCTGCAGGTTGTCACAGATGCTAAGGGGCTCTCAGTGCACAGATTGGATTGGTGTGTTTTTAATACATGTTTTTAATGACTTGATGACAGTCATAAAGAGGAAACCTGTAATACAAGACTAGCAGGTACAAAGATGTGATGATACTTACATCTGGATCCAGAAATGTCTCAAATAATTAATATGAAAATACTCTATGTGGCAGGTTTGTCTTTTTTGTTACAGAATCTGAAAAAAATCTAATAAAAACTAATGAATTATTTCAGAATTAACACCTTGCAGTTCATAGCAGTGTCCTATTCACAACCCCTGGGCTTAGAAAGGTTTTTTTGGGTTGAGGGTATCCCTGCTTACTGCTTACTTTAGAGATCCCTTCCAACCAAAATAATTCTGTGATTCTATAAAATAGGGTAAGCTTTTGTATACTTTTAATCCCTATTTAAAAGTTTGTTTAAATTTAGACTCTGTCTACATTTAGATTCTGTCTAAATTGCCACCTAGCTTTCCACTGCTACAGGTTTGTCCCAAAGAGAACTTGGTTTGGGAAAAGAGAAATAAGAAGGAGAGGTCAGGTAACAGCCAAAAAATATGCATATTGAAATGGAACAGTTAAAAATGAAAGAATAGGTGAAATCTGGAGTATTCATGTTGCCTCAGTTTGCTAAGGTCATTCCAAGTTCTCTTCAGAAAAAAAAAAAAAAAATTCCAAGTTTTTCTTCAGAATTTTGTTGTCTAACTTAAGTCTCCTTACAGTGACAGACTGGATACTGGACAGAGACCCACAGGAGGAAATACTCAAGGCATTCAAACTGTTTGATGATGATGACTCTGGTAAAATAAGTCTGAGAAACCTGCGCCGGGTTGCTAGAGAACTGGGTGAAAATATGTCTGATGAAGAGCTACGGGCCATGATTGAAGAGTTTGATAAGGATGGAGATGGAGAAAGTATGTTAGCAAACAAAACCCCATATCCCCATACAATCTCTTCTTAATTTTCTCCTCTTTTTATACTCATTTTGTGAAAGTGTCCTGTTTGGTTTCATTCTAAGTAACTTCTAGCTCAAAGTTTAGCTTGCAAGTAATCGAAAGTGGGGTTTGTTTTTTTTTTGACAGCTTCTCAACCTGGAAGCACATCCTGGGATCTAAAAATCAATTGATTTCTGAAGCTCATTCATCACCACTACCTCTTTTTCAGCCTGTGTCTATTGAAAATGTAGTTGAAGGTGGAAGTAATTGAGCTGGTACATGGGAGATTCCATGTGCCTAAATTACATTTTTATTTTCCTGTAAAGCAGTGGAAGGATTAAAGTGCAGAGAGAAACTCTTCTGCTCACCTAGTCAATATTTATTAAAGTGGTGTTGTGTCATTTTTCTGATTTCAGCATGTTAGATATGGACCATTAAGCTAATAAGTCATATTGGATGTACCCTTACTCTGATAAGAATCAACTTGGGTGGATCTTTAATGTCCTTCTGGACTTAACATAGGAACATAGTGTGTAGAATGGTTATGGGCAACTGACAAGGTCCATAGAGAGTGTGCTGCAAAAGGGATTTACTGGCTAGTTAAAGAATGAATTAACAAATCCTCTTTGATACTTTTATTAAATTTTCATGAGCACTGAACTTAGAACCTTATTATCTGAATTTTAGGGACCACTTACTTGCAACCATATACTTAAATGCTACATTTTTAACTGTCATCAAAATCTGTTTCTCAGTTTTTCTTTCAGTATGGTGACTCAGATGTCTGAGATTTCACTAGCAGTTCATCACCTTTTCCAGTTACAATAGTATTTCTACTTGTGAACCTCTCCATCTGTTTGACTCAAAACTCTCACTAATGGAAAAAAACCAAACCTGTGTTTTGTCAGCTTTGTGACAGACACTCGCCCTTCCATGATGTTTGAGTTAGATGTTATTCCGCACCTAGGTGTACAAGTACTCATATACTGAAACAAGTGCTTTTCTTTCAAGAGGAATAGTAGGAAATTTTAAACATGGTCAGTGGTGTAGAAATATAATTTTTTTTTTTTTTGATGTTGTAGTGGTGTAAATTGTGTCTGGAGGAAAAGATAGTGAAAGTTCAGAACAAAACTATTAATTTAGGTGTCTGTTATTTTTCTTGCTGCTTAGATCCCTGAACTGTCCCACTGTTTGGTCAGATTTTCTTGGACTTATGCATTGTGTTTTCTGCAGGGTAATTGAAAGACACTTATTTGCCTTCTTTTCAGTTGCTTTTTAGGATCAAGGGAATGCTCCTTTTTTTCTCAGTCCATTAGATTAATTACTAGCCTATGGAGATAGTTTAATTTTGAGCTTTTTTTGCTTTTAACAGGAGGAGTTGTAAGGACTTTACATTGTGAGGTTTGCTTTTTTTCATGAGTCATTTTACTTTTTTTTCCTTTTTTTTTATGTGTAGCTGTAGAGGTGACTGAGAGTACAAGTAATCTTCAAGGACATTTTGGTCTGTGTCACCCTCCTGGAGCTGCCAGCTGAGATGTCAGAATCATGGGTGGCTTTCTGTCATGTGGCTATTTGGTAGCTACAAATTGAACGCAGACCATTAGCTGCTTCAGGGTTGCTGAGTCATAATTATTTTGGGTCAGTGATACATTTTTATATTCAAATTGATCTGCTAAAAGTGGGTGGCTCAGTTTCTTACTCATTCATCCATTCACTCTCTTTGTTAGAGCAGTCAACCATGATATTGAATATGGAAGATTGACAGCATAATGTTTGTATGTGATGCTGTTTATCCTTAGGGTTCTGTGTGTTTTCTGTTCTTAAAACTGGTGCTGTTTCTTGCTTTTTAAGATTCATTCTGAAAAAGTAAATAATCCTGTGAATCACTGTTCCATTTAACTTTAAACATCTGGGTCATGCAGCAAATCTTGCTGTCATCTAATTCTCCATATTTTCCTGTCAAGAAAAAAAAATCTGAAGCTACCAGAAGGGAGCATTTTGAACTGATTGTTCAAATATAGGAATAACACCAATTCTGGATAAAAATCCTGTTTATCTTTGAGGAATTGTTTTGTTCACAGTGAAATAATTTTGTGTGATGCTAGGCTACTTAGATCCCTGTGTTTCCAGTGAAACCTCTGATCTGTATTGGTACACTGTGCATAAGTTTCTGTAGAATAAAGTATTTATTACATGTTACTGTCTGCCTTAAAAAGGTAAATAACCTTATTTTTAATTTTATTTTTTTATTTCATTATGTATTTTATTTATTTATTTTACTATCTATTTTATTATTTATTTTATTTTATTTATTTATTTATTGTATGGTCTTAGGCATTATTTTAGGTTTGGGGCATGAGTATTTTCAGAAGCTCCTTGCTGTCAGATCAAGCAGTTTTTCCTCATCTTGTCTGGATGCATTTCTAGTAGACATGATCCAGTCTTAGGTTTCAGATTTTGGCACAGAATTAGGAAAAGTACCAGGTTCCCCTGAAATAGTATGCTGCTCTAACTCTCCGAAGTCCAAGTCAACATTTTTTTAATATTAACTGTGATATCAGTTCATTCTTTTATGATCAGTTATGTAATGGAAGCAAGGGAAGTGTGACCCTAGGAAGTACTATGTGATTGCTTCTAATTTCATTGTGTTTAATTTAGGATTTGTTCACAAGTCTGAAGAGGGTTAACTGGGTTACTGGAAATTGTAATTACCCTTCTCTTTGCAGTTTGAAAGTTAAAAAAAAGTGTTTGCCATTGCGTTTCCACTCAGCAGTATTGTTTAACAAAGTTGTTTTGAACTAGAGGATGTTTTTGGGAGGACTTTTGTGTAGCCATTGTGCTGTTACTCTGATAAAGCTGTAGAAATGTTTTTCTTTTTTAAACTCATACAGACAATATGGTGTTTATCTGTAGTTAAACGTGATGTAGCTATACCACGGGCTGATAGTTCAGAGCTAGACTAAATCTTCATGGTTGATATTTTTTTGCATGTGTTGCAATTGAGCAGACTTAAGGTTTTGTTGTTTTTTTTTTTTTTATTCTTTGACATAGCTGAATTGGTTTAGTTTTCTTTATCTGTAGATGTAGTTTATACTTTGTAGTTCAATTTATTTAGGAACAGCTTAGGCACATTGGCTGGGACAGATGATTGTCAGGGAGAATTCTTCATGAGTGTGTGGTCTTACTGACTTATTCTAATCACTCCCCACTACAGTAATTAATTGCAGAGTGAACATGTTCATTGGTTAACTCTTTTATAGTGGCTCTGTTTTAGCATATGACTAAGGTCAATAGCTCAGGTATAAGTGCAGCAAAATAATTAATGACTGCTAATTAAGTTATTATTATGACTTAATTTCTTCAAGTACATTTGTGTAAAATTTCTGTTAATTATAACTTTTAAATGAAGAAAGTTCAGATGGGGAAGAGCTTGTCAAAAGTACATTTTAATCCTAGCTAATTTATGGAATCATTAGTAAATGATCTCAGAATTCATTTTGTATTTGGCAAGTGTTACAGGTTTGAAAGAGAGAGGAATACTGTGGCTTGGGGTGGGGAGTGCTAGACATAAATGTCTGAATCATGATCTTAAGAATAAAACCAAATTTGGTGTAACTGGAGCTGTAACACTGTTGCTTGAGGAGAATTTACTAAATTTTCCGTACTTTTTAATTATTTTCATAAATCTTTTAAAATCATAATAATGTGCTAAGTTTTTGCATAGCCATCTTTTTACATACTTTTCTCAGGTTTTTCCATCTTGCTTTACTTTTAGAATATCTTTTATTTTTGTAATTAGAAATAAAAGCTTGTTATATATGACCTAGATTCTGTCTTAAGTAGTCTAAATAATAAAGTTTACATTCTCTCTTTTGCTTTTCCTTTTGAAAAAATATGTGCAAAGTGTCTTGCTCTAGAAACAAAAATCCAAACTTTTAAACACTGATTAGTAACAGTTCAGACATAATAAATACTAAGTGGGAGACCTTTAAATAAGAAGTATAAAACCATTATACACCATTTTCTTTTATGGTTTGTGGATGTTTGCTGTCTGTCTAATGATTTTCTCTCTTTCTACAGTCAATCAAGAAGAGTTCATTGCTATTATGACTGGAGATATTTAGCATCAGAAGAAGTGAACTCAGCACAAAGGGGAGGAATCACTGGCAGCTTCCATTACAATGTTTTATATTTTCATTTATTTCTGTAGCTGCAGTAATGCAGAAAATTAATGCCCTCACAGGACCAAACTAAAGGCAGGTTATATGCACTGATAGTTCACTACTTTGTATCATTAAGTATTTGCAGTAGAATAATTGATAGAGCATTTTAGAACAAATAAGTAATGCTGCATTTCAGAATGTTTGAGTACTCATTTGTAAAATAGCCTTGTATAGGATTTTTAAATTGTATCATATTATAAAACCCTTTTGAGGTTGACTTTGTGTTAGCATTAGCTGTGGCCTTAGTTTTGATACATAACGTTTGACAAACTTCCATTTAAATAAAATATTCTTTACTCTTGGTACTTGAAAGTTTTATTTTTGCAGTTTAACCTGGACTATCATGTAAAATCCTTCAGGAGAAAGAATTTCTTTCATTTAGTGGTTTCCACTTTCTCTGATGATTGTCTTCACAGCTACCAGAACTGTAGATACTGAAGGAAGAGGTGACAGCTGCATGATTTAAGCACATTTTTCATAGTTTATCATCATGCATAGCTGCCTGCCCTTTGCTATGACACAGGGGTAATAAATGGCATCTTTGAGGATGCAAGATGGTTGCTCATTTAATGTTACCATTCATCTAGAACAGTGAAAGTATCAACTCTGAATGTTTTGTAGGATCCTCCTATTTCTGTGCTTTTTGGTAGTTCCCTTGTACATCACAAATAACAGATTCTAGGTTTTTTTTCTTTTCATTCTTTGTGTGATAGCAGAAGGAGGAAGAGGAGAAAGAGAGTAGTTTGGTGGCACTTTTAAATCCTGTCTGTTAGAGATTATTAGTAAGGTTTGCCAGTCATCATTACAGTTTTAAAAGCTGCACTGTGAATGTGTTTCTCATTTTTACACTTGCCAAAGTGGGTTGGTGTCAAAATACTCACCTGGAGTACCTGGGACAAGTGCTTCTCTATTTCTTCTGCTCTGGAGGGCAGTGGTGTCTGATGGAGGTCCAGAATGGCAGCTAAGGGAATGTCCTCATTCATTACACTAGAATCCACTTCTTTAAAGAGTTTGCAGTAGGAACAGTTTAAGTGTGCTAACTAGTCTCATCACTTACCTAAGTCTGTGTAACTGAGGAAACTCAGAACCTCTGAACAGGTTAAAATAACACTTCAGGGTGCACGATGTACCAAATTTTACTCTGCTGACGTGTTCTAGAAGAGTCTGTTCAATACTGAGTTTGTCACGTCAAACACTTTGTGTTTAGTCATGGGAGAGTTAGGTAATGAGTGTTCAGAAAATGCCACCATGAAGGTCACATATGCCTCATCGTGTGGAGACTCTGTCTTTGATTTCTTGAGCACCTCCAGAGTGCTTTGGTGACGTGGCCATCTTCACCACATGCAGCAGAGCCTTGCTTAACCATAACCCTTGGAACTCAGCAAAGAGGAAAAGGAAAACCACAACAACTTGGCTGGCAACAGAAGCAGAGGCCAAACACGCAGTTTGTGAGAGGATGGTTGAGCAGAGAGGCACTGGGATGAGACCCAGCTGGTCCTGAGCTGGGAGCAGAGGGACAGGGAGTCCATGCTGAGCCACAGGTCTGTGTGAGAGGAGCAGCAGCAGCATCATCCCAAAGGGGAGGACATCAGGGTCCACATGGCTCTCTCTACCCCTGTAGCTCTTCACTTCCACTGTGGCTGCAGCTCCACAGAACACTGAACAAGGACGGGTTTTGGCATGAAGCTGTGTGGACAAATCCTTCAGCTTTCAACTTTTTAAGTAGTCTTGCAGGATAAGTGGAGTTCAGGGATGTCACAGCATAGCAAACCAAGCAGAGGTTTTTTTAATCACAAATTATACTACTAAGGAATTACTAAGGAACTACTAAATTATACTACTAAGGAATGAGGACAATAGGCACTAAATCCTGCTGCCCTGTGGAATGCCTCTAGTTGCTTATAACCTCTCACATAGTTGTATTTTTTTGTTGTTGGCACACATCTGATGATGCACTGCTCACATAAGCAAGCCTCTACTTGTTTTTGTCAGGCTGGGTTTAACTACTTAAGTAGATCACAGCAGCTGTGAGTTCAGCTTGCCTTGTGGTGTGCTTTACTATGTCTGAAATGAGAAGTACTGCATTTTCCTTTGACTTTTCCATTAGGTGAAGAGTTTGTAGATGATGGTGTCTGGCATGAGCAAAAGTTTTACAGATGTCATTATCTGTAGTGCTTTTGCAGTGGGGTAACTGCCAATGAAGTAATTCTGTAGGGGTGTCAGGAATGTTCTTGAGTAACAAAAGAGAAATGATTCCACAGAGGGGAGAAAGAGGTGAGTCAGTGTTCTGAATGTTTCTACCTGCCCTAAGATGCACTGAGGAAAAAAACAGACAAATCCATTTGGACAGTGCCATTAAAATGTCACACACCTTCACAGAAAATCAGTAGAAACATCATAAACATCTTGAGAATCTGCAAGAATCTTTACTTTTATGATAGCACAAGTTGTTCATCTCCTGTAAAACTGTTGCTAAGCAAACTGAACATGTTGGCAATTACCAGCAGTCAGAAGTGATAGGTCTCAGGATATAAAAGTGAGAACTTTCCATATGTAGGTCTTTTCAAAACAACGTGTGAACGTTCAGCTGCTGGAGGTTGTATTTCCCACTTTTTAGCTTTAATTAATTTGAAAACCACTTTTAAAGGAGTATTTAAGTAAATTCCAAGTAAATAAATTTAAAGGGTTAATTCCTTTAAAATACTCTTCCTGAAGGAATGAAGAATGGGCACAGAAAAAGACTTTTTTACTAAAAGAGGCCTGTTTCCAGCTAGGTAGCTAGAGAGCACTTTATGAATAAGATTGCCCAGAATCTTTTACAGAAATACTTGTTACAATATCTGGGTAAGCTTTTAATTTTTTACTTCAGAGGATAATTATGAATGCATAATAAATTATAAATATTTCATAATGAACTTCTGAAAGGGTCAGGTTTTTTGTTTTGTTTTCTGGGGTCTTTTTGTTTTGAGGATGTGATCTTAAAATTTGGCACAGAATAAAGCCTATTTTGTTTATTTGGCCTGGTTTTTTGTGGTGTTTTGGTTTTTTGGTGGGTTTTTTGTTTTTGGTTTTGTTTTTGGTTTTGTTGGACAACTTGTGTTGGCAGGAATTTGCTGTAATTTACACCAACAACTCTTAAACTTTTCTTTGTTGAAGGCTTTTTCAGATGTTAGAAGGATCCCAACCCAGGAAACAGCAAGGCTGCAACACAGCAACTGCCCCAACCGTATAATGCAAATTTAATATAGGAAAGAAATGTCTTAGAAAACAATTAACTATTGAAAAGGAGTTGTGCAAGTTCATATGACTATAGATCTGTTTGAATCCAGCTGTGATGGAGAAAATAGGTACTAGTGTCTGGAGCTGTGTGAGTGAAAAAATTATATCTGTTTATAATGGCTGCCACATTTATAAAAACTGTTGCGTTGCTAACATCTGATTAATTACCTTGTGAAACACTGAATATCATGACTAGGTAAGGTGGTGGTGTGACTCATTCTTGTGAAAAAAGATTAAAATAATTTTTGCCTTTCCTATACACTTCTTTTTTTTCCTGAAAAGTTGACTACACCCTGTCCAGGTTATAAAGATTAATATTATTATTTTTTAAAAACCTATGTATCTATGTGGTGCAGTTTCTGTGCCATGTTAGTGAGGCACTGAGATCTGTGACTGGATAGCTTAATGCAATAGCTCAGTTGGAGTATGTATCACTTCAGCTGTGCTTTTATGTCATAAAAAAAACTGAACAAAAGTTAACCATACCTTTTTGTGCTCACATTTCTGCAAGCAGGCAGCTTCCCCTTGGTAATCGAATGTGATATATTGCATTGCCAAGAAATTTTCAGGGACAAAATTAATTATGCTTTTTCCCACTAGGGGGACCCATTGTTACGGCTAAAAAGCGAAATCTGAAGTTACAAAACCATAAACCAGCGCAATCAAATGTCAGGTGGAATTTTTATACCAGAATCTTTTTCACTGCCTGAGTGTGTACACACACCTCAAAAAACTTTGGGGTTCTTCCTCCCATGCAGCAGCATCTTGCCAAATAAGATGCAACTTCTCTGCAGCACAAATAAGAACTGAGCATTTTGCCTGTAGAGCAAAGAAAAAAAACCCAACAATCCAAAAATCCAAACTGTGGAGCCCAGTTTTCTATGCTGGGTCACCTTGCAGCAGTATTCTGAAATAAAAATGGACATAAGAAAAATTTAATTGTTTGTGCTGTGCAGAATTCAATGAGAAAATACATACTTATTCACAGATTTGTTAGTCATTTTGGTTTTTATTCCTGTGTAGGGGAATTTTCTGTCTTGGCAACCAGATAGCTCATCCATGTCCTAATTGTTTCCTGCTTCCAGTAGGCACCCCTCCAGCTCCATCACAACCCTCACCTCTCTTAGGACGCTTAGAGGAGAGCAGACTAAGAAAACAAAAATAAAATTGCCTGGAGATACCTGCACTCAAATTTTTATCATTTATCACTTAACCTACTGGTGTTAAACCTCCTCTCCTCCTCCTCTGGCCCTGACATGGTCTTCTCCTTGTCTTTAATATTCTGCTGCTTTGTGTCAAGTTGAATTTTGCCCCCAAGTTGTAAAAAGTTGGGGATGGCACATTTTTTAGGTATTCCAAAATAAAAAGAAGTAGAAATTATCGCTTGCTGCCTACAGTGAAGTTGTTTCGATGCTGTTAATGCTTTTTCTCAGAAAGAATGCAAAGTTTTATTAGTCCTTATTTCACACATCTAATATTTAAAATTCTTCCCCTAGGTGTTATGGGGACAAGATGTGCTGATTTCTTTTAACAAAGAGCATTCTTTATTTATATATGTTCAAGTGAGTGCAAATTTATCTTGGAATAGCATTTACTCAAGCAAAAGTTTCTCCCCTTACTTACTGATGAGCAACTGTGCTGTTTGACCATTTCATAAAGTATTCTAGCAAAAGGCCCTTTTTGACACACAGAGTAGAGCTTTGGGATGAAATAATCAGATCACATCCCAGTAACTAGTGGATCTGTGGCTTGATCTCCACAGTGAGCCCCAGGAGGTGGGTGTCTCAGTCAGGAGGGTCTCAGCCCTTGAACTTAATGATGGACTTTCAAATCCTGCTGCTGCCACTGGAAAATAAGCACCTGCAATGCCCCTCAGAAGCAACTTTTTCTAAATTATGTAGCTGCTTTTGCAATCATTACCCTCATCCTGTGCAGGAATCTTGATATTCTGTGTGTGGCAGGCTTCCAGGTATTTTTGTTTTGCTGTGTGTTTATTATTCATGCGAGTTTAAAAGGGGGTGAAAACAATTAGCATGCAGACAGGTCTGTGAGGTTGTGATGTGGCTGAAGGATAAATTTTCCTCCACTGCTGCCCTATTGGTAGTAAGTACCATGCAGTGATGACCCTGATGTTGACTGATCTGTTCCAGCCTTAATAAATAACAGTGCCAAGCCTGGGTGTGGAAGGTAGGAATTGTGTCCTACACTCCACTGAAATGAAACTCCATGGACAGCAGAGACATGGAAAAGGTGTTTTCAGCATCGGTGGTATTTTGCAAACACAGTGGAAATCAAATACATATAATTTCTTTAGTCTTGCAGAGCTGGTTCTGTCCAGAAGCCTGGTCTACAAATTGGCACTGGAGCAGCTGGGGTGAGTTTTGCACCAGTGGGATCCAGCAGACACCAGCACAAGGGTCATCACCATCTGGCTGTTGCTGTGCAGCCTGGTACCTTGGTGCTCTCACATTTTTAGAGTGGAATAAGCCTGATAAGGTGCAAACCCACACTCCTCCAGCATTTTTTTTTAAATTTTTTTTTTTTTTTTTTTTTTTAATGGAAGCACTCACTTTTAGCATGAGGGCTTCAGCAACAGAAGTGATGTTGACATCTGAAATGACTGCATCTTTGCACCTGCCTGAAATTTGCCTGCTGAAACCTTTTATTGTGCTAATTAAAGTTTCAGCTGTATTGATGAAGCTGGTACCTGTAGCTTCTCTTCTTGATGTTCGTGCAAGGCAGTGGAGCTTCTGCACCTCCCATTGCAGTCCCAGAGAGTTGTGGAGAGGGCCTGGGGGCTTTTCTGTATTTGTTTTGTGGTGGTTTTAGGGGCTCCCCATGTGTTCTTTTTACTGATTATCTGACAGTGGCCCTGCACTGAGCAGATCGTGTTATTTTGTGTCAGGACACATTCTTAAATACAAAAAAAGTGTTAATCCAGGTTACATTAAAAAAAAAAAAAAAAAAAGCAACATATGCAGTCCAGTAGGAAATTACTAACTGTGGAAACTCTTTTTAAGCTGTGTTGAAGATCTGTGAGGATTAAGAGTTATAGATATAAAAGAACAAATGAGCTATAATATCCCAATAACAACAATATAACCTGATTTTAGTTCAGCACAAGCTAGTAGCATTTAATTTCTTATTTCTTCTGGCTGCTAAATGACCACCTAGAAACATTTAGAGGATACCTATTAATATCAGATTTTATTTCCGATCATTGAAAGGTTATTATTTATTTGCATTGGCATATCTAAAAATCAAAATTACCTAAATATGCTGTTAACCTGCGTTGATTACAGCCTGTAAAATGTGTGCTTTAAAAAACCCAGGAACCTGGTGGCTGCTTCCAAGGCTGGTTGTTTTTTTCAGCTTTGGAAAGACATTTACATGTAAGGGTAATGATACTAAAATTCATAAACTAAGGAATCTTTGCTCTGAAGAGACAAAAGGCACTTGTGTGTTCTGAAACTGATTAAAAATGCATTCTTTTTGTCTAGGACTGAGTTGGTGCCAAAAGAGTGGTGTCAAACTTATATGGAGGATTTGTTTCATTACTTTTTTGTTTGTTTGTTGTAGCTTACAAAATCTCTATATAAATGATATACCCTAAATCCAAACTAACCAGGGCAACAGCACTGTTTACTCAGCCCAATATGCACAATTAAAAAAAGTAAATAATACAAACACAAAAAGAATTCTTTTTTTGTAAACTTTTCCTGGTGTCTGACACTTTCCTACTCTTATTTCATATTCTGAGGCACTACCTACTATGCCTCTAGAATCCCTTGTTTCAATTGCTGTGATGTTGACTGCATTTTGAAATAACCACAAAGTTTCATAAACTGCAGAGTTACTTAAAATTTACTTTTTTCTGTGAACACCTGCTTCTCCTGCTCATTAGAAGCAAGCTTTGTGAATACTAATTGACATCCTTACTGAGCCCCAGAGCTTGATCCAGGAGGGTATGATGGATTTTGCCTCTGCTACATTTGCATTTAAAGCTCCTACCTAATGAAAGAAAAACAAACATAAAGAGTGGGAATTCTGTAAAAAAAAAAAAAAAAAAAATCCAGAAAAATTAATCAGGATCTACTAACTTGCCATTTCATCTACATGTAAAATATGCACAGCAGTTGTACAACTGTATGTTTATATGCAGCTCTGGATTTTTGACTGAAAAAGAAAGCTTTCTTAATATAGCCTGAAGTGTGATTTCGCTTGGAAAAGTGAATCTGTAAACTTAGCATCATGTTTATTGTCTTAATGGCTTTTCAAATTCCAGACTTTACGTGTTCATTGGCAGGAAAACTTGTTTATCCTAACTACAAGCTAAGCCTGAGGTCAGCAAGTCTAACGACGTTTGAGGGCCTGAAATGAATGTGATAGTGCAGCTGTGGGAAGGGATGTGTATCTCAACATCCTATCAAGTCACCACATCAATGCAGGGCTGTGGTGTGCAGGACTATAAAAACACTGCTGCCTTTCTCCAAGCTTCTCCACCCTGCATTGTGTTTTCCTGTCCTCCTCCCTTCTGCTTTCCGCACAGAAGGGAGTTCACTGAAATGGATGGTTTGCCCCCAAAGCTGCTAACCTTTCAGAGAAAGAGTAGGGAAAGCAGCAAGACCTTCAAAAGAAGGAAGCAGACAACTTGTCTTCCTAACCTAAGGCCAGGATGTATTAAAGGAGTCATTCCACTACAGTAGCATCCTTCTCCCAGCAGCCTTCCTGTGCCACCAGCTCTGCTCACCCTGCTGAGCACTTCCCAGGTGTATTGAACCTGTCCTGGCAGGGGTGTTGGACTCCAGGATGTTTAAAGGTCCCTTCCAGTGCCTAACATTCAGTGACCCTGTGATTCTGTGTGAACCATGGCAGTCCTCTTCCTGGGAGTGTTCAGGTTTAACTTCACTGGAGGACAGAGTGGCTGAGAGCAGCCAGGCAGATAGGGACCTGGGAGTCTGGATTGCCAGGAAGCTGAACATGAGCCAGCAGTGTGCCCAGGTAGCCAAGAAGGCCAATGGCATCCTGGCCTGGATCAGGAACAGTGTGGCCAGCAGGTTCAGGGAAGGGATTCTGCCCCTGTACTCAGCACTGGTGAGGCCACAGCTTGAGTCCTGTGTCCAGTTCTGGGCCCCTCAGCTCAGGAAGGAGATTGAGGTGCTGGAGCAGGTCCAAAGGAGGCAGCTGGGCTGGTGAAGGGACTCAAGCACAGATCCTATGAGGAGAGGCTGAGGGAGCTGGGGGTGTTGAGGCTGGAGAAGAGGAGGCTCAGGGGAGACCTCATCACTCTCTACAACTCCCTGAAAGGAGGTTGGAGCCAGGGGGGGCTTGGTCTCTTTTCCCAGGCAACTCTCAGCAAGACAAGAGGGCAGGGTCTCAAGTTGTGCCAGGGGAGGTTTAGGTTGGATATTAGAAAGAATTTCTTTCTGGAGAGGGTGATCAGGCATTGGAATGGGCTGCCCAGGGAAGTAGTGGATTCTCCATCCCTGGAGATATTTCAAAAGAGACTGGATGTGGCACTCAGTGCCATAGTCTAGCAACCACAACAGTGGTTCAAGGGTTGGACTTGATGATCTCTGAGGTCCCTTCCAACCCAGCCAATTCTATGATTCTATGATTCTATGACGTACCAGAGCTGACCCTATGCTAGAAAATACATGTAGAGCCCATGTGTGGTTCCTCCTGGAGCTGCCCTGAAGATGAGTGCAGGTTGCTGGGTTTATTAAAGTTCTTACTGTGCCATGCACTAACACAGAGAACAAAAGTTCTCTGTGAGAACTTTTGTTCTCTGTGAACATGATAAAAAAATAGTTGATTCAGGCCTTGTGGAGGGGATGGTGCCCTGCAGTGTGACCCAGGGCATCTCACCTGAGAGTGAAGCAGGTGGTTGAGTGCTGGTTCTCTGCCATTGCAGTCTTAGTTAGGATATAAGTATAATTTTTTTAAGAAACTTTCTTATTTAACAAATGCATTTTGAGTGACATGACAGGATGCTGCTTCAGCATTGTGTAATGAGATCACTTTGGTTCCAACTAGTGGGAGTAGTGCAGGGTGACTTGCTGGATGTCCTGCCCATCATCTTCACAAACTGCTTTTCCATTCTGCAAACTTTGCTCATATTTATGGACAGGTTTTTGGTGTTGTGTTTTGTTCTTTTTTTTTTTTTTTTTTTTTTTTTTTGATGCCTTTCTTTCGGAGTGCTGAAAGATCTGAAGAGAAATTAAGTTGTTGCTGAAAAACCAAACAGGCTGCCATCCCTTTTTCTTTTCTGGGCTTAAGTCCAATTTTGCACAGCAGTTGCAAAGAAAAAGCAAACGCATCACTAGATTCAGCGAGAAATATTGTAACAGTATGTAATCTCTGTCAAGATAAAATTGCTTTGTGATTTACATTACAATAAATCCTGACCTTTAAGTGCTGCAGACTAAGCTAATCTGTGAAGTACTTTATTCTATCACTGAATCAGTGTGTGAAGCAAAGTGACTGTGTTCATCCCACTGTGGTGTTTCTGAGGAGCAGGTGATGGTGCACCACTCCATGTGCTTTGCAACAGTGATGTAACTGAAATATCTGGTGTGGATTAACAGAGCTACTTGCTACTGCTGTAGGAAGTATAAATTAATATTTCTATAAATGCACAGCATATCATATTTAAACTGACATAAACCAGGACATTTAAAATTAAGCTCAAAAATCCAGGCTGACTTTCCAGCATTAATCCACCAATAGCTCGTTGCCCCTCTGTCTCTCTTTCTCCCCTCGTTTATTTTTTTATTTTATTTTCAGGGCAAAAACTTGTGTGTCAGTGTAGATATTTCAACCTTACCTAATATTTCTAATTAACTAATGTGAATTGATATTTCTAAGTGTCCCAAGGTCACACTTAGAGTGTTGTTTGGGTGTAGCCTTTCATAGTTTTGCTGCCTCTGGTTCTTCAGTTAGTCTTTTCTTGTTTTTCTTTTTTTTTGTTGTTTTGTTTTGTTTTGGGTTTTTTCTGTTTGTTTTTTTGTTTGGTTTTTTTCCCCATAAAAGAATTCTCACAATGAATATATGAGGTATTCTTTAATTATGTATTTGCCTAATGGTCCCTACCAGAAAACACATAATATTCACTGGATTGAATAAGTAGGTAATCAAGTAGTTGTTATAACAGGAATTCTTGACACTTTGTCCCATAAAACAGCAGTTAAGTTTATTACATCATGGTCTACTTGATGCCTTTTTAGCCTATGTATTTATATGTGTACTTAAGAGGCACATCTTATTATAAAGGACTTAGGCCTACTGAGCCAGTCAGATTTACAGACTAGGAATATATTAGAAACTCCATAATTTTGCATTCAGATCATCTCCTGCAGTGAAACTTTAAAGATTTTCATGTTGCTGTTAGACCATCTTGCTTGAATGTCTGCTGAAACAGTGGGAAGAGCCTAATACTGATGGGCAAAAGTTTATGGGGTCTTTCTCTGGTCTTTGGGTCACACTGTATTTTCTTGTTAAATTTCATTACATATGGTATTCTGACACTACTTATAATTTCTGATCCATGTCAATACACGTCTATTGGAGATTTCATTTTTCTGTGTATCATTCCTTGCACTTTTTGAGGATGTGCATATATAAATTACATATACTTGTTATGTGTACATATAATATATTACGTGACACATGTATATACACATATATTTATACCCCTATATATATTAGTTGTATATACACATGTATTTATAAATACATATATTTTGTGTATATATGTGTATGTATGTGTATATATATATATATTGGCATAAAAATGCAAAAATCCACTAGGATTAATCAAGCCTGCATCTGGAGCTGATAATCTGGGGCAAGTCAGGAAGAAAGAAAGGTTTATAGGAAACAGAAGCTGAAGACAAATATGAGCAGTGATGTGCAGTATTACAGAGAAGGTTAAAAAGTTAAATCGTGAAGGGAGAAGGAAGAAACATGAGAGAAAGCTGCAAAATCTGAAGATTCTGAACTATAATAAACGGGAAGTTGACTGGCAACACAAGGTTTCCAGTTTTACCCAAATTTATTTGAAATATCTTCTAAATACTTCACTCTTATTTCACAACTAAAAGGTTTTAAGTTAAGGCAGAATCTCCGTGTTTCTGGGGAAGCAGAGGGAAAGGAGGACGTGCTAGGTGGAGGAATTTTTTTTTGTTCTAAAGTTTTAGAAATTTGCTTTGAATTCAGCTGGAGGTCTCTTAGAACCAAAATTATAAACCCTTCAAACATGGATTTTTCTGTATTGCTCTGTCTGAAGCATACCAGTCCATTAGATTTCCTCACTGCTGAAGTTGGTTTGTTATGGATGATTGCATAAACCTGAAAAAATGTCCATGGGAGCCTTTTGCTTATCCATGACATCCTGGGTAGTTCAGGGCAATGGCACAGATATAAGAGGTATGATTCACTCCAGGCAGATCTTTAGTTGCTGCCCAAAACCCCAGGTGGAAAGGAGCTCTCTGCAGATAGGTGGAAGCATCACATATATAACATACAATATACATGTTGTAGTTGACAAGGGTCCAGAAGAGAGTTAACTGAGGTTTTACTGATTTTTTTTTTGTTTTTTTTTGCTTTTTTCCCCAAAGGCTAGTTTAGAAGCTGTTGAAATCAGTGCTTTTACAACAAAACCATTTTCTGAAAATGGTCTCCTTTGCATGATGATTTTACAACAGCTTGTCTGTAGATTTTGCTTGTGCTTCCTTTCAAGATGACCTTAAATATTTTATCAGGCTTTAAATTACAGGATTCCATCTGTTTACTTAAAGTTGGAAGGTTTCTTTTTTTCTCCTTTCTGCTCATTTATAGTTTTCACTCCCTATTGCATAGCAGCTGCATTTTCTGCAAGTTTCTGGATTTATTTTTTTCTTTTTTATTTTTCATTTTTTATATTTTTTAATAAATTATATTCAAGTAAACAAGAAGCCAGAATGACAAACACAAACTGTTCTCCCACCTTATTTAAAATTCCTTGGTCACCTCCAAGATCTAGCCAGTGCCAGCATGCTGCAGACAGCTCACCTCCTAAATTACACTGTCTGCTTCCTACAAGCTCATGTGGGCATTGTCCCTGGGTGCAACCCCCCCCCCAAACTGAGTCATTTCTCACAATAATTAAAAAAAAAAAAAAAAAAAAAAAAAAAGTGGCTTTGTGGGACAGAGGATCCTTCCTTTAGTCTCTCTGTGAAGAGAGCAGCTGTGTTTTCTTATTACATTGCTCCCCAAGATGAAAAGAAATGTTTTCTTTTCCAGGAAACAAAGCAGCCATAAACCTCCTCCTGCTCATGGGTGGTTTGGGAGGGGTGATGCAGAAGGCTGTGTTGTTTGCTGGCCATGGCTCTCCCCATGTGTGGTTTGGTGGAGCTCCATGTCTTGGCCAGGTCTGCAAATACATACGTGGACTTGTGATTCTGACACCCCCTGGGCTGCCTGAGCCATGGGGCAGCATGGCATCAGCTCACAAAAAGTGGATTTTGAGGAGTTTGTTGGGGGAGAAACAAAAATTCTCCGCTCAGAAGAGAAGGATGTGGTCCATATCCTTTTCTCCTGTGATTTTCTGCCAACTTGGTGCCCCTGGAGCCCAGTAATGATGGCTGCAAATAGGCTAAAAAAAAAAAATAAATCTGGTGACATTCCTATAGCCCTGAATTTTTTACCCAGCCATTTTTGGTTTTGATGGTGTTGGAAGTCCAAGTTATTTCTGAAGTTGGTCTTCCCACCTTCTCTCTGTGAACGTATTCATCCTGGCTGGCACCTGGTGCTTCCTCACCCCTCCTCACCTTCCCAGGCCTGGCCCCACAAACTCTCCATCCCCACAAAGGGTCACATCCCACCTGCAGCAGACCCACAGCCACATGATGACTTTTTTAGATGAATGATTTTTGGGTTCCCCTTTCCGAACTGATTTGCCACAGGTAATAATTTTTATAACAGGAGTGCAGGTTCTTGGGCACCTTGGACTGAATGTCTGTGTTGGAGTCATTAAAAGCCAAATACAGGAGCCTCTCATAAGTGATATTAGCACACATCATGCTGAAGGGTGGAGCTGGGGTGGAAGAAGGGCAAGAGAGGGAAGAGAGAGTGTGAAATACAGCAGGATGGACAGATGCATTGCTTCATAACATATTGCCTGTAGGCTTATACTATATATATTATATATATTGCTAAAATCTATATATTGCCTGAAGGTTTCCTGTAGGCTTTTCAATGCTCCAAGTATCAGCAAATATTTAAACTGCCTGTGCCAAATAAAACATGGTCAGTTAACCATGATATTGGCATGATTTGGACATGCAAGCTATTTAACAATCCCACTATGCATATTATTTATTTTTTATTTTTTAAATGTACTATTTCACCCTGCTCCTTTACCACTTTTATGATCTGATCCTGCCAATAATTCTGATATGGAAGTAGCAACTGCTGTTACTTCTTTCCTCCTGTGATATCCAGGGGTGAACATGCTCCAGGAGCAGAAGAGGAATCACAGGCCAGTGCACATTGTGCTCCCACTGCCCTGTGTCACTATGATGAAGCAAATAATTGCAGATGCTGGGTGAGTTGTACCTGTGCATATTGCACACTTGTTTCCTTCATCTCCTGCAGGCACCAGCTGCCACCACCCTTCCTGGGAGAGATGATCCTCACCTCCATGGGATAGGGTCCACCAGGTACCTCTGATATGATCCCCCATGTCCTTGTCCTTCATTTTTTTAGTTTGTTTTTTTTTCTTTTTTCATTTCTTTCTACTGAAAATCATCACAGTGGAAATAAATCTGAGGTCAAGTAAAACAATCAAGTGCTAGAACAAACAAATCCTGCATTTTAAGCCTTAGTGAATCCCATTCTCTTTCCCATTCTCTTGACCTCTGTTTTGATATTTGTGGGTTGGAATGGGCAAGCCAACAGTTTCTGCTGTTGTATGGAGGGAAAAAATGTTTAAAAAAATCCATCCAGTCCTGTGCACCCTCACAAAATGAATGATGGAGCTCTATTCACTTTAGAAATATTGTTAATGTTGCTGGATAGACTACACACAGCTTGAAATAAACAAGCACCCACAGTCGCAATTTAGATATAATGGTATCTTCTTTTTTATTTAGATTTATGCCATACTGACTGCAGAAAGAACAATAATGTCAAGAACTGTGGAAAAATATTTTTCATTAGGAAAAGACATACTGGAAATTTATCCTGTTCCTGAGCTCTGAGAACATGCTGGCAGGTCAGTATAAAATGAAGAAAATACTCAGGTTGTGAAAAGTTGTTTTCTCTCTGTAACTTCCTGAATGTTACCCTAACTGTATTTTCAAATTGGTTTCTGTGGTCTGCAGCTATGCACAGCAGAAGAAATTGCAGGCATCTCTTCGGCAGAAAGAGTATTTTTAGATGTTTTGTGGGCTGTGTATCAATTACTTTATAACATAGAGTTAGTAAGGAATGTATGAAATATATTTAGAACCTTTCGAGAGTATTTTAGGAACTTTTGATTCTGACACATGGAATATAATTTACAGAGATGCAAGTTACATCATTATAAAATTATATATTGAGAAAACACCACCACAAAAAAAAAAAAAAAAAAAAAAAAAAAAAAAAAAAAAAAAAGAAAAAAACCCAGCAAAAAACCATGAAGAAAATCCTTTGAACCCTGCCTTGAGGTATCCACCCTTGAAAAGCATGGAAGTTTTCACTAAGGAGTCTTTGCTTTTCAATCAAAGGAAGCTTTTGGGAGATTATAAAACCTGTGATTTTTCTATGAGTTATTGTTGAATTGGTGGTTATGCTCACTGCATTACTAGCCGACTGTTCCTCTAGCCTTAAAATATCTTTCAGACACCTTCCAGTTTCCTTGGCTTTGCCCTGCCTCTTGCCTTGTGTGGAAAATGAGGTATGCAGAGAGCCCTTCTTTTCTCCTTCACATTTTATTCTCTTAACTCCAGAAAAAGATAAGACACGCTGTTATTACGAGGTTTTATTTAGATATATACATTTATAATTAATAATCAAGACAGAATCAATATGTGCCTCATAATGTGAGTAGCTGAGGGCTTACACCCAGGCTTTAACATCTCCACCAATGTCACTGCAGTGAATGGGTGGGCAGGAGGAAATTTCAACTTTTCCTTCTGCTGTTTTTGGTAGCCAGGAACACTGGAGGCATGGGGGTAACTATAGCTTTCTACTGGAAAACATTAGGAAAAAATGCTGGCAGGCAAGCCCCAGCAAGTCACCCAAGGGGTGGGTTCCACAATGATCCCTCCTGCAAGCTTGGTCCTAATCAGTTCAGTGATATTCAGTGTAAAATTTAGAAATCTGAAGGGCAATAGGAGCTGACCTATGGGCCCAGCAGGGAATCCTTTGTCTCTGCAGTTTCTTATATAAATAAGATTTACCTTTTTTATTTTTATTTTTATTTTCCTTCTCTCCCCCCTGGAATTATTTTGAGTTTATGATCATGACTTAATTTTGAAACCAGCCTGAAAAAAACAACTGAACCTGGGTTTTGACTCTTCTGAATAAGTGTGAACCTGGAAGGGCTGCAATTTGGGAACCAGTGAAGAGATCTTCCTCTTTGCCCACCACCTTTTCAGCTGACTTTCACCAGGAGGACCTGGTGATGTATCCAGCAGGATATCCTGGCTTCTTGAGGCTTGGTTGTGCTTTATGGCAAAGAGGGGTAGTGAGAAGGCTCTCTGTTGGTGGAAGAAATAATTTCCATCTACATAACCCCAAAATTTACACCTGTGCTTGCAAATTTAGTGCTTATTGTCAGAGACTATTGACCCTTTTAGAGAACTTATGCAAACTCTGGGAAGATATGAATTTTGCACTCACCATTCAGACAATGAAGCTCTAGTAAAAGGGAATGTCAAGAGACTCAAAATTTTCCACCCAGATCTCAGGAGATGTCTAGTAGTGACTGCTTCTGGTTGGAAACAACTATTCTTAGACCCTTTTAAAATTTCTACTTTCAAAATGAGCCACAACATTTCAGATGTTAAAAAAAAAAAAAAAAAAAAAAAAAAAAAAGAAAAAGAAAGAAAAAAAAAAGGAAAGAAAGAAAAGAAAGAAAAGCTCTTAAAAAGGTGGTAGTTACTCTGTCAAACCTCACTGAGTTTCCAGATTGCTATTTTTTTCTAACCAGGCTAACTGACCCATCCCTTCTGATGACCACTGGAGAAGCTGAAAATACCTACTACAAAGTGTCTCTCTTATCCTAAAGGGTTATATTTCCCCTATTAAGGTGTCCTTTGAGCTATAAGCAGCTGGGTTTGCCCTCTGGGCAGAGCTGGATAAAGCTTTGTCAAGCTCTGGTGCTGCTGCCAGCCCAGCCTTGTGTTCTGGGATGAACCTACAGCCATTTCTGGACTGCTAGGTACTGTGTGGGGATGAAGCTTTAGAAAGCCCCTGCATCCAAAGCTGAGCTGAGAAAAGCACAGAGAGAATCTCTGTAACTCTGTGAGAGGCTGAGACACCATAATAAGATCATGCTATAAGATCACATACAAATCACAGCAAGCTGTCTGGTCTTCTCCCTCTCCTTGTCCTCTATAAAAAGCTACTGATGTTCCCTGCTTCCATATCACAGCACTAGACTCCCTCTGATTAGTATGATAAAGCTTAATAACATTTCTCCTGTACAGTGCCATTCTGCAACGAAATTTGATGAGATTCTTCCATAGTCTCTGCAGATTATTACAAACAGAAGCCAAAGGCTTTGCTTTTTTCTTTTTTTTTTTTTTTTTTTCTAATTATTATTTTTATTTAATTACAGGAAATGCAAATTACTCATTTCCAAGTGAATCTGACAGCATGTTAAACTCTGAAGCTCATTGCTTGCTATTTTAATGTACAGTGGCATTAATATGTAGTTCGTTTGGCAGTGGCCTAGAAGTAATTGCTGAAGGATCAACAGCAAGGGAATAAAAACACAGAGCAATTACTGGAGATTCCTACTTACTATTACCCCACTTGGCATCCTGCTTCAGCTGGTGCTGTGCAACAGATGTGGCAGAAAATCACACAAGCATCATCCCAGCCAGCCAAAAAGCAGCTCATACAAACAAGATAGAGTGGTAGGCAATGAATAAAGAATGAATAAAATCCAGTATTAGGCAAAAAACCCTTGCTCAGGCTTGTGCCAGTGCAGCAAGACACTTGACCTGACCTCAGGGACAGCAAAAAGAAGATTTAAATTCTCAGGTAATATAGCATGGTCATGGTCCTCGAATAATTAGAATTTTCATATTTTGAATTTATGTACCTGGAGGATGCTCCAGAGTGAAGGCAACGTGAGTGAGGGTCACAGAATTTAAACTGACAAGATCTGTGCAGCTGCTGGGGAGGGAGCATTAACACAGATTATTGGTTGCTTGCAGCTAGGAGCAAGCTGCATGCATCTTGTCCTACAACCTGCCCTTTAACACAGAATGCTTTGAAACAGGCCTATTTATCTTCACTTTTATGTTTCCAGTTATCTGCCTCTTACAGAATATCCTACAGGTAACAATAATAGGGAAACCTGTCTCCCAGCAAGTTTGATAAATTTTGGTTTGCTTCCCCAGAAAAGCTGCTGCTGCTTCCTAATATTTCTGTTGCATTCCCTGCTAACCTAGCAGCACTTCTTGTTATGGCATCAGCTGTTCATCTTCACAGCAGAAATCTGGGGCTTGTTATGAGGCCATCAGTACAGCAACTCAGACCACACTTTTCTCCTCTTTCTACCATCATGTTTTTAAAACTTAACTGAGCATCTGGAAAGGTGAGAGAACATGTACTTCTTAGTTAGCTACAGGAAAAATGTCTCTATCAACATGTCTGGCCTCCTTCCAGGGTAGGAACAAATGTTGCTTGTGGAGAAAATGAAAATAAAAATAGAAATTCACTAACTTAGAGAAATTTTCCTTTTCTGAATGATTTAATAAACTTTTTTTTTTTTTTTTTTTTTTTTTTTCCCCCTTCTTTTTTCTTTCTTTCTATTACTGGAAACTTGAATGGTGGATTTAACAGAAAACCTGACATTTAGCAGATGATCCA
The DNA here is from genome assembly GCF_003957555.1 of Calypte anna. Classification (NCBI taxonomy): domain Eukaryota; kingdom Metazoa; phylum Chordata; class Aves; order Apodiformes; family Trochilidae; genus Calypte; species Calypte anna. The sequence continues at coordinate 70,746,877 of NC_044274.1, read as the reverse complement.
GTCTACTCAGTAGGCTCTTTCAGTGCTGTTACTGTCTTGGGTCTCCCTTCTACTTTTGCCAGTCAAACTGAAGAGTTAACCTCTTTCTACCTCTGCTCTACATCATACAACAGTGCTGATGTTGACTTTAAAACTATCTTTACAGTCTGTCTTTAAAGTCCATCTTCAGGAGATGTATTTCCAGACACAAAAGTTTAACACAAAGGCAGATTTGTGACTGGAAGCAAGCAGGAGATAGCAAGAGATTTGTCATACAGTGAGTATGATAGTTTATTTAGCTGTTTAGTGTCATGGTTGGATTCATTGATCTGTAGCTAGATATATCAGAGATAAAATGACAGGAAGTATACAGCAATGCAGAAAAAGATAAATATAATTTATTATCCTCACGAGGATCTATGTGAGAAATATTTTTGCAAGTATTCACTTATCAGGATGCTAGATATGATGCCTGCCATGAAGGAATTAGTTCAGATATGACAATATTTCATGTTGAGACACAATGGGTAAAGCTGTCTGCCCAGTGTTTTCTTGGAGGTGCATGCAAACCCAATTTTCTGTACGCTCTGTAGGACACATTACCCTTTATGAGTTAAAATATATGACAACCTTAAATGTATTGAAATGCTGAGAAATACCCTGGAGGTGTTTAAAAGGCATTTGGACCTGGTCCTTAAGGACATGGTTTAGTTAGCTTGTGGTGCTGCTCAAAGGTTGGACCGGATGATCTTTGAGATGTCTTCCAACCTAAAACATTCTGTGATTTTGTGAAAGCATCACTGCTTCTCCCTTGGTTGTTATTTTGGTCACAAAGAGATAAAGATCAGTAGCCCAAGTAAAACCATGTGTCTACGGCAAGTGTGAGATTTATTTGTCAGCACACAAACACAGCATTCAAATTCTTTCCGAAGTTTGGGCTTTTGAGCTGAGACCTCAGGGCAACGAGCTCTACCCCAGCCTGGCGAGCAGCTGGACCACACTGTCCCACCTCCAGCAACATTATCTGCTCAGACATCTTCCCTGGTGATGGCAGGGCTCCAGGTGTGACATGGGGGGAGTTGGCTCCTGTGCCCCTGCCCAGCTGTGCTGGTGGAACCGCAGGGAGAGACCTCTGGGGCTCAGGACCCTCTGCAGCTGGGGATAGGAGCCCAGACACCTCTGGGAGAAGGTTTTCCATCCATCACAGCTGCTCCTGCCCCCTGCCAGAGGAGATGGCATGGCTGTTCTCTGCACAACCCAGCCAGGGGCTTAAGTTTCACAGCTAAAAAGTGGAAACTGCTTCCTTTTTCCAGACAGTCCCAGTAATGGGAGTCCTGGGAGTTCCCTGCTGCTGTAGAGGTAACAGTGCTTGTGGTGTTCATCTTGCAGGACTCTTCTCATGGCCCAAGGTTTAACACGAGGCTCAGCTCAGGTCTGAAACAAATAATGGACCAGCTGATGAAATCACAGCCAGCTCCTTGGATCCTGGTGTGGAAAATATAGGATGGGTATCACATTCCTTGCTGGAAACATCAGTACAAAGGAACAGAGCTGTTCTGCACATTCCTTCCCATGTGCTTCATGCACTCCTGTGGCCTCTGCTTGAGTGTCTTGGGAAGCACACATGGGATTAAAAGTGGCAAAAGACAAAGTTACTCCTCCCCTGACTGAGAGATGGGAAAAAATGCAGCTCCATCAGTGCTAAAAGTCTCTGGACTTATTGAAGGTATATGAGGAACTCAGTAATGTCCCTTCTCTGTGGGTGCCACCAGAAGGGAGTGCAATAAAAAGAGCTGTGTTGTTCTGACACCATTGGGTTTTGATGCACTTCATCTGGTAAAAACTTTTCAAAAAGTAAGACAGCAATTACTAACAGCAGAGCTGTCACAAAGCTCAAGAACTGGCTACAGGAACATAAAAAAGTGTGCGTGACACAGCTTTACACAGATAAGGCAGGGAGAAGGTAAAAACACAGAGGAATTTGTAGCTAGTCTAATTTTGATGAGCCAATTTTCCATTTTTAAGAGATCTGACTACTATCTACTGATTAGAACAAAATGCTGGAAGAAAAAGGGAGTGAGACAGTCAGATTCAAAAAAGAAAAAAAAAGCCCTTGTCAGACTGCTGCATACACAAATAAGATTTCTGATACTGCAAGTATGATAGACATGCAAGATGTTACCAAAAGCCTAATTTTGTAAAAATTGGAAATGTGCATTAGGTGGGAAATAACAAAAGACGTGCTTCACATATAAAAGAAATTGCAAGAAATGGAATATATTTCATCACTTTCTGAGTGTTTGAAGCATGAGGAGGAAGAAAAGAGCTAATAGGTGGAGAGGAATTGGAGCCAGGGTAAATGGACTCAATCAGCTAAGGAACTTTATTATTTTGGTTGTATGTGACCAAAAGGTATGGTTAAACTTACTGCAGAAATTTTTTTTTTGAGTTTGAATAAATGCAGCTTAAAAAAAAGCAGACTTCATTTGTTAAGGAATGGGATAAATGAGATGGCTTCATGCCCAAACATGCAGTTCAAGGGTAGGAGTACATCCTGTTGATGGAGAAGATAAAGGTATCTGGGGGAGAATACTTCAGCAGTATACAAAGCATAACTGAAAAATAAAAAAAAATTTGACCACAAGTTCCTTTCACCCTAAGTTAGGATGGAAAAGTGAACACTTCCCACTAACTATTGGGGAACATTCTGGAAGAAATGGATGTCAAATATTTTCCAGTGACTGATGTATCAGAAAAATTGTGAGTTGTGATTTAGGGGAAAAGAAAGACCTTAGGTTCTTTAAGCTCGTTTTATAGAAGGGGCTATGTGAAACATCTTGCTGCTGGTGGGTCCCAAGAAAGCTTACCCCATTTTTGTGGTTAGAAAGCAAGGATGTGGAGCCTCAGGCTGCTCTGGAGCTGCTTGCTACCTCCTGCCCACCCTGTCCCTGCCCTTATGTGACAGGCTGGGTTATTTATTTTCCTTTGCTCTCTCTGCAGGGCTGGGAAAGTTGGGCAACCCAAACGTGGTGATGGGAACGGTTTCCCTGTGGACAAGCTCAGTGCTGAGCTGTCAAGGCTTACAGGGACTGTTGCAGATGATTTCTGTGGCTGGCCCAGAGTGCATAAAATAGAAAGGTGCCCAAAAATGTCTGCACCATTGTGCTGGTCCCATTAGTAGTGTGCTAGCATTTAATTAGGTTACAATTAGAGGACCCAACATATTGTCTCCAGGGCTGGGTTTCTGTATGACAGTGTTCTTCTGCCTCTGTCACTCCCTTGTGGCAGAGACCAAATCCCACTCCTTCTTCTCCACTTCTGTCCTAATCCATGCACCATCATGTGCTGGTCATCAAAAACACCCCATGTCCTTGCCACCATGTGTCCACTCCTCTTCCTGCCTCTCCTCCCTGCTCCCACATCCCACTGGGTTGCCATCCTCCCACCTCGATGCCCTCCAATCTCTTCTAACCTTTTGCTTTTCTTCTTAGGTGATCACAGTGCCCAGAGAGAGTTTGTTTCTCTTGCACAGAGAGGGAAGATGCATAACTTGTTTCACCTCCCTTTTTACTTTTCATTCTCCCATCCCAGGCAGACAAAAAAGATGACCCCAGTGGTTTCTGTATTGCAAAGTTTTGTGCTGCTTTTTTCTGGGAGCTGGTAGACAAACCACAGAGATGCACAATCTTCCACCACTGTAAGCAGCAGACAACAATAGTCACTCGTTTTAGCCCTTCAAATATTTCTTCCCTGCTGGTCAGAAAACAAGTATATCAAAAAGGCAGAATTCTTCTTCTTGGTGGCTGCAAGGTAGTCAAGTAGTTTATTGACTGACATCAACAGGTTTCTCTGGTTTTACTCCTTTTAGGTGTTCATAACTTACATTTGTCTGCTAAATGTCATTGAATGAGCAACATTAAGCGTTTATCTCTTTTTTATCTCATTGTATTCTTTAAAATGTATTCAGTTAAAAGTACATAATTTTTATATCCTTTTCAATGGAGATCTGAGAAACAGGCACCATTATTTCAAAGATGTTTTTCTACTGAGAAGTAATGAACTAAATGGGGAAACATGTATTTGTCCATCCCATCTCACTGGGACCAGCTGTATTATTTTTGTGTCTTCCCTGTTTTAAAAAAAAAAACCTGCCTGAAATAGAATTTTAAAATATTTCTAAAAAATATAAGGGATCTGCAGTAACACTGCACTTCTGCTACATGATCAGTGCCTTCCCTGGTACATGGGCTTCTGTTTGGAAAGTGACTCAGAACATGTTTGCTAAATATCTGGCTCTACAACACACATCCCAGTTGTCTTTGGGCCAACAAGTAAGAAAATTGTTATCAAATCTGAAAAGATTCAAAATCAATTATTAAAAAAAAGAAATAATAATTGTAATCACTTGTCTCTCTCTCTCTGTGATTCATTTCCACATTTTATCCTATCTTTTACCTTGTGCATTCAAGGCTTGTCATGACAGGTGCTGTCTCTTGCTATATGTTTGTAGAACATGAAGGATAATGGGAAATTGCCTGGGTGGAACTCATGACATATTGCTAAACTAGAAACAATGACTGAGTTTTAGTAATTATAGTAGATGGCAGAGCGTACCCAATTTTCACATGTTGTTTGAAGAACTACATTTGTTGTTGAAAGCATACCTCAATTTCTAAGCTGCTTTCCTGGTATTTCACTTTCCAACACCATTCAGCATGGAAACTTCTTTTGAAGATTTTGCCCATTTTTTATGATTGGGTCAATGTTTTCACTGTTTATTCTCCCTTTCTCCCATCAAGACAGCGTTTGCTCTCTCTGTCTTGCATTCTCACTGTAATCATGCATAAAGTCCTTGGTAAAGCTTTTTTGTTTGTTTGTTTTTTTGGCTTTTTTTTCCTCTGTGTCTGAAACACAGACTGAATTCATGGTGTCAGACTGTCCTCTTGGTTAGACCTTCTGGAGCAAGCACAAATCTTATAATACACCTGAGGAGATTGTTCAGCCCCAAGGCCATGGTCATGTTAAATGTTCTGTGAACATTTCCTTCATCTGTCTGGGTCAGAAATTAGAAGGAATGACTGGGAACTGGGTACAGGGGAGGAAATGCTAGAAAGAGGGTGATGGATGGCAGGATGGACACAAGTGCAACTTTGCAGCAGTGCAGACCATCTGTGTCCCAGGCTGCATCAGTATGAATAAAACCAACTGACTGGGGATATGATTATTCCACTCTACTTGGCATCTCTTGGCCTTACCTGGCAAAAACTCACCTGGTCCCCTTGGTTCACGAGAGAAAGGCCACCAGATCCAGAAGAGGACCACCAGGTTGATGAATGTGTTGGTGAACTTGATGTATGGAGGTGTGCTTGAGGAACTGTGTTTGCTCAGGCTGGAGGAAAAGGCTCAGGGGGATCTAAGCACAGTCCTTCCACACCTTACATGTGGCTGTGGGAATGAGATATTCTCACTCCATAAGGTTGCAGGGCATGAAGACATGAAGTAACAGGTACAAGCTTCTTGATGTAAAAGCCTGCCTGGATATTAAAAGTATTCGTCATACTCAGTGAGCATACTCAAACATTGTGTTTTATACACAGTGAAGTGCTGGAATCACACCTGGTAGATATTTTAGAGACTTGATAATCTAATCAAGGCCCTGCTTTCAATGAAAAATGCACTAAAGAAACTTTTCCAAGCTGGAGCTTTTTTGGTTCTAGTAGTGTGTATTTTTTTTTCTTCTCCCCACTGTATGCAGATCCATACTCTGAATTCATGTTGAAATAGAGCTATGATTTTTCCAATGATACCAGCATTGCTGGCATATATCTGTATAATGCACTTTACTTGAAGGAAGTGTGGAATTACTGCTTTTTTTTTGCTTGTTTGTTTTTTTTTTCCCCCAGAATGAACTGATGTGATAGCACCAATGTTTTCTTGACAAAGGTGTAAAGATAAACAGCAAGCATGATGTGTCAGCTCTTTTCTATTACCAGACTGATCATCTCCCTGCTTCATATTCACTCTTCAGTCATCCATGTTGCAGCTATGTCATCTGTGTCCCAACTTTTGCCTGAGAGTGAATTAAGTGCTGTTCTGCTGGGACATAGAGAATGCTACTTCTTCCATCCATCACAGATATAATTTCCAGCAGTTGTGTTTCAAGGCCCCCTCAGCAGTATTGTTGCTTCCCCTAAATTTTTTTTTCTTATCCCTCTTCTCAAGCCAAAAGCAGTTGGAAGTGGGATATGATAGGGCAGTTGTTGTCCATGATACATCAAGATGCAGCACAGATTGAGGCTCTTACCCCGAAGAGGGAGATCTTCAAGCTGGTCTGTGTCCTTTTACCTTTGAGCTGCTCTCTAAGATAACTTGAATCTTCATACGAATATAGAGAAAATATTTGTATCAGCAGCATGTGCTTTGTGATTGTAAAAAAGCAGATGAAATTATTAAGAAAAAAAACCCAACAAAGCGTTTTGCACAGCATGAATGCAGAAGATGGTGGGGAGACGTGTCATGTCAGGCAAAGAAAACACTGCTGAGGGTTTGTGCCTCAGAAAGTTTTGAAACAGTGGTGGAGAGTATTACTCTGTTTCATGTCAGATAACACCAGAGCAATGGGAAAATATGTCAAGACTGAGTGTCATACCTTTGAGTAGCCTGGTGCATTTCTGACATGAAATCCATTATATCAACTTGAAAAACTGAGCAGTTCTTTAAAGCTTCCTGAAGTGCCCAGTTTGTCCTAATATATGTATATTCCAGGTATTTAGGTTATAGCACCATCATCAACAGCCATGACTAATACATTCTTTACACTGAGAAAAGCTTTACTAAGTACAGGCCTGGGTAGCAAAGTGTTCCTGGAGTGAAGACATTTGAAAGACATTTTAATTCGGTGGCACCATGCAGAGGGCATTAATCTTTCCTATGATTTCCTCTATTGTAACAAAGAAAAAGATTTTTAATGTGCAAACCTCGTTAAATCAATCATCCTTGGGAATTTAGATGCACAGTGTGATAAAGGCAACAACTTTCAATACCTAGAGGCAATATTTTCCATATGTTTTAGATGTTTGGGTTTAGGAAAAATAACCATTTGAATGAATATTTTGTCCTATTTAAAACATAAAAGTTTAAGTTGAAGTTGCCCTATTTTAAGAGAAATAATATAAATAAAGTTTAGAGTTAATACAGTGGAATACTAAGCGATGTTGTAAAAACTTTTTGGTGCTTTTAGTGCATGATAAGGATGCTTTTGGAGAGTATGTGGATAATGAATTATTGATCATCCACTGCTGCAGCCATATGATACAAACCCATGCCAAATACTGGAAGAAAACATTGGTTTTCAGATGTCCTTGAATTTATTGAAAATTCAAGCAAGTGTCTGAGCTATTGTATTTCTTCTCTTCCTGAGATTTAACAAAACATCCTTATTCAATAACAAACTTATAGAGCCTAAACTGTTTGCAAACCTGGGACTAGGTTCTTTATTTGGAGAAAGCAGAAGTGTAATACTATTTGAAAAAGTCAATGATTATGTCATTTTGCATCACAAAGAGATGGCTGACTATGACTAATCCTCAGGCATTTGTCAAGCCTAGACTTCCCATGGGAGAAGATTTTTACTAAGCACCATAGCCTTTAGAGCAAACTAGGACATTTGATGTATTTCCACATGGATAACAGCATTACATGACATCCAAGTAAACTTACATTATCCATTAATTGACAGCTTAGATCTGTCTGGCTCAAGGGGAACAGACAACTGTGTGAAGGCTGAGGTAAGGTTAGAGGACAAAATGTCAATTGTCACTGGGTTATATCTCATGAGACAACCAGCAGTCCAGCTTGTAACCTGGATTTAAGCTTTTAGCATGAACCTTTTCCATTCTCTCCTGAAAAAACATTTTTTTTTGTGTGTGTGTGTGACTAGTCAGGACCATGCAAACTCATTGAAGAAAGATGATACCTTTTTTCCTTATGATTGTGTGGCTAATATGGTGTCATTTCAGGCCATTTTTCAGAGATGTTTAATATATTTGCATAATCAAGTCCCTTTAGACTAAGAGTCTCAGGAAGCTCTGTGTCTCTCTGCTGTCTATTTCTCTTCATGAAACAAAACACCTCAGTTACAATGCTCAGGGAAAAAAAAAGGAGAAAAGAAAAAGAGAAACAGAAAACAAGAACAAAAATATTAAACTATTTACACTGAACTTAAAATGCCTTAACTATGCTTGGTGAAAAACTGAGTAGAGGTGTGGGGTTTGTTTGAGAAAATGATAATTTTAGGCAATGCTTCTGCATGAAGTTCAAAGATAAACTTTGTGTAACCTTTATCTTCATCACCTTCTGCATTTGTTTATCAAGAACTATCTTAAGGGAGTAGCTGGTGTCAGAGCATGAAATACAGTCCTCTTACAGGGTGCTCACTTTCATGCTGTCTTAAAGATGACAAATAAAATGAATTGGATGAGGAGGCAGATAAAAAGTTATAATTCCTTCCAAAAAATAAAAGTTGCTCCCCATGACCTCTCTCGATCTGTGTGTCTGACTAGATTGTCTATTTCAGCTGTGATTGAAGATGCAATCAATCACAGAACCTCATGGTCCTCTCTCTCACAGGACCATGAGCTCACACAACCTAGGATAGGAAAGAACAGAACAAATTTTGAACCCAAGGAACATCTCCAGATCACCTCCAACTTAGCCATCTCCTGAGGCCATGCAATCCCCTGGGCAAGAAACCTAAGGCTACTTAGACTGATTTTGCTATCAATCCAGCTACACATTGGGTGAGCAAAAGCATCATCATCATCATCCTCCATCCAGTGGAAGAAGGTGCATTCTGAGCTGAAGGTTTGGACACTTCTGGGACAGGGTAACAGAATCCATCCCTGTGTAAAAACACCTCCTGAGAAATCCAGCACCCAAAACTTGGTGACACCAACGTGACCCTCTGGCTTGAAGTCCAAACACAAATATGATCCATGGAGATTGAAGCCTTCTGTGAAAATATTAAGCTGTTCAGCATGCACAGGGATGGAAGGTAAGGCCATGGAAAGAGCTCATGTGTTTACAGTGCAAACCTTTTAAACAATAGTGGGCTCAAACCTTTGGGTCTTTGCTGAAATTATACTTAGACCAAGCCTGGGGAGAAAGTAATTTAGCTCCCAGTACCTTTAACAGCTATATTTGTCTTTACTTATTAAAGGAAAATTAATTGATATGACTAAATGTATTAAGCTGAAGATACAATTATTTCTTTAAAGTTATCTTGATGCAGTTATTTTTTTTTAAGAAATCTATTATGAATTTTAGTGTCTTCACTGTTACTTTAGCTGGTAGCAACAGGATTATAAATCACAGTAAATGTTGCAAGCATTTCATAAGGCACTGTACTTTGGGCTGATTATGCTTTTTGGCTCACTCATTTAGTGTTGTAATGTTGAGATTGTCTCTGGTGTGAGCTCTGCACCAGGTTTGTTATCAGGTTTGTATTGTAAATATAGCTTATTTTCTCACATCTTCTTTCACTGTGCAAGCTTTACAGGCTTGAAAATGTAGCACTGCAAAATACCTAGGAGTTCAGATTCAATAAACAAGACAACAGCAAACCAAATATGGCAGAATTTCCAACAATGCTGTCACATTGCAGGCAAAAAAAGCATTCCTTAACAACAAAAAACAGGGAAAGAGCAGTAGGAAATAATTAAGATAGTGAAGAGGCATGATGAAAACCAAGGCATTGGTGAAAAAAGGGCTGAAAAGACTACTGTAAGTTAGATAAAAGAAGTTATCATCTAATAGAAGGCCCTTAGGGAAGCACTTGCTCAATACTTTCAAAGATATCTACTAAAAGATTTATTTATCACTAACAGATCCTTCTTCTGGAAAAATGTGTCAGGTGTAAAACAAGTTTTCTGAATTAATTTTGTAGCCACTAAAGCTTGGACCTTAAGTGTTAAAAAGAAGCAGGTCTGAAATTGTGAGAGAGAGAAGATGCTGCTGTTTGGAACCAGCTTTTTGTCCCCAGAAATGGATGCAGTTGGTCAGAGACTCCCAGAAAGCAAGAGGGGTGCCCTGCACAGCCACACAACACCATCCAACACCATTTCTGAGTGGGAAAAAGAAGAGGAAAAAAAAAAAAAGGACTGAGAGGTCTATGTGTTATTTTTTTCCCCCCCTCCGTGTGTGGCCAGGAATATCTTGAGGTGACTGCTGCAGTTTCCTGACTGCTCTGTACAACATCTCTTTTCCACACCGGAGAAGCAGGCTGAGGGGAAGCACACAGATGCCCACACACGTGAGGTAACCTTCTTCTTCTGCTTTCTCTCTGAGATGTTGGAGATCTGCAGTGATACTTCAGAGGGTGAAATGCTGTCATGTGGAAATAAAAGCTGCAAGAAGGGGCAGGCTTCAAATACATTGTTCACATTCAGTAATATGAAGATCATTTCATTAAATCTTCATTTTCACCAGGATTTACAGGCAATTCCAAACCTGGATTTCAGCACACACTGGCTTAGGGAAGCTATTACTTTAATAACTGGCATGCATGTTTTTTTACCAAGCTGAACTATAATGTCTTGCAGACATGTAGGCAAAACAGCAGATTTTTTAGGATCTGAGAAAGTACAAATTGTAAACACAGTGCAGTAAAAATGCCTTCTTCTCCATTTCCCATTGGCTGTTTGTCAATTTGTTTCCTTCCCACACTCTCCCAGCACTTGGTGTATTCCTCCTTCAGCCAGAGATCCTAGGATGCACAAGGTCTGGACATTTCACTCAGCTGCTTTTGTGCTGCAGCACAAATAGAGAGAAACATGAAATGTTAACTAGAAAACAAATCTGCTATACACTGCCACATACTATAGCATCCAAGCATTTGTTTGAGATTTATCATTCTAGTGAAAGACATAAATCAACCTTACAATGAGTCCTAAACAGGTAACAATTAAAGATTTTATTTTATTTTATATTATTTATTTTATTATTTTATTTTGGTTTATTTTATTCTATTTTTCTGAAGAGAAATGCTGGATTGGGTCACACATTTGTTTCTCTTGAAATCATAATTTTTAATCACACTAACCTTGCAGACAGCCTGTATAAGATGCACAGCTTACTGAAAATATTTGATATTGACTTTAACATCTGTCTTTTTCCCATGGGGAAAAAAAACTGACACAGAGTTTGCTGTGTCTACTGCCGTGTTATCTTATTCCTTACAGAAACATGAAACCCCATCTTGAGAGTACTGAGTTATCAGGCTCAGTATTTCTCTGTAATCCTCCTGGGCTATGTTGTCCCTCACAGGGAGACCCATAGGAAAAGGTGCAGTGGAGCAGGACAAGGTGTGGGTGACAGCAGAGGAGATGTGTTCATAGTCTCTCTTTCCTTCCCAGAAGTCTCCTGGATTATTGCACAAAGAAATCTGGCCAGAAAAAGCATGAAAATGCAACATTTCAACTGTGTCATTTGTAATTCTCTTTTCTGCTTGTGGTGGTCCAAAAAGATGCAGAGATTATCTCCAGCTGGCTCTCTACTGGTTATTTGCCTGTCCTGAAAAGACTCAGCTCAGCCACCAGATGAGTACCATAAAAATTCAGCCTGTGAAGAAATTTTAGGTAGACAGTGAAGAAAAAAAACAAGGCTGTGTCCCATTTGAGGTGCTTTGCTTCTCAGCATACAATGCTTACCAAGACATTTTTGGTGGGACTTTCAAGTTCCCCCTAAGCTCTGCCAAGATTCCAGGTCCAGCAAGGTTTACATTATGTACACCAGAATTCTGACCTCATGCTTTTCCACATCACTGAGGCAATTTACACCTCTCAGGCATAGTATTGCTGGCTTTTGGCTACTTTTTAATTTAAAATACACCTCAAGAAGGGCCTTCACATATGGAAATTCTAAAAAACACGATGGACCAATGATGAAGGTAGACAGTAAGGAATCCCAGCCACTAAAGGGGACTGTGTGTGTCTTGAACTACAGCAAAAGCTTGCAAAGTCTGTGAAAAAAGAAAAAAAAAATTTAAAATCCCTCTTGAGTCTGAGTGGGGAAGATAATTTTGGGCTAAATTTCACCCATGCTTATTCTTTTTAGGCTTACATGTTTAGCCCATGGAGTACCATGAGGGTAGAGATGGAGAGATACCACACAGATACCTTCCCCTCAGCTCCATGAAGTCATTTATCAGGTTCATCTCCGACTGGAAAGCAGGAACTTCATTTCTGTGTGTGTGTGCACTGCTGCTTATCAGCACTGTAAAAGTTCTGAAAGCAGCAAGGCTGGCAGTGATAACAGGAGTCTGAAACACCACAGCCTGTTTGATGGATTTAGCCACCCAGGGCTAGAACTGTACTCCTTACTCCTTACATCCAAGCCTCCTATTTTAAATTGCATTTTCTTCAAGTTAGTGGGAAACAAGCAAGGAATACAGGTCAGTGTGGAACATCAAAAGGCCATTGCTCTCCCCAGGGATGAAGAGAAAAAGAAAAAAAAAAACCTAAAATCACTTTTATTTTTTTCCAGAAGCTTTCAAGAAAAAACAAAAGCTGCAGCTCTGTTTTACAAAACACACTTAAACAACCTAACACTGAATTATTCATGCCTGTTCTGAAACACAAGCTTTATAACCCTGAATTAATTGCCCTTGGTGGTGAGTATATCTAGTCTCATTGTAAATACTTTGCCAGTTGAAATACAAACATGTTCTGCACACACACACAAAAAAGATGTTAACACAAACAGTGTCCTAAGCTTAAAATTATTGTCACCTTCTTTTTCCTAACAACTTCATTCCAAGCTTAACTTTATAAGCCAGTAAACTGGATTTTCACTGGTGCAGCTCAGACCACAATTTTTAACCACATTTTTTTTTGGGTAGAGAACACTTGTTCTCCCAGCTTGCAGACACAATCTGATTTTCCATTTGCCTCATCAAACTCCCTCTGCTGGGATTCTTCTACAGGTAGCAGTAATTTTCCAGGATTTTATGATGGGACATCCCTTCATTCAAGACCCCTTGCTAGTGAGACACTCAGCATCTGCCACAAAGTACCTCACCTTGGAACAAGTTCCTGAAACCAGCATTGCCCCTGGAAATAAGGGGGCACAGAGCCTCCACTGAGGCTTGCCTTTTGTGTGGAATGGTATAAAAAAGCCCATAAGAACACAAAATGAAAAATAGATTGGGACTTTTCTGAAAAAACAGCAAAATGTTGCCTTTTGCAGGAACAGAAATGTTGCCTTATTGCAATGAGGCTTTTCTTTTGCCTGTTCTTTTGCCTGTTTCTTTTGCCTATTCTTTTTTTCATGTGCAAAATGCTCTCTACAGTGATGCCTAAACCTGAAGTGCACTTCTCATAAATATATAGAAACCTCTTCAACTGGTTGCAGGGATGAGGCAATGATTATATTAAAAAACAAACCCTGTTATCC